>NW_006198878.1:463427-468899 GCF_000334495.1 Tupaia belangeri chinensis
AAGCACCCCCTATAGTCATGCCATAATCCTTTATCCATTTCTCCATCCTGCTGAGATTTTGGACATTTGCCCAGCATGTTTTTGAAGCTGCTGGAGCTGTGATTTGGACTGCATGTTCAGCCATGTGGAATCTGGCTACCTCAATCAGTAGGCCATGGGGCTGGCTCATGATAATTTTTTCTTAAAAGACAGAGAATATTGAAGCCAGCAGGTGGCACAGTGGTTAAGGCATTGATCTCCCACATAGTTGATTGTGATTCAAGTCATGGACCTGGCAGCTTGAAACTCACACTGAGTGTTGTGTGTGTGTGTGTTCCCATAATCCAGAGGAGAGAATGGAGGAGATGAGATTGTGGTGCGGTGATGCCCCTGGGGAGTGATTTCTCATTTTGTCTCTCCAGCGAGTAAATGTGCCCTACAGCAGAAATCTCTCTTTAAAAAAAAAAAAAAAAGAGAGAGAATGTTAAGATGTAGGCACTGTTCCTAAGGGAAGTGTGTTGAAGCTCACTATTCTGTAAGGGGTTTGCATTTTTACACTGAATATGTTGATGAACACGTGTAAGGATACCTGTTGAGTTAATTTTGTGTCAGGGATCCTGATGACTCATCCTCTCTCACCATTTTTGAGAAAGTATTTTTTTCTCTTTGCTTGAAGAAATAGGGGGTGGGTTGGGACCAGCAGATTGCATAATGATTATGTCTCTGGACTCTTATATAGTTGACTGCGATTCAAGTCTCAGGCCCGGCAGCTTAAAACTCATGCCAGGCACATGTGTATTCATGCCCAAAATCCCAAGAGAAAAATGGAGGAGAAGGGATTGCTGCATGGTCATCCCCTCTAGGGGTGATTTCTCCCTTCCTGTCTCTCCAGCAAGCATTATAGCAAAAATCTCTCTCAAAATGAAAGAGAGAAAGAGAGAGGGAAAGAAAGAAAAAGAAAAAAAAGAAAGAAAGAAAAGAAAGAGAAAGAGAAAGAAAGAAAGAAAGAAAGAAAGAAAGAAAGAAGAAAGAAAAAGAAAAGAAAGAGAAAGAAAGAAAGAGGGAGTAGGTAATAGGGAGTAGGAGAGAGTGGATCGGGGGAAAAACACATTTAATAGTCACAAAAATGAAAAGTTATCTGCTGATGATAATGTATATGGTAATGTTTTTGACTTGACTAATATGCACTGTATCCATGCTGGGAAAAACAATGTTGTACACTGTAAAGATGTACGGTGATTAAATGTAAATAAAAAAGAAATAACCTGGAAGTTTGCTCCACCTAGGTTATTTTATGCTTTAAACTGTTCTTTGAAAAAATCACATTCCTGGGCCAACAGGTGGTGTGGTGGTTAAAGGCACTGGACTCTCACATGGCCAACCATGGTTCAAGTCCCAGACCTGATGACTTGCTTTCTCACATTCCCTCTCTCTCCCTGGTCAAATTAATCATGATAATAATAATAATAATAAAAGTTAAATAAAATAATTCTTAATAAAAAATCACACTCTACACTGCCATGAACATAACTTTATAACTGAGTACTTATTTGCCACCCTTCCCACAAAATATTTTGTACAGAATATGAAACATAGTTTTTCTCATAATTTCTAAAATGGCTTACTAAGCTACTTAAATTCTTAATTTTTTCTTAGCATAAATACTCTGACAGACAATGCCATTTAAATTCTTTCTGTAGGGTTTAGCACATCTGTCAGTTTTAAATTTTCAGATATATAATTCTCCATTCATGGATGATGAAATTTGAAAAAATGATCACATTTAGTACACATTCTGGAATGATACTTTTGTGCTGATTATTAAGTTAAATGAGTACTAAACAATATATGGAGTTCCTGCTATTCTTGATATTTACAAGATTATTCCACAGGATGAATTATTTGATGTATAATGAGATACAATTACTAGTGAAATTAGCCCACTCTCAAGTATAGTCATAGGTTTTATTTCCTAAATGATAATTAATGAGAGTTGACTTCTCACTAAAGGCTTTTCCACAGGCCCTACACTCATAAGGTTTCTCCCCCTGTATGAGTTCTGTGATGTACAATGAGAGTTGATTTCACACTGAAAGCTTTCCCACATTCACTGCATTTGTATGTTTTCTCTCCTGTATGAGTCCTCTGACATTCGATGAGTTTGACTTCCTACTGAAGACTTTTCTACAGTTACTGTGTTTATAGGGTCTCTCTCCTGTGGTGACTTCTCAGTGAAGGCTTTCCCACATTCATTGCATTATAGGGTTTCTCTCCAGTATGAGTTTGCTGATGTACAATAAGGGTTGACTTCTCACCAAAGGCTTTGCCACATCTTTTGCGTTCATAGGGTTTATCTCCTGTATGAGTTCTATGATGAACTGAGAGGTGTAACTTTCCACTAAAAGTCTTCCCATGTATGCTGCATTCATAAGATTTTTCTCCTGTATGAATTGGTGAACAGAGAGTTGTGACTTTCCCCTGAAGCTTTTTCCACTTTTATTGAACTAATAAGATTTTTCTTTTGTGTGAGTTCTATGATTTGTAGTACGAGTAGGCTTCTCATCAAAGGCTTTCCCATGTTCACTCCACTCAGGTTCCTAATCATTCGGGGTCCTTTGATATATAAGGCTCAACTTAGCACATTTGACACATTTTAAATGCTTTCCTAATGTGTGCTTTTTCATGTCTAATGAGGTGATAATTGCTCTAAAACACTTTTTCACATTCACTACATACAAATGGTTTCTTTCTCATATGAATTCACTGGTGTTTAATCAGAGTTGACTTCTGGATAAACGTTTTCCCACATTCATTGCATTCACAGGGCTTCTCCTCTGTATGAGTTCTCTGCTGTGCTGTGAGGGTTGACTTCTGGCTGAAGGCTTTTTTCAATTCACAACATTCTTAAGGCTTTTCTCCTGTGCCTGAAGGCTTTTGACCATTCACAACATTCTTAAGGCTTTTCTCCTGTGTGAGTCCTTGATGTACAACAAGGTTTGCTTTCTGTATAAACATTTTCCACATTCGGAGCATTTATAGAGTTTCTCCCCAGTTTTAACTCTCTGACTTTTATTAAGGATTCCCTTATGGTGGAGCATGTTTTCATACTGATTAGGTTCAAAGAATTTCTCTGCAGGTTGAGCTTTATCATGATTAGAATGAAGGCATAATTTCCAACATAACTTACAGCCACCATTTTTCTTTCTTTCACAGCTTCTGTTTTGACTAAGAAAGTTTAAATTATGTTTTGAACACCTCCCCCATGAAGAAGATTGAGGGAATCTGTGTCTTACAGAAATGGAATCAGTGTTCAGACAAATTTTTTGACAAGTTCTGCATTCTTGACCACATTTATCCCTCGATGTTTCCTTGCCTATGAATGCAGTGTTCTGGAGAGGTTTGTCTTGGCTTTCCTTACAGTTATCTATCTGCACATCAAGTTGGCAGACTTCTAGGAAATAAAAGTGATAAAACATCAAATTATAAGCATTTCTACCTTAACATTCTGGGATAACACTGATTCCTAAATGCTCTGTGGTGAATCACTGGCAACATGACTTGCAGTGATGTGGATGGACATTCTATATTCCCCACTACTACCACACACCCTCCGACTGCAAATACAAACAAATAATGGCTCAAGTTTATCAACAATAATTTAATATACACACAGGCTCAAAATCAAGAAAATAAATCTATTAGGTGACAAAAATGAAGAGGTGAATTAAAACTGAACTTAGAGGCTCACAAGGAAATCCAGACCACAGGGCACAAGGAACTTCCATGCTTGTTAAGCAGGAACTAGAAAGACTCTTTACTAGCCAAAGAAATTGGCAAGAAAGGTGCTATTATTTAAAAAAAAAAAAAGTCTAGTTCTGTAACTCTGTGTAAATGATTATTACTATAGAGCACATAAAATGAAAAAATTAACATAATTTGGTCCTGTTATTTGTAGGTTCATAGCAGTGGCAAACATTCCAAATGATATAGCTTTGGGATCATAGAATGTCTATGAAAAAACCAACTTTCAGTGAAGAGAAGTTCACATGAAAAATCAAAAAATTTACAAGGAGATGAACTATTAAATTTGGGAGAATCAGTGAATACATCTGTAGATACTCCTATTCCTAGAATTGTAGAAAACAAAACAATATGGGCTTTAAAAATACAGTAATTCACTGTGTAATGATGTTTTAGATCACCACATACTGACTGTGATATGATAGATTTGAAAAAAAGAAACCCTCTATCTGTAGCCTCTAAAAAATGCATACGGGGACCAGCAGTTGGTGGAATGGCTATGTCACTGGACTCCCATGTAGTCGACCACAGTTCAAGTCCCAGACCCGGTGACTTAAACTCACGCCAGGTGTGTGTGCATGTGTGCCCAAGATCCCAAGAGGAGAATGGAGGAGAAGGGATTGTGGCGTGGCTATCCTCCCTTGGGGTTGATTTCTAGCTTTCTGTCTCTCTGTCTGTCTGGCAAGCACACAGGCCCTCTAGAAAAAAAATCCTCAAAAAAAAAAATAAGAAAAAAGAAAGAAATGCATATCATGGATAAAGACACACATAGACTAAAAGTAAAGGGCTGGAAAAAGGTAATCCATTTAAAGAAATGAAAACAGAAATAACAAAAATAAAAAGGATGGAGTTGCAATACTGATTTCAGACAATGTAGGTTTTAAGATAAAAACTGTAAGAGACAATGAAGGGTATATAGTAGTAAAAGGGCTAACTCATCAAGAAGACATAATGTTTATAAATATCTACACACCCAAGTCAGGAGCACTCAAATATGTGAAGGAAAGACTGCTAGATCTAAAAGGAGAGATAGGCACCAAAGAAGTTAAAGACCTCCACAAAGAAAACTATGAGAAGCTAAAAAAAGAAATTGAAAATGACACCAAAAAGTGGAAGAACATCCCATGTTCATGGATTGGAAGAATTGATATAACCAAAATTACAATTCTACCCAAATTAATTTACATATTTAATGCAATGCCAATCAAAGTACTGGACACATTCTTCACAGATCTAGAAAAGACAATCAAAAAATTCATCTGGAATCATAAAAGACCCCATATTGCCAAAGCAATTCTACACAAGAGGAGTGGAGTGGGTGGCATCTCACTCCCTGACCCAAAACTATACTTCAAAGCTGTGGTAATCAAAACAGCATGGTACTGGCACAGAAACAGACAGGTGGACCAATGGAACAGAATAGAGTCCCCAGAAATAAATTCCCAAACATACAGTCAATTGATTTTTGACAAAGGGGTACCAGTCAATCCAGTGGGAGAAAGAAAACCTCTTCAGCAAATGGTGCTGGAAAAACTGAATTTCCTCTTGCAGAAAGATGAATCCGAACCCCTAACTCTCACTGTTGACAAAAATCAAGCCAAGATGGATCAAGGATCTAAATCTAAGACTTCAAACTATAAACTTGCTCCTGGAAAACACTAGGGAAACTCTGGGAGACATTGGTATAGGGAA
>NW_006198878.1:469095-469692 GCF_000334495.1 Tupaia belangeri chinensis
GACAATGGACTGATAGCTAGAATACACAAGGAACTCAAGCCGCTGTTTGGAAAAAAAAAATCAACCCTATTAAAAGATGGGAGAATGAGTTGAAAAAACCACTCTCTAAAGATGACATACGAATAGCCAAAAGGCATATGAAAAAATGCTCAACATTCCTCATCGTAAGGGAAATGTAGATCCAAACAACAATGAGATATCACCTAACCCCAGTCAGAATGTCTAAGATTAAAAAAACAAAAAATGGTAAGTGTTGGCAGGGGTGTGGTGGAAGGGGAACTCTCTTACACTGCTGATGGGAATGTAAATTGGTCCAGCTACTCTGGAGAACACTTTGGAGATTCCTCAAAAATCTACAAATAGAACTACCATATGACCCAGCAATCCCACTGCTCGGTATCTACCCAAAGGACAGAAGAATTCTTCATTGGAAAAGTGCTTGCACATCGATGTTCTTTGCGGCACTATTCACGATTGCTAAGACATGCAACCGACTCAAATGCCCCCGTACAGATGAATGGATTAAAAAACTGTGGCACATACACTCTATGGAATACTATTCAGCCATAAAAACCAACAAAACCTTGGCTTTTGACA
>NW_006198878.1:469742-473562 GCF_000334495.1 Tupaia belangeri chinensis
GTTTAAAGGAGAGACATTGTATGTCACCACTTAATATATAGAGTGTCTGCACTCTATGACTGAAACTGATTGACTAAAAGATATACAAACAAAAGATGGGTGTACAACACTATAATCAGGGATTTCAATATACTATTATCTCCTTTAAACAGATCTTCTAGACAGAGAATAAGCAAAGACATACAGGAACTAAACAATATCATATTCAAGGATTTTTATCTTCCCTTGAACTGTTGATAGGTTCATCTATCATTTAAAATGAATCCCAACTTTTTTCCTGGCTTTTAGTTTTAATCAAATCTCTTTTAACATTTTTTTATTTTGATCTATTAAAACTAAACCTTTTTTGAAATTAAAATATGCATTAAAATAACTACTAATAACAATTTAATGGCTGCAGTAAGCTCTATAGCCCCAGCAAGGTGCTACTTCATAGTACACTTTACTCACTGAGATTTACACCTAAATCAGACTTGCATTCATAAATATGTATATATCAGCTGTTCTTGCTATTGAAAGTCTTTAAATTAATTAATATCTTTAGTTAATCAATAAAATGTGAATAAAAAGGTATAAAAACAACTGTACATACCAGAGACAGTGTGGGAGAAGGGGGCGGGGGAGTTGGCAGAGGGTGAGAGGTAGGGAATAAAGGGGGAAAAAGAAAGCAAAATATATAAGAAACAAGAAACAAAAAGTTATTTGTTGATGATAACATGTATAGTAATTTCCTTGATTGAGCCAATATACAATGTATACTGGATGGGAAAATCTAATTTTGTATACTGTATTGATGTACAGTGAATAACTGTAAGTAAACAAACAAACAAACAAACAAACAAGACCAAAAAAATCCCTTTATGGCCCCCCAAAAACAGAAGGAAAGAAAATAATCCCTTTTACCATAGCCACTAAATGTATAAGACACCTAAAGATAAACCTAACCAAGAATATCAAAGACCTTTACAAGGAAAACTATAAAAATTTTCAAAAAGAAATTGAAAAGTGACACAAAAAAGTGGAATGATATCTCATGTTCCTGTCTTAGAAGAATTAATATAATCAAAATGGCAATTATAGCCAAATTAATCTACATATTTAACACAATTTCAATTAAATGACCAGAGACATTCTTCATAGATATAGAAAACAGAATCATAGAATTTGGAATCATAAAAGACCCCATATTGCTAAAGCAATCATGTGCAAGAGGAGTAAAGTGAGCAGCATCTCACTCCCTGACCCAAAAATGTATTTTAAAGCTGTGATAATCAAAACAGCATGGTATTGGCACAAAAACAGACAGGTGGACCAATGGAATAGAGACTCCAGAAATAAACTCCAAAACACAGAGCCAATTGATTTTTGACAAAGGATGCCAATTAATCTAGAGGGAAAAGGAAAATTTCTTCAACAAATGGTGCTGGAAAAATTGGATATCCACTGGCAGAAAGATGAAAATGGATTCCCACCTTTCACCATGAACAAATATTAACTCAGAATTGATCAAAAATCTGAACTAAGACCTCAAACTATAAAACTATTAGTGGAAAGCACTGGGGAAACTCTGGGAGACATTGGGGTAGGGAAGGATTTTTTAAATAAGACCCCCAAAGCACGAGCAATAATCCCAAAAATAGACAAGTGGGATTACATCAGATTAAGAAGTTTTGCATGGCAAAAGACACAGTAGTTAGTGTGAATCAACAGTCCTCGAAATGGTAGTATATTTTCATAAACTTTGCCCCAGATAAGGGACTGATAACTGGAATACATAGGGAACTCATGTGGCTTACCCCCCAAAAATATGATTAACCCAATTAAAAGATGGGAAAATGAGCTAAACAAAAAACTCTCTAAGGAAGACATAAAAAAAGCATATGAGAAAATGCTAACGTAAGAGAGATGCAGATTAAAACCACAATGAGATACCACTTAACCCCTGTCAGAATGGCTATGATTAAAAATACAAAACATGTTGAGTGTTGGCAGGGTTGTGGTGAAAGGAGAACTCTCCTACATTGTTGGCGGGAATGTAAATTGGTCAACCACCATGGGAAACAACATGAAGGGCCCTTGAAGACCTACAAATAAAACTACCATATGATCTAGCAATTCCACCCCTGGGTATCTACCCAAAGGACAGGAGAATGCTCAGTCAGAAAAGTGCTTGTACATTTATGTTTACTGTGATATTATTCACAATTGCTAAGACATGGAACCAACCCAAATGTCCATGAACAGATGAATGGACTGAAAAAGTGTGGCAGGGATACTCCCTGTAATAATATTTCGCTTAGAAAACCCGGGTATCCGATAGAAAGTGGGTGAATATGGAAGAGTTATTGCTGAGTGAAACAAGTCAGGCTATGAAAGAGAGACATTGTATGTCTTAACATACACCGACTGTCCCCACTCTATGGTAGAGACTGAAAGATTGGAGGGAAGAAAAGTATTGAAAATAGTTATAGACACTGGAGACAGTGTGGAAGGAGAGAGGAAGAGGGGAAGATTGTAGGGCAGGAAATTAGGGAGTAAAATAGAGAAGTACAGTGATTGATTTTATAAAAAGTAATAATAATAAATAAAAACAAATACATGACACCATAGCCATTAAACATTATTATTGATGAAAGGTATTTTTAATAAATTTAATATAACCTAAGTATGCAGTGCTTATAAAGTCTACAGTAGTATGCAGCAATGTCGTATGCCTTCACATTCACTGACTACTCACTCGCTGATTTACCTAGAGCAACATGTCCTACAAGCTCTATTCATAGTTACTACCTTAAATAAGTCTATCATTTTTAAGTCTTTTATACCATATTTTTACCATGCCCTCTCTCTGTCTAAGCATACAAATTCCATTGTGTTATAATTATCTACAGTATTTGGTACAGAATAACCCACTGCACAGGTTGCAGCCTAGTAGCAACAGGCTATAACCACATAATGTAGGTGTGAAGTAGACTATACCATCTAAATTTGGATAAGTATACTCCATGATGTTCTCACAATTATGAAATTGCCTAGCAGTGATTGAGAATGTATCTCCATCATTAAGTGACCTATGACTGTTAACTACATTCCAAATATACAAAGCAATAAGGTAAGAACTAAAATATGGAGGGAAAAACAAAGTATGAAACAAATGGGCCAGTCTGTGGTATGATGGCTAAGGAGGCTGGATTCCACATGGCCAACTGTGTGGTTCACCTCTGGACCCAGTGGCTTAAGAAATATGCCAGGTCACCTTCACAAGGAAAACTATGAGGAGCTATAAAAAGAAATTGAAAATGACACAAAAAGTGGAAGGACATCTCATGTTCCTGGATTGGAAGAATTAATATAACCAAAATGGCAATTCTACCCAAATTAATCTACCTATTTAATGCAATGCCAGTCAAGTACCAGACACATTCTTCACAGATCTAGAAAAGACAATCATAAAATTGTCTGGAATAATAAAAGACCTGGTATTGCCAAAGCAATCCTACACAAGAAGAGTGGAGTGGGTGGAATCTCACTCCGTGACCCCAAAATATACTACAAAGCTGTGGTAATCAAAACAGCATGGTACTGGTGCAGGAACAGACATGTAGACCAATGGAACAGAATTGAGTCCACAGGAATAAATTCCCAATCATTCAGTCAACTGATTTTTGACAAGGAGTACCAGCCAAGCCAGTGGGAAAAGGAAAATATCTTCAGCAAATGGTGCTGGAAAAACTGGCTTTCCACTTGCAGAAAGATGAATCTGAACCCCTACCTTTCACCTTTGACAAAAATCAAGTCAAGGTGGATCAAGGATCTAAAC
>NW_006198878.1:473852-475907 GCF_000334495.1 Tupaia belangeri chinensis
GGCAGGGGTGTGGTGAAAGGGGAACTCTCTTACACTGCTTGTGGGAATGTAAATTAGTCCAACCACTGTGGAGAACAATTTGGAGATTCCTCGAAAGTCTACAAACAGAACTACCATATGATCCAGCAATCCCATTCCTTGGTATCTACCCAAAGGACAGAAGAATTCTTCATTGGAAAAGTGCTTGCATGTCGATGTTTATTGCAGCACTTTTCACGATTGCTAAGACATGGAACCAACCCAAATGCCCCCGTATGGATGAATGGATTGAAAAACTGTGGCACATATATTCTATGGAATACTATTCAGCCATGAAAAAGAACAAAACCCTGGCTTTTGAGAGAAAGTGGAAGAATATGGAAGATTTATTGCTGAGTGAAGCAAGCCAGGCTATGAAGGAGAGACACTGTATGTCCCCACTTAATATATACCAAGTGTCCGCACTCTATAACTGAAACTGATGGGCTAAAGGATGTACAAACACAAGAGATGGGTGTGAATGCCAGATGCGGTGTGTGTGGAGGAGTGGGGCCTGGGGAAAAATATTTGGAGGAGGGATATGGAGACAGCATTGTTGAGACAGGTAGGTAGTATTGTTATATTTTGATCAACTGTACCGGGGAGAAATGCTCACATATGGAAATGATCATCTTGTATGCTAAATAATGTGATGGAATGTATTAAAAATGTAAATAAATAAATAAATAAAATGAAAAAAGAATACACCAGGTCCATGTGTGTGCATGTCCTAGATCCTGAAAGGAGGGAGAAATGTAGAGAAGGGGTCGTGTTGTGACCATTCCCCATAATGTGTGTGTGGGTGCTTTCTCACTCTTCCTGACATTCTGGTACGTATAAACACTCTTTGACAAATTAAAGAGAAAAAGAAGCCAATAGGAATTATTTGAAAAAGAAAAAAATATGAAAACAAAATATCCTTTAAGTAGAGTTTAAATAATAGACTAACCACATAAAGAGAGATTTAATAAACAGATAACAGGTGTTGGAAAATGACACAGAATGTAGCATAATAAGCTAAGAAAATGGAAATATTTTAAAAGAAATAGAAAAATAGTAAGTTTCAACATAGGTTTAATGGAAGAACTAAATGGAGAGAATAGAGGAAAAGAGAGTCTGTCAATAAGTTGAGAAAAGGGAAAACATAACCACATAAAGAGAGATTTAATAAACAGATAACAGGTGTTGGAAAATGACACAGAATGTAGCATAATAAGCTAAGAAAATGGAAATATTTTAAAAGAAATAGAAAAATAGTAAGTTTCAACATAGGTTTAATGGAAGAACTAAATGGAGAGAATAGAGGAAAAGAGAGTCTGTCAATAAGTTGAGAAAAGGGAAAACATATTAGCCCTGACATTGAGATTTCAGAAATGGTCCCACCATTCTCTATGTGAAAAAAGGTGTTTTTCTGTGCTTAGGCTATTTATATGAGCAATGCAGTTTTTGCTGAACAGCTTTTACTCTGGGAGTCTGCAATTTTGAATATATTGAGCCGAGTTTTCTTATGTTACTAGATTCCAGTAAAAAATAAGGGTGCTAAGTCACTTAGGGATTTCTCTGGGCATAAACATCACACATGTTGGTGCATTTTTGATGCTGGGGGAAAAGCATATTCTTTGTGAGCACTCCTGCCAGAGGGACGGCATGAAGAAGCCAGTACATGGATTGCTCCAGACTCTGCTTGTGTTTTGTCCTCTTTTAATCTGGTTGTATATCTTTCTACATTGGTTTTTAAAAATTTATTTATTTTATCACTGAACATCACCACAGCATACAAAATGCAATTTCCCAGCCAGAATACAATGTATAGTAGCTTCATCATACATGTTATTATCAACAAAAAAATGTCCATTTCTTGTTTCTTATATATAATATATTTTATATATATTTTCCCCTATTCCTTTTTTTTCCTTTAAATTTATTTTTTACATTAATTCACTATACATCATTACAGCATACAAATGAATTTTCCATCCAAAATACACTGTATATTGGCTCAATCAAGCACATCAACATACATGTTATCAGCAAATA
>NW_006198878.1:476131-476659 GCF_000334495.1 Tupaia belangeri chinensis
TACCTATACATGAACCCAAGTCTGACTTTAGGCATACACCTCAGTGAGTAGAATGAACATACTATAAAGTAGTACCTAACTGGGGCTATATAGCTCACTGCAGTCATCAAATATGCATTTTTTTTTTACTTTTGATAAGAACAGTCCTACTGTTTTTTTGTTTTCTCCTGACACTTTTTTTTTAATTACTTAACATTCATTCCCTGAGCATCATCACAAGATACTAAATGTGGTTTCTCATCTAGAATAAACTGCATAGTGGCTTAATCATGCATGTTATCATCAATAGTATTCCATTTCTACTTTCATATGTACATATACATACATATATATATGTATATGTATATTATCCCATGTTTGACCCTCTGCCCTTTCCCACTCTCTTATTACACAATCTCTGCTATATACAGTTGTCTTCAATTCTTTTTCCCCCAGCATTTTGTTGATCACACAATATCGTAAGTAATCTAACTACTTTCAATAGCAAGTTCAGCTGGTAATTTCAAGAAAAGCAGTTTTGAACTGGTA
>NW_006198878.1:477327-505118 GCF_000334495.1 Tupaia belangeri chinensis
TCTGAGATTCTATTTTCTGTATGATCTAGTCTGCTTTTAATACTTTCAAGGGAGATTTTGACTTCCTGTTTTATAGCCTTCATCTCTAACAGTTCCATTTGATTCTTTTGTAAAGTGTGAAATTCCTCTTTTAGATCTTGCATGAATTTCCTCACCTCCTGGAACTCGACAACTCCTGTCTCCTTCCTCTTCTGCAGTTCATTGTCTCTCTTTTCCATCTCTGTTAGCTTTGCCCTTATGAATTTTCTAAATTCTTTATCAGACATTTCCATGTTTTCCATAGAACTGTGTATGGATAAAGAGGAGTTATCCTTTTCCCTTGGAGGAGAGGTATTTTCCTGCTTTCCCATATTTCTTGTGGTCCTGCAGCAATTTCTAGTCATCTGGTGGATGGTTGGTTTCTTCCCAAACTTGGAAGTTCAATCACATGAGTTTTGGGTGTTGGAGGCAGAATTATCACTGGGAAATCTTCATTTCTCTGTTTCTCCCAAAATGGCTTGTTCTCAGGAGCCATGAAGGTCACAAAGACACTGTCTTGTATGGCCTGCCTTGCGGTCTAGTGGTTGAGCAGCCAGATCCCACATGCCTGATTACATGGTTTGAATCCAGGTTCCTATGCCAGGAGTGTGTGTGAGCATGCTCCAAATTCTGAAAGGATGGAGAAATGAAGAAGGGATTGCAGCATGTCTATGCTCCATTGGGAATTGCTTTCTTTCTCCCTCCTCTCTGCCTCTGTCACTCACTGGTGAATGCATGCATCCTTTGGCAGAAAATAAAAAGATGGCCAGCAGGTGGAATGGTGGTTAAGGTGCTGGAGCCCACATGGCTGATTCTGTGGTTCAAATCCTGGACCTGGTGTCTTGAAAAACATGCTGGATGCTTGCACATGCATATCAAATGTCCTAAGAAGAGAATTGGTTATGATATGGCTATTCAGAAAAGGATTGGTTTTGGTATGGGTATTCCTTCGGGGGGGGGGTGATTACTCATTTTCCCTTTCTCCATCTTTCTCTGGGGACCGCATATGCCCTATGGCAAAAAATCTAAAACACAAACAAAAAAATGACACTGTCTTTTATCTGTAAGATTTTTAAATGCTCAAAAGATAAATAAGACCCACTATTGATGAGTGTATTGGAACCTGAGTATTCTCTTAACTTTTTTTAAAAAATTTATTTCTTGAGAGAGAGGAGAGGGACAGAAAGACACACACACATATATACATGCATACAAAGGTACCCTCTACCAGCCAGCCAGCAACATAGGTGCATCCAACCAGTTTAGATGAACCCAGGAATTGAACCTGGGGTCTCTCATATGACTCTAATACCTGGTGACCCACTGCCTGTGCCATTGCTATTGGGCCATTAGTATTCTCAAATATGGTTGACCAACAAGTAATTTGGCAGTATCTATTTCCCTTCTATTTTAACCAACAGTTGTATTGATAGGATTCTATTCTCCTCCTATTTTAAGCAACAGTTGTATTTATAGGATTCTATTCTACTAAAATATTTACATGGGCATAACAATGTCCAATGCAGTATTGTATTAGCAGAATATAGAACTACATGGGAGTCCAGCGACATAACCATTATGCTAATTGCTGGTCCCTCCCTGTTCCACATTTACATTCTGATTGTCATGCCTTGCATTGACAGTTTTCAAGAGGAGAGAGAGAGAGAGAGAGAGAGAGAGAGAGAGAGAGAGAAAAGAAAGAAAGAGAGAGAGAGAGAAAGATAGAGAAAGAGAAAGAAAGAAAGAAAAGAGAAAGAAAGAAAGAGAGAGAGAGAGAGAGAGAGAGAGAGAGAAAGAAAGAAAAGAAAGAAAGAAAGAAAGAAAGAAAGAAAGAAAGAAAGAAAGAAAGAAGAGAGGATAACCCTTGTGTACCACAGCCATTGCTGTTAAAGCATAGGAATAACAGAGTTTAGTTGCGGAAATTAATAAGACATGTCCTCAGACTCTACTTCATTAAGTATCAAAAGGAGGCAGCACGTGGCCAGCAGGTGGCATGGGGGTTAAATAGATGGATTCCCATATGGCCAATCACAGTTCAAGTCCTGGGCTCAGTGGCTTGAAAATCATAGTGGTATGTATGTGTGTGTACCCAAAACCCTGAGAGGAAAATGGAGAAGGGCTTGTGGTGTGGCCATACCCCCTGGAGGGGATTATTTCTCGGTTTCCCTCTCTAGTAAGTGTATGCACATGCCCTATGGCAAAAACCTAAAAACAAACAAAGGAGGCAGCAGAACTGGATGACAGCACACCTAGCGAGTACTCTGAAATGCTATCAACTATGAATATAAAATGTACTTTAGTCAGAAAGGAGATTCAGCTTTTCCTCTCAAGTTGGGTACAGTGATGATGCAGGGGGACTGATTCAAACTTAGAAACAGCCAACAGCTAATGGAGGGAGCCGGTGGTGTGTACAGAGCTGTGCCAGGAGAGGAGAAAGTCTTCTGTGGCTGGTTCTGATCCTTACCTTAGAGCCAATACAGCAGGATACCTGTCCCCATGAGGGTACCCATGCCTCTGTGCACCTGGGACTTTCATTTCTCTCTTTCTCTCTCCTCCAATAGCACTCAGATTATCTGTCTCCTCTCACACAGCCCTGACAGTGCCTGGAGCTTGAGCCAGTCTTGCTCTCTCCTAGCTGTCAGCTGAAAGGAGAAACATAAGCCACTGCAGGCCCAGCTCTTCTAGGACCTGTTGTCCTGTGAGCCACCTCCCTCAGACCTGAGGGTCTGGGTCTGGATTCTGCACTGAGGTTCTCCCCTAGCTTGCCTCAGAGGAGCTTTCTTGTTGCCAGGGAGGTGGGACCAAGGGACAAATGAATGTCAGCTGGGGCCATCCTTGCAGGACCAGATCTCTTCCTGTGACCCAAGGAACTCACCTCCTCTGGAGACCTCAGACTGTGTCTTTGTAGACTAACTGTGGATGCCCAGGTGGAGATAAGCTGGACCATGAGGCTAGTCAGGAGTGGTCTCAGTGTTGTATTCTGACCCTGGGAACACAAGGACCACGAGAGAATCAATGAACAAACCCTGTGTTGCCCTCCACAGTGCCAAGGTGAGTAAAGCCCAAAGGTTCCTCTCATCACAAGGAGGACAGGACCTCATTCTTATTTAAGAGTTAACATGGATGAATAGCACAGTTATCCTTTATGAGCTAGACACTGCCTTACTGAGAGAGGAGCTCCAGAACCAACTGACTGCTTGTTGTGCCGTTATTATTCACTTAAGAAATGTCAAGGTTGGGACCAGCAGTTAGCGTAATGGCTATGTCGCTGGACTCCCACGTAGTCGACCACAGTTTGAGTCCTGGATCCGGTGGCTTAAACTCAGGAGAATGGAGGAGAAGGGATTGTGGCATGGCCACTCCCCCGGGGAGTGATTTCTCATTTTCTGTCTCTCTGTCTCTCTCTGTCTGTCTGGCGTGTGTGGGTGCCCTATAGCAAAAACCTCTCCAAAAAAATAAATGTCAAGGTTCTCTGTGTTCCTGTTTCAACATGTCTGAGAGACATCAGTGCACAAAATCTCAAGTCCCTGCTCCTGCGGAGCTTATGTTCTAGCAGGAGGACAGACAGAATGGAAACTATGGGAAACAAGATAAAAAAAAAAGCATAGGATAGGTTAGCAAGGACTAAGTGCTAGGGAAAAAAAGAGCAAGGGTAGGTTAGCAAGGGCTAAGTGCTAGGGAAAAAAAAAGAGCAAGGATCCCTCAGTGAAGTACTGTTGTACCCTGGTTGCGAAATTCTCAAAAGACCACAAGGAGCTGATTCTGATGTAAACACACAAAGGTCACTTTTATTTGGCTTGAGCCAAGGCTCTTAGCTGTCACCAACACAATGGATCAGACTTGAGAGCCCTGGTGTTAGTTGGGCTGGGTTATTTATGGCTATTGATGGGGGAGGTCGAGAGGTGCTGAGGAATGCATTCAGGCGGCTATACATTAGCCGCCCACAGAGGCGTCAACCCAGGACCCTATCAGCCTGTCACCATATTTCCTCCCCCTTACTTCACCGCCAAGACCAGCTACCCCCGGGGGCAAAAGAGAGCCACGGTAAACTCCTGCCGCTTTTCTGACTCAGCCGAGCATTTCCGCTTCTCCACACCCCTGGGAACGTGGGGGTGGGGATGGGGGTGGAGTATGTTTGTGCGTGGGGGTGTGTATGTGAGGTGGAAGAACACAGCGCAGTGCACGCACAGTAGTACGGGGGGAAGGGGGCGGTTACTGTGCACCGCCATTGGCCAACATGGCTCTCAGGTGCTGATTTTGAGTGCGCTGTGAGGCTTGTGGGATCAAAAGCTGGGAAGAAGGCCGGGGAGGCATTGGGGCAAGGGGAGGTGAGTGGTTCTGTGTCGACCTAGCGGACCGGTTACCACAGTCCCGGGTCGTTGTCCCCACTACATTCTGGGTTGTCATACTCTGCAACCTGAGTCGACGTGTCTCTCTTCCCCCACAGCCAGGATTTCTGCCTCCCTGGGCTTCTGGGTGATGAGGATAGAGAGCCGGCGTCTAGGGGCCCTGGGCAGGTGCTGAGCGTCCTGAGCAGAAGCTTTCTCGGTGTCAGGAAGTGTTGTAGAGAAGGGGCTTTGCAGCTGTGCTGCTGGGCCAGAAACCTCCTGCAAGGAGGGGCAGACACACTCAGTCTCATTCTCCTGTGGTTCATGGAGGAGCTCTAGTTCCTGGGACCATAGATGCCCAGGGAAAAGCTGTATTTTGCCTTTTTGACAAACGCACTGTAAATTAGCAGAGAGCTGTTCTGAGAAAGCCAGCCTGTGGCAACGTGGCCTTCTAAGAAGACTTGTTGTAGCCATGAGGAAAGTTTCTGTTTCCTGTTAAGGTCTGGGAGAAGGAGAATATGTGTCTGTGTCTGTTGTTTTCGTTTTGTTTTGTTTTTAATTTGCCTGATGGCTGGTGTGCTTGCCAGAGAAAGAAAGTGAGAAAGCATCCCCCATGGGGAATGGTCATACTGCAGTTTCTTCTCCATTTCTCCCACCTTTTGGGAATTCGGGCACGCACACACATTCCTCGTATATTTCTTCAAACTGCTGGATTTGGAACTCGAAACACAGGGTCAGTCATGTGGGATCAAGCCTCCTCAATGACTACCAGGACCTGGCCACAAAAAATGTGTTCTTTATGCCTTCTACTCCTGTCTGGTCACCAAGCAGACCTTCTCTGGTCAGGCATGACAGAGTCTTAGTCCAAGTACACAGAGAATCCTTCTGTGCTGGCTCCAGCTGATGAAGGACAGCCCAGCATTTGCTATTCATGACACTGATATTCAGAATTCAAGAAATACATGAATTATTATTTATTTATTTATTTATATTTATATTTTATCACCTATCTTTACAGTGTACATTTATTTTTCCAACACAAAAACTATGCATGTCAGTCAAGACAAGAATATTACTATATACACCATCATCAGCAAATAGCTTATTTTTTGTCAGTTAAGCATATTTTTACTCGTTTTTTCCTTCCCCTTTTCCCTCCCTCCCTTCCACACTAAACTGTTTCCTCACACACACACATATTTTATTGATTCACAAATGATCTTAAATCTAGACAAAGCTAGAATCTAGTGACAAGTGCACTGTAATTTTCTTCTGAAACATTTTTTTTCCTCTCTCTCCATTACCCCTTTTACTAAAGAGAGGTATGAACTAAGTTATTTGCAAAAAAAAAAAAAAAATTAGGTTAATCTCAATTTGGTCTGTTACTTGCTCAAAACCCCATAAGAATTTAATTTCTGATGCAAGGCAACAGATACTATTGTATTATTGAACTTATGCAAATAACCATTCTGTCACAAAATAAGAATGATCACAAATATTTTCCAATTGCAGAGAGATCAGGGAGGGAGAAAAGTTTGTTTCAATTAAAAACCATTCTTTAGCAAATTGCTGAACCCAACAACTCAAAAGAAAACAAAAATCCTTAAATCTGGAAGACAAAGCATAGAAGAAAATCAGTAATGTTTGTTTTAGAAAAAAGTCATACAATTCTATTTCACCAGTTCAGTCTCGTGTAATCTCTTTTGTGTTTCTGTGGTCTGACTTTACCATTAACAGTCAACATTATTGATATTTCAGAACTTGGCCCTACCATTAAGTTGGCATATCTTTTTTTTTTTTTTAGAGTTTTTTGCTATAGGGCGCATGTGCTCGCCAGACAGACAGAGAGAGAAACAGAGAGACAGAAAACGAGAAATCATCCCCCAGGGGGGATGGCCACACCGCAATCCCTTCTCCTCCATTCTCTTCTTGGGATCTTGGGCACGTATGCACACGCACCCGGCGTGAGTTTAAGCCACCGGGTCCGGGATGCGAACTGCGGTTGACTACATGGGAGTCTAGCGACATAGCCATTAGACTAACTGCTGGTCTTAAGTTGGCATTTCTCTTGGTCATTTTTTGTTCTAATTGTCTTTAGTTTTCCTGGTATAGTACTCTCTTTAGAAGTTCACGAAGAGCTGGTCTGGTGTTGGTAAATTATTTCAGGTTTTGTTTATCTGCGAATGTTTTTATCTTTTCTTCCCAGATGAAGGGTAGTCTTGCTGAATATGGTATTTTTGGTTGAAATTGTTTTTCATTTAACACTTGGAATACATTTTCCCATTCTTTCCTTGCTTGTATTGTTTCCTATGAGAGATCTGACGTTAGCCTGATGGGATATGCTTTGAAAGTAACTTGGCATTTTTCTCTTGCCAGTTTCAGTATCTTATCTCTGTCTGTAGTTTTTGTCAATCTTGCTATGATGTGCCTTGGAGATCTTCTTGGATTGATTCTATGTGGGGTCCTTTGTATATCTTGGGTCTGGATATTTGAATCCTCTCTAGGTTTGGAAAGTTTTCTTCCAGGATTTCATGGAATAGATTATCAATGCTCTGATTAGTCTCTTTACCTTTTGGGATGCCGATTATCTAGATGTTTGGGTGTCTAATGGTTATCTAGTATCACTTGTATATTATTTTCATTTTGGGGGTTATTTTCTCAGTCTTTTTGGTGAATTTTTCTACGTCAGAAGTTCTATCTTCTACACCTAAGATTGGACCTTCTGCATGATCTAATCTGCTTTTAATACTTTCAAGGGAGGTTTTGATTTTCTGTATTAAAGCCTTCATCTTTAAGAGTTCCATTTGATTATTTTTTTATGGTGTGTATTTCCTTTTTCAGAACGTGGAAGAACTTTCTCTCTTCCTGGAACTTGTCTCTTTTCTCCTGCATCTTCTAGACTTCATTGTCTCTCTTCTCTTGCATCTCTGTTAGCTTTGTCACTATGAATATCCTAAAATCTTTATCTGTCATTTCCAGGAGTTCCATTGTACTGTCTGCAGATGATGAAGGGCTGTGCTTTCCCCTTGAAGGAAAGATATTTTCTTGATTTCACATATTTCTTGTGCCTCTATGGTGGTGGTTTCTGGTCATCTGATGGATTAATTATACATTCCTTCCTATCTTCTTGGAGTTAATTCTGAGTGTTAAAGGTGTGTGGAAGGAGATGGCCTGCAATTTTTCTTCAGTACCGTTTCCCTTATTGTCATCAAGCAACCTGCGCTTTTGTCAGTGGAACTGGATATTACAAAGATCTCACAGTTTCAAGGCAATAGGGGCACATGGGCTGAGCTGTGGGATTTAAAGTATTCAGACGTTTTGCTACTGTGTACTTAGACCTGCCTAGATACTCAATGTGTGGAAGGTGAGAAGCAAGGCGAGAAAGTCAGGTAAAAGAAAGGAAACAAAGGGAAAAAGACAAAAGCAACAACAAACAAACAAAACACCAACAACATAAAAAAACCCAAAACAATGAAAAGGGAAAAATTTTTTATTTAAAAAAAAGGCAGAAAAATTAGAAAAGGAGAGAGTGTAACAGAGACAGAAAGAATACAGAGACCACCCTACTTGCCTTTTTGCTGGATGTTGGGCCAGAAGGAGAGGTTTGGGGCAGAGGGTTTTTTTTTGGTTAAAGGGGCAGGGATGGGCCCACTTCAGAAGCACATGGATTCTGAAGTTATCAAGGGAAAGGAGAGGTCAGAAGCAAGAGACAGTACCAACAGATTTTTTTTAAACACACACACACACACTCATATATATATATATATGAGAGAAAAATTTCAAGAGAAAGGGAGAGGGAGGGAGGGAGGGAGAGAGAGAGAGAGAAAGGAGACCACCCTACCTGACTTTTCATTGGGTGTTGGGCTGGAAGGAAGTGTTTGGGGCAAAGGCTTTTTCCAGTTAAAGGGGCAGGGGAAGCCCAACTCAGATGCACATAAATTCTGGCTTTCTGCTGGGTGTTGTGCCCTACATAAGTTATTTTTAAAACCAAGATTCTAGTGATGCATTAGAATAAAATGCTGAGATCTACCACTATAGTCCATTAGGCCTCAATCTTCTCTTCTCTGCCATAGCCAGGGACCACTTGTCCTAGATAGCTTCCACTGTTGTTCAAAGGAGCATCTCTAGAGTTTCTAGCCCATGGCAGGCACTTGGGAAATGGTGCTAGTTTCTGTTGTCCCCTCCCACACCCTATGGAATATGCTGATGCTGTTACTGGACCTTTTCAAAATATGGGCTTCCCTTTTGCTATCTCTTTGTCCAATTTTGTCTGTGCCCACCTTTTCCAGAGGGCGTGCATGCTTGCCAGAGAGACATGGAGAGATAAAGAGATAGGGAGGAAGCCCCTCCCCCCAATGGGGCATGGTTTGCCACGATCTTTTCTCCATTTTTCCATCCTGTCATGATTTGGGCATATATGCATGCATACCTGGCATATTTTCCAAGTCATCAGGGTCAGAACTAGAACTGTAGTTGGCCATGTGTGATCCAGTTTTCTTCACCTCAAGAATACAGGGCTGGTCCCAGCTGAAGACATTTTTTAATGTATAAGTTAGGCTTACTGAGTTGAAAGTTATCTATTTTATTCCTGATGCTATGTTATCAGTTGGATTGGTACTCAATGTGCATATTGCTTGAGTCATCCTGCTGGGGTGAACATTTTGAAATCCAGTTTGACCTGCCTCTCAGAAACTGCCTTGCTAGGTCACTTGTTGGAAATTTCCAGACCTGAGCAGCAGCAACTGGTGGCTCCTTGGACTTTTTCCTAACCCGAGGTATGGAGGTCCTGAGTAACTGTGATGGGCATAACTGAGTCCCCTCTGCTTTCTCACTACAGTGTAGTGTTCTGCTAAGGGTCCCTGGTACCTACTTCTTCCTGCAGGCTTTCCTTCCAATGAGTGTGAGGACAGGCCCTTCAGGCAGTGCCCTGCTGAGGTTCCACTCTGAACTGTGTGAGTTCCTGAAGAGATGGGAAGGTCTGTTGCATGTACTTGTCTCCTAAATAAATGATATGACTTTCTCTGTAGCTGCTCCTTTGGATCTCCACAGGCAGGAGAGTATCCAGAATTGAGTAGAGCTGGGATAGAAAATAAATGCTTAGGGGATGCACCCCAGAGAATTACTTGATAGTTCCAAAACAATATCATGAATGCAATGCCACAGCTGTCTGTTGGTTTGCAAGTTACAGTTCCAGTTTTTCAGGGACTGTGCCCATTGTTGAAGGAGCGTGTACACTGTGATGAACACACACACACACACACACACACACACACACACATACACATATGCACATGTACATACATGGAGACACAGGAAGGTAAAGGATCAAGAATAGGATTGGCATACTCTGAATCTCACTACTGAGACTGCTCAAGAACTCTCTTTTTGGGATGAAGACTCAGGTCCAAGCAGGAAAAAAATGCTTCAAGGAATTGGTAGCAGGCTGGAATAAGGACCCATTCTAGGGACCAGCAGTTAGCATAATGGCTATGTCGCTGGACTCCCACGTAGTTGACCGCGGTTTGCGTCCCGGACCCGGTGGCTTAAAACTCACGCCGGGCGCGTGTGCGTGCATGCCCAAGATCCCGAAAGGAGAATGGAGGAGAAGGGATAGTGGTGTGACCATCCCCCCTGGGGGGTAATTTCTCGCTTTCTGTCTCTCTGTCTCTGTCTGTCTGTCTGGCGAGCATGCCCTATAGCAAAAACCTCTCAAAAAAAAAAAAAAAAAAAAAGAAGGACCCATTCCAGCTGACTTCATAGCCACTGTTCCTCTTCTCCATTGTTGTACTAGGACTTCTGAGGAGGATTGCAATAAAGGAATGGGCACTGTACTACGTCAGATTATTCATGATGTTGTGGGAAAAAACAGGTGCTATCTATTTCAGACCTTCTCCCCCTCTCCAGCCCCTATCACCACCTAGGAGAACTAGATCTCTTTATAGGCCAGCAGGTATCACCCTGTTCAAAATGTACTACAGGGACCTCTTGGGTGCCCAAACATTTGTAAGGCCAGTTGCCTGTCCACAAACTCAAGTGACTACAAGTAGCAAGATAAATCCTTCAGCTCTTATACTCCTCCGGGTAGGTAAGCCACCACAGTAGTTAAACTCAAAACGTAATGACTCAATTACAATCTTTCTTTCTTTTCTTAAAAATTTAAATCATGTTTATTGAGTTAATACTATGTGCCCTGCATTGGGAAAATCCTGGACGATAACTACTGTCCTTGTCTCCATCATCCAGGTACTTCTTTACATTTTTTCATAGTTTATTTATTTATTTTAATACATTCAATCACTATATATCATTTCAGCTTATAAAATGAATTTTCCCAGAATGAATATTAAAGATGTTTTTATCAACAGATAATTTTCCATTTTTGTGTCCCTTAAATGTTTTGCTTCTTTCTTTTCCCCCTTGTTTCCCTTCCTCTCACCTTTCCCCATTTCCCATCCTCCTCTCACACTGTCTCTAGTATCTTCAAGTGTTCTCCATGCTTTTATGTCTTCCAGTCTTTCAGTTTCTGCCATAGAGTGTGGTCACTTGTATACATTAAACGGAGACAAACAACGTCTTTCTTTTATACTCTGGCTTGCTTCATGTAGCAGCAAATCTTCCATGTTTATCCAATTTATTTTTTATTATTTTAATTTATTTTATATATTCAATCAGTATACATCACTTAGCTTATAAAGTGAATTTACCCAACATTAATACACTTCATGGCAATCCAGTTCAGGATACCATACACATTATCATCAATGAATAATCCCTTTCTGTGTCCCATAAATATCTCGTCTCTTTATTTTTCTCCTTAATTTATTTCCTCATCATCCACTTTCTGTCAACTGCTAGGGTCTTGTTTCTTATAGCTGAGTAGTATTCCATAGTGTATATGTGCCACTCTTATTAAATCTATTCATCTGTTTGTGGACATTTGGGTTGGTTTCATGTCATAGCAATTGTGAGAAATGCTGCAATAAACATGCATGTGCAAGTACTTTCCAACAGAGTGTATTCCTAGACTTTGGGTAAATACCCAGGAGTGATATTACTGGATCATATAGTAGTTCAATTTGCTGGTCTTTGAGGAATCTCCATAGTGTTCTCCACAGTGACTGTACTAATTTACATTCCAAAAGCTGGTTCTTTGAAAAGATAAACAAAATTTATATACCCTTAGCTAGACTAAGAAAAAGAGAGAAAAGAACCAGGTAAATTAAATTCTCAAGTAAACAGGAAATATTAAAACAGATATAACAGAAATACAAAAGATCGTTAGAGAATATTATGAGCAATTGTATGCCAAAACAAAACCTGAATGAGATGGATACATTTCTGGACACATATAAGCTACCAAGACTGAATCAGGAGGAAATAAAAAGCCTGAATAAACCAATAATGAGCAATGAAATTGAATCAGTGATTGGACCAGCAGATGGCATAATGGTTATGATGCTGGACTCCAAAGTAGTCGACTGCAGTTTGAGTCCTGGAACCAGCGACTTAAAATTCACGCAATGTATGTGAATGCCCAAAATCCCTAGAGCAGATTGGAGGAGAAGGAACTGCAGCATGGTCATCCCTCTGGGGTGATTTCTTGTTTTCTGTCTCTGGCAAGTGCTTGTGTCTTATAGCAAAAGTCTCTCTCAAAAAAAAAAAAAAGAAAAAAAGAAAGAAATTAATCAGTGATAACTTCCCAACTGTGGGAGGCTGCGTACCAGCGAATATCGCCCTTAGGTTTCAGTTTCTCAGCAAACAATTACACAATGCCAAAGGCCATGATTGGCTCCCCTTCAAAACCTCACCTTCAAAACCATACTCTGATTGGCCACTTCCCATAGCAAATTGGTGAGCTTAAAATCCCTCAGATTTGCATATCCAGCACCTCATGATTGGTCCACAAAAGCAACCAATCATAACCCACCTTTTACAATCCTTCATTTACATATAGAACAACCAATCACCACCCACCAACGTGTATATAACCACGATCCCTGGCCCACAATCTCCTGATGACCCTGAAGAACCGTAACACTGTGTCATCTCCAGACAACTCTGAAGAGTTGTAACACTGCGTTGTCTCCGTGTTGTAACACTGTGCCGTTCGTCCCGTCTCTTACTGCTTCCCTTAGGAAACCTGTTTGACTGTCCTGCTTGTCGGGACACCCAACAAAGAAAATTCCGGGTCCTGATGGCTTCATATTTGAATTCTACAAAATTTTTAAAGAACAGCTAACCCCCATTCTATTCAAACATTCTATTCAAACTACTTCTAATGATCCAAAAGGAAGGAATCCTTCCAAATTCATTTTATGAAGTCTCCATCATTCTCATTCCCAAAACAGACAAGGACATAACAACAACAAAAATAACTATAGAACAATATCCCTGATGAATATATATGCAAAAATTCTCAACAAGATACTAGCAAATTATATCCAATGACACATTAAAAAGATTATACATCATAACCAGGTAGGCTTTATTCCATGGATGCAAGGATGGTTCAACCTATACAAAATCATAAATGTAATACATTATATAAACAGAAAGAAAGGTAAACACCATATGATCATATCAATCAATGTGGAAAAAGCGTTGATAAAATACAACATCCTTTCATGATTAAGACTCTCAGCAAAATTGGCATAGTAGGGACATTTCTCAACACAATTAAAGACATATTTGAAAAACCCATAGCCAACATCATATTGAATGGGGAAAAGCCAAAAACTTTTCCACTAAAAACTGAAACAAGACCAGTTTGCCCACTTTCTCCACTCCTTTTCAATATAGTACTGGAAGTCCTAGTTAATGCAATCAGACAAGAGACTAAAATAAAAGGCATTCAGATAAGGAAAGAAGTGAAATTATCTCTAGTTGCAGATGACATTATTATATACACAGAGAACCCAAAAGAATCCATGAAAAAACTGGAAGTAATAAATGAATACAGTAAAGTGGCATGGTAAAAAATCAACATATAAAAATCTGTAGCATTTGTACACACAAACAGTAAATAGACTGAGGTAACATGAAATAAAGCAATTCCATTTACAATTGCCACAAAAGAAATAAGATACCTAGGAATAAACCTAACCAAAGAAATCAAAGATCTCTACACAGAAAACTATGAAAAACTAAAAAAGAAGTTTAAAATGACATAAATAGGAAAGACATCAAATGTTTCTGGATTGTAAGAAATAATATAGCAAAAATGTCAATTCTACCCAAATTAATCTACATATTAAATACCATCCCAATCAAATTACTTGAGATATTCTTCAAATATTTAGAAAAAACAAACACATAGTATATTCATAAAAGATCACATATTGCCAAAGCAATACTGTACAAGAAGAGTAGAGTAGGAAGCATCTCACCCTGATCCAAAATATATTACAGAGCTATGATAATTAAAACAGCTTGACAATGGCACAAAAACAGGCTTGGCATGTGGGCCAGTGGAACAGAATAGAGACCCCAGAAACAAACCCCAAGACATACAGTCAACTGATTTTTGACAAAGGGAACCAATCAATCCAGTAGGGAAAAGAAAATCTCTTTAACAAATGATGCTGAAAAAACTTACCTACAGTAAGATGAAGCTGGACCCCTCTCACTGTAAACAAAATCAACTTAAAATGGATCACAGATCTAAACCTAAGGCCTCAAACTATAAAACTACTGGTGGCTAATGCAGGGGACACTGAGAGACATCAGAGCCATCTTATTTAAGGCTTCTTAAATACGAATCACAAAATAAGACCCACAAAACACAGGCAATAATCCCAAAAATACACAAGTGGGATTACATCAAGTTAAAAAGCTTCTGCTCAGCAAAAAAAAAAAAAAAACAAAACCAATAATTAGAATGAATTAGCAACTCTCAGAATGGGAGAATATATTTGCAAACTGCCTCAAATAAGGGACTGATAACCACAATCCCATTCTAGCTTACATAAGAATCAACCATAGTGACTTCTACTTCCCCCATAGGTCAGGGCAGCTCTGAGTTCTCAAGCTGAGTCCACCACCATCAGCAGCCCTCTGCACAGTCAGGGCAACTGAGGCAGGGCTGACCATTAACTCCAGCTCTGAACCTAAGAGCCCCCCTCCTCTCAGCCAAAAAATAGGCCTTTTTTCTGTCTTTCCTTTGCTAATTTTTTTTTTTACTTCCCCTTCCCTCATAGGTTAGGGGTTCTCTCAGCTCTCAAGCAGAGTCTACCTCTATCAGCATCCCACTATCCAGTCAGGGAAATGGAGGCAGGGATGACAGTCAGCCCCAGCCCCTTCCCACTACCTCAGACCCCACCTTCCTCTGAGCCTAAAGGCAGGATTTTTTCCCCCCTTTTTTCTTTCATTAATTCTTTACTGCTTCTTCCCCCATAGGTCAGGGCAGCTCTCAGTTCTCAAGCAGAGTTCGCCTCCATCAGCAGACTCCTGCTAAAATATTTTAGTTTTTCCTCTTTCATATTCTGTTTTATTTTCTCTTACATTGACATTTTCTCCTCATCCTTCATCCTCCACCCCCAGAGGGTTTAAGCAGGTCTAGAATTATAGTTTCAAAACATCTTAGCATTGTTAAGCTCTCCTTGTTCATCACTGAACCACCAGTAAAAAAGGAGAAACTGCTCTCAGGAACCTGAATAGGAAACTTCTCTCATGGGGACCACATTACTAACCACACAAGAAGAGAGACTTTGGCACAGATTCAATTCACAACAAAAGGGAAGCAAACTAGTTCCCAATTGCAGAAACATTCTCCAAAGACTTATCCAATAGTGAATATATCACCAAATGGCTAAAAGTTGCAGAACAGCCTCAAGTTTCAAAAAAACAGGAAATATGTCTCCATGAAAAAATCACAATAACAGTCCTCTATCTCTTGAAAAAAGAGAAGTTACTGAAATGTTAGAGAAAGAATTCAGAAGACTCATGGTGAAAAAACTCTATGAGTTGTGGGACC
This sequence comes from Tupaia belangeri chinensis, assembly GCF_000334495.1. NCBI lineage: Eukaryota > Metazoa > Chordata > Mammalia > Scandentia > Tupaiidae > Tupaia > Tupaia belangeri. The sequence continues at coordinate 492,646 of NW_006198878.1, forward strand.
AGGAGATGGCATGGTGGTTAAGGGCACTGGATTCCCACATGGCTGACCGTGGGGCTTGAATCCTGGACCTGGTGACTTGCTTTCTCACTCTCACTCTGTCCCTCTCTGGTCAAATTTAAATAAATAAAAACATACATAAACACATAAATGAATAAATAAAATTAAATAAAATAATTCTAAAAAAGAAAGAAACAAACAAAAAACAAAAAATTATGAGTTGAAACAGAAAAGAGACAACAAACTCCAGGGGATGAGGAAGTCCATCCACAATTTGAAAGAATTGAAAATAATAAGTGAGAATAAAATAGAACTATTAGAGATGAAGACTGTAATACAGGAAATCAAAAACTCTCTGGAAAGTATTAAAAGCTTATTAGACTGTTTTTGGCCTCTGGATTCAACTTCACAGCTGTGAAGTCTCCCACAGCCAGCGTCCCCCTAGGAGACCCAGCACTATCCAGGACAGAAAGCTGCTAGCCACCTTCAAGTTTGCCTGTTTTTTTCCCTCTGGGTTCAACTTCACGGCTGTGAAGTCTCCCACAGCCAGTGTCCCCCTTCCAGACCCGCACTAGGCAGGTAGGATAGCTGCTTTGCTCCCTCTTGTTGTCCTCTGTCCCTTCTAAATTTTTTTCTTTGTGAAAAAACAGCTCTCTGTCCTCTTTGGACCTTTCCTTTGTTAATATCTGTCTTTTTCTCACCTAGGACAGAAAGCTGCTAGCCACCTCCAAGTTTGTCTTTTTTTGACCTTGCACAATACTTGTGCACCATGCGGTTTTCCATTTTCATCCTAATTTCATTTTTTGTGAAGTGATTTTTTTTCCTTTTTTCCTCTTTTCTCCTAGTACTTTCCTTCTTTTTTCTTTGCCTTCTCTCCCTATTTCTATTTCCTACCTTCTTTTTCTTTACCTTTACTTTTCTGTTTTACTTCTCAGCCTTTACCCTCTGCCTAGAGACAATTAGGTGCATAATAGCTAACCATCTGAGCATTGTGAGTTTTGGAGAATTCTTTGCACATCACTGTAGTGGTTGCAAAATTAGTGAAATTCTCCTTCACGAATCTGATTAAAAACTCCACCTGTGATCCCCACATTTGAGAACTTAGTAGGAGAGAGGAAATAGCACTGAATTATTTCACGATAAGGGAAACACACGAGCTCACAATCACTGAATCCTTCTCCAACAAATTGACCAGAAGTGAATACACTACCAAATGACTAAAAATCGAAGAAGAACCTCAAGGGTGAGAAAATCAAGTAGTACATCCCCATAAAAGAAGCAATGTAACCTGTCTCCAAGCAGGGAAAATTTAGAGCATATTATCAAAATGTCAGAAAAATAATTTAGAATATTTATGGTAACAAAATTATATGAGATGTAAGAGAAAAAAGATGTTGAGCTCCAAGAGATGAGGAAGTCCTTCCATGATATGAAAGAAGAATTGGACACTATACAAAAAAAACAAATGGAACTGTTAGACATGAACACTATAATACAGGAAATTAAAACTTCCCTTGAAAGTATCAAAAGCAGGCTAGACCACGCAGATCAAATTTCAGAAGCAGAAGACAAAACCAATTGCCTAGAAAAAAAGTATCAAAAATACTGAGAAAAAAAAAACTGTGGATAATACGCAAGAAATACTAGATACCATGAAATGCCCAAATATATGAATAATTGGTATCCCAGAAAGTGAAGAAACTAATAAGGGCATGGATAATCTAATCCACCAAATCTTGGAAGAAAACTTTCCAAGTGTAGAGAGGCACTTAAACATTCAGACACAAGAAATACAAAGAACCCCAAGTAAGATCAATCTAAGAGATCCTCTCCATGCCACAATACAACTAGATTGACCAAATTGACAAAGGCAAGATACTAAGATTGGCAAGAAAGAAAAATCAAATAACGTACAAAGGCTATCTATCCATCAGGCTAACACTGGGCCTCTTATTGGAAACAATGCAAGCAAGGAAAGAATGAGGAAACATATTCAAAGCATTCATTGAAAAACAATTTAAACCAAGAATAGTATACTTGGCAAGATTATCTTTCATATGGGAAAAGAAAATAAAAACATTCTCAGATAAACAAAACCTCATAGAATTTACTACCTCTTAGAACAGTTCTTCAAGAAATTCTGAAAGGAGTACTACACCAAGAAAATTAAATAGAGACAGACAGCAATAAGAGAACAACAACAAAAAATAACCAGGAATATGGCCAACTTAATGGTAGGGACAAGTCTGGAAATATTGATAATAACATTGAATGTCAATGGATTAAATTCTCTGATCAAGAGACACAGACTGGCTGAATAGATTAAAAATCAGAAACCCTCCATCTGATGCCTACAAGAAACCCATCTCATGGATAAAAACATGCATAGACTAAAAGTGAAGCACTGGAGAAAGATATTTCATGCAAATGGAAACCAAAAAAGAGCAGGAGTCACTGTACTGAGTTTGGACAAAAGAGGCTTTAAGACAAAAACTGTCATAAAAGACAAAGAAGGGCATTATATAGTAATAAAAGGGCTAATTCACCAAGATGATACAACGTTTGTAAATATCTATGCAATGAACTCAGGAGCACACAAATATGTAAAGGAAAGACTGCTAGACCTAAAAGGAGAGATAGACTGTAACACTATAATTGTCAGAGATCTCAACACCCCATTATTTCTGTTAGACAGGTAAATTAGACAAAAAATAAGCAAAGAGATTCAGGACCAAAATGATACCATAAATCAGATGGACTTGATAGACATTTATACAACTTTCCACCCCCAAAATACAAAATATACATTTTTCTCAGCCCTGCATGGTACATACTCAAAAGATTGATCACATGATAGAGCAGAAAACCATCCTTTACAGATTCAAAGGCATAGGAACTATATCCAGCATCTTCTCTGACCATGATAGAATTAAATTTGATATTAATCCCAGGAAAAGCCCTTGAAAAAAATACAAATACATGGAAACTAAATAACCTATTTCTGAATGACTTGAAGACTACTGCAGAGATTAAGACGGAAATCAAAAGATTCATGGAAACTAATGATAGTGTGTACAAAAGGTTCTATAATCTATGGGATACTGCAAAAGCAGTCATAAGAGGGAAGTTCATAGCAATTATTGTGCAGAAAATAAAGATGGAAAGGTAGCAAAAGGACAACCTAACATCATGCCTCAGGGAATTGGAAAAAGAACAACAACAACAACAACAAAACAAAAAATGTCAGGAGAAAGAAATAATAAAGATTCGAGCAGAAATAAATAAAATAGAAAATAAGTGAGCTATACAGAAAATAAATGAAAGCAAAAGCTGCTTCTTTGAAAAGATAAAGAAGATTGTCATGCCATTAGCCAGACTAATTAAGAAGAGAGAGAAAAAAAACATATAAGTCAAATCTGCAATGAATAAGGCAACATTACAACAGACATAACAGAAATACAAAACCTCATTACAGGATACTATGAGCGACTCTATGCCAACAAAGAAGAAAACCTGGATGAGATGGACAAATTCCTGGACACATATAATCTACCAAGATTGACTGAGGAAGACATAGAAAGCCTGAATAGACCTATAACAAGCAATGAGATTGAATTAATAATAAAAAACCTCCCAACAAAGAAAAGTCCAGGCCCTGAGGACTTCACTGCTGAATTGTACATAACATTTAAGGAAGAGGTAGCTCCCATTCTACTCACACTATTTCTAGAGATCCACAAGGAAGGAACCCTTCCAAATTCATTCTATGAAGCCTCCATTACCCTCATACCTTAAACAGATAAGCATATGACAAAAAAGGAAAACTACAGACTTATATCTCTGATGAATATAGATGTAAAAATTCTCAACAAGATGTTTGCAAACCGTATTCAACAGCATGTAAAAAAGGTTATTCATCATGACCAGGTAGGCTTTATTCCAGGGATACAAGGCTGGTTCAACATATGCAAAATCAAAAATGTAATACACCATATTAATAGAAAGAAAGATAAAAATCATATGATCATTTCAATAGATGTGGATAAAGCATTCAACAAAATACAACATGCCTTTATGATCAAGACTCTCAGTAAAATTGGCATAGAAGTATCATTTATCAGCATAATAAAAGCCATTTATGGGACCAGCAGTTAGTGTAATGGCTATGTCACTGAACTCCCACTCATGCTGGGCATGTGTGTGTGCGTGCCCAAGATCCCAAGAAGAGAATGGAGGAGAAGGGATTGTGGCATGGCCATCCCCCCTGGGGGGTGATTTCTCACTTTCTGCCTCTCTGTCTCTCTCTGTCTTTCTGGCAAGCGCATGTGCCCTATAGCAAAGACCTCTCCAAAAAAAAAAAAAGGGCCATTTGTGAAAAACTTACAGCTAACATTATATTGAATGGGGAAAAGCTGAAAGCTCTTCCACTAAAAACGGAACCAAGACAAGGCTGCCCACGTTCTCTGCTCCTATTCAATATAGTACTGGAAGTTCTAACCAATGTGATCAGACAAGAGAAAGAAATAAAAGATATTCAGAAGTCAAAGACCTCTACAAGGAAAACTTTGAAAACTTTAAAAAGAAAATTGAAAAGGACACTAAAAAGTGGAAGGACATCCAATGGTCCTGGATTGGCAGAATCAATATAATCAAAATGGTAATCCTATCCAAATTAATCAACATGTTTAATGCAATCCCAATAAAATTACAAGAGACATTCTTCATGGATCTAGAAAAGACAATCATATAATTTGTCTGGAATCACGAAAGACCCCATTTTGCTAAAGCCATCCTGTGCAAGAAGATTGGAGATGGTGGCATCTCACTTCCTGACCCCAGAATATATTACAAAGCCATGATAATCAAAACAGCATGGTATTGGCACAAAAATAGACAATGGAACCAATGGAACAGTGTAGAGACTCCAGAAATAAACCCCAAAACATACAGCCAACTGATCTTTGACAAAGAGTACCAATCAATCCAGTGGGAAAAGGAAAACCTCTTTAGCAAATGGTGCTGGGAAAACGGGGTATCTACCTGCAGAAAGATGAATTTGAACCTCTATCTGTCACCATTAACAAAAATCAACTCAAAGTGGATCATAGATCTCAACCTAATTCTGCAAACTATAAAACTACTGGTGGAAAACACTGGGGAAACTCTGGGAGACATTGGGGCATGCAAAGACTTCTTAAACAAGACCCCCAAAGCACAGACAACAATCTCCCAATAGACAGGTAGGATTACATTAGATCAAGCAGGTTCTGCACAGCAAAGTACACTGTAATTAGTGTGAATCGACAACCCTTGTAATTGGATAGAGTTTTTGTTAACTGTGCCTCAGATAATGGACTTATAACCAGAATATAGAGGAAACTCAAACAGCTTAACCAGAAGAAAATGATTGACCCAATTAAAAGATGGGAAAATGAGCTGAATAAATAACTTTCTAAGGAAGACATATGAACAGCCAAAAAGCATATGAAAAAAATACTCAACATCCCTCATTGTTAGGGAGATGCAGATCAAAACCACAATGAGATACCAGCTAACCCCAGTCAGAATGGCACAGATTAAAAAAACAAATAATGATAAATGCTGGAGGGGATGTGGAGAAAGGGGAATCACTCCTACACTGTTGGTGGGAATGTAAATTGGCCTAGTCACTGTGGAGAATGATATGGCGGTTCCTCAAAGACCTTCAAATAGAACTACCGTATTATCCAGAAATTCCACTCCTGGGTATCTACCCAAAGGACAGGAGACCACTTAATTGGAAAAGCGCTTGCACAAGTATTTTCATTGCAACTTTATTCATGATTACTAAGACATGGAACCAACCCAAATGTCCACAGACAGATGAATGGATTGAAAAATTTTGGTACATATACTCCATGGAATACTATTTAGCCATTAAAAAAAACAAGGCCCTGGAATTTTATAGAAAGTGGAAAGATTTGTTGTTGAGTGAATCAGGTCAGTCTATGAAAGAGAGACACTGTGTGTCTCCACTTAACATATACTGACTCTCTGACTGGAGTACATAAAAGTATTGCAAATTGTAATGGACCCTAGAGACAAAGTGGAAAGAAAGTGTAGGAGGAGAAGAGTGTAGGAAATTTGGGGGTAAAATGGAGAGATATGACACTTGTGGGAAACAGATAAGATTTGTTAGCTGTTGATGAGGATGTGCATGGTGGTCTCAACTGGGATGGACTGAGGTGCATATCATGCTTGGTAAAGTCTCTTCACAATCTAAATGACGTATAGTGGTTTAATGTATGAATAATAATAAAAATAATTAAAAATATTTATTGAAACTTAAAAGACAATTGGTCATAAAAATTTTTAGACCCCATTATGTCCTAATGAATTATAGTCTTAAAAAACAGAAAGTGAAACTGAGGATCAGAGATAGTAATAAACCTGAAATACTACACACACACACACACACACACACACACACAAAGCTGACTAGACCGTGCTGAAGATCAAATATCAGTTGTAGAAGACAAAATCTCTGACCTAGGAAAAAACACCAAAAACAAAGAGAAAATAACAAAAAATATGAGGATGATATATGAGAAATGCTAGATTCCATTTAATGTCTAAAACTCTGAGAAATGCTAGATTCCATTTAATGTCTAAACCTCTGAAACATCTGAGTAATTGGTATATTGGAAGATGAAGAAACTAAGGGTATTGAAAAATCTATTCAATGAAATCCTGGAAGAAAAAGTTCCAAGTATAGAGAGCACTCAAACATCCATATCCAAGAAATGCAAAGGACCCCAAATACAATCAACCCAAAAAGATCCTCTCCATGGCACATCATAGCCGGACTGGCCAAAACCAGAGATGAAGACAAAAAATAAGCAAAGAGATACAGGATCTAAATGATACCATAAATCAAATGGACTTAACAGACATATATAGGACCTTCCACCCAAGAACCATGAAATATACTTTTTTCTCACCTCCACATGGAACCTTTTCAAATATTGACCACACGATAGGGCACAAAACAAGTCTTTACAGATTTGAAGGCATAGAAACTATATCCAACATCTTCTCTGACCATGATGGAATTAAACTTGATATGAATTTCAGGAAAAATTCTCAAAAATACACAAATATATGGAAACTAATTAACCTACTCCTGAATGACTTCACAACTACTGAGGAAATTAAGATTGATCAAAATAGTCATGGAAACCAATGATAATGTGTACATGAGTTTTTATAATCTTTGGGACACTACAAAAGCAGTCATAAAGGGAAATTCATAGCAATTAGTCCGCATAAGAAAAAGATGTAAAATTGGCAAATGGAAAACCTAATTACCATGCCTCAGAAAATTGGAAAAACAACAATAAAATTCATAAAACTCCAGGAAAAAAGGAAATAATAATGATTTCAGGAGAAATAAATGAAATAGAAAATAAATGAACTATACAGAAAATAAATGAAATTAAAGCTGGTTCTTTGAAAAGATAAACAAAATTGACATGCCACTAGATAGAATAATTAAGAAGAAGAAAGAAAAGAACCAGATAAATCAAATTTTCAGTGAAACAGATAATATAACAACAGACATAATAGAAATACAAAACATCATTAGAGGATACTATGGATGACCATATGCCAACAAACAGGAAAACGTGGATGAGATGGACAAATCTACCAAGATTGAGTCATGAGGGCCCAGAAAGCCTGAATAGGACCAACAAACAATAAGACTGAATCGATAATAAATAACCTCCCAACAAAGCCCTGGTCTTGATGTCTTCACCTCTGAATTTTACAAAACTTTTAAAGAAGAATTAACCTCCAGTCTAATCAAGTTATTTCTACAGATCCAAAAGGGTAGAACACTCCCAAATTCATTCTATGAAACTTCTATCACCCTTATCCTTAAAACACACAAGAGCATGACAAGGAAGGAAAACTATAGACCAATATCTCTCCCTGATGAATATAGACACAAAAATTCTTAAAAATTACTAGCAAACAGTATCCAAAAATATATAAAAATGATTATACATTACAACCAATCAGGCTTTATTACAGGGATGCATGGGTAGTTCAACATATGCAAAACCATAAATGTAATACACTGTATTTACAGAAAGAATAAAAGTCATATGATCATATCCATTGATGCAGAAAAAGCATTTGATAAAATACAACGTCACTTCAAGACCAAGACTCTCAGTAAATTCGGCATAGAAGGGTCATTTCTCAACACAATACAAGCTATCCATGAAAAATCCATAACTGACATCATTCCGAATGGGGAAAAGCTAAAAGCTTTTCCACTAAAAACTGGTACACGACAAGATGCTCATTTTCTCCATTACCTTTCAATATATTACTGGAAGTCTTCACTAATGCAATCAGAAAAGAGAATAAAATAAAAGGCATTTTATTTTAAAGGGAGGAAAAGTAGAGGTGAAATTATCTCTATTTGCAGATGACATGATTGTATACATAGACGACTCAATGATATCCATAAAAAAATTCCTGGAAGTAATAAATGAATACAGTAAAGTTGCAGGATACAAAATCAACATACAGAAATCTATAGCATTTCTTGGGACCAGCAGTTAGTGTAATGGCTATGTCGCTGGACTCCCATGTAGTCAACCATGGTTCGCGTCCTGGACCCAGTGGCTTAAAACACGCTGGGTGCGTGTGCGTGCATGCCCAAGATCCCGAGAGGAGGATAGAGGAGAACGGATTGTGGCATAGCCATCCCCCTTGGGGGGTGATTTCTCGCTTTCTGTCTCTCTGTCTCTCTCTGTCTGTCTGGCGAGCGCATGCGCCCTATAGAAAGAAAAAAAAACCCAAAAAACCAAAAACCTCTCCAAAAAAAAAAAAAAAAAAAGAAATCTATAGCATTTCTACATATGAAGAGCAAGCAGACTGAAAAAGATCTGAAGAAAGTAATTCCATTTACAATAGCCACAAGTATAAGATACCTAGGAATAAATCTAACCAAAGAAGTCAAAGACCTTCACAAGGGAAACTATGAGGAGCTAAAAAAATAAGTTGAAATGACACACAAAAAAGTAGAAAGACATCCCATGTTCCTGGATTGGAAGAATTAATATAATGAAAATGTCAATTCTACTCAAATTAATCTGCATATTTAACACAATCAAAGTACCCCAGACATTCTTTACATATCTAGAAAAAAATGATAGAATTTGTCTAGAATGATAAAAATAAAACCTTGTATTGCCAAAGCAATCATGCACAAGAAGAGGGGAATGGGTAGAATCTCACTCTTTGACTGCAAAATATACTATAAAGCTGTGATAATCAAAGCAGCATGATATTGGCACAAAAAACAGACAGATGGACCAATGGAATAGAATAGAGACCCTAGAATTAAATCCCCAAACTTACAGCCAACTCTTTTTGACAAAGGATACCAGTAAATCCAGTGGGAAAACTTCTTTCGCAAGTGGTGCTGGGAAAACTGGATATCCACCTTCAGAAAGACGAATCTGAACCCCTACCTCTCACCATTGACAAAAAGCAACTCAAAGATCTAAATCTAATACCTCAAACTATAAAACAACTGCTGGAAAACTTAGGGGAAACTCTGGGAGACATTGGGGTAGACAAAGACTTCTTAAATAAGATTCCTAAAGCACAGTCAAAAATCTCCAAATAGAGGGAACCAGCAGTTAGCGTAATGGCTATGTCGCTGGACTCCCACGTAGTCGACCTCGGTTCGTGTCCCGGACCCGGTGGCTTAAAGCTCACGCCGGGCGCGTGTGCATGCGTGCCCAAGATCCCGAGAGGAGAATGGAGGAGAAGGGATTGCGGCGTGACCATCCCCCCTGGGGGGTGATTTCTCGCTTTCTGTCTCTATGTCTCTCTCTGTCTGTCTGGCGAGCGCACGCACCCTACAGTGAAAATCTCTCTCTCAAAAAAAATCTCCAAATAGACAAATGGGATTGCATCAGATTAAGAAGTTTCTGCAAGGCAAGACACGGTAACTACTGTGAATCAACAGCCTTTGGCATGGGAGGATATTCTTGTAAACTATGCTTCAGATAAGGGACTGATAACTAGAATACACAGGGAACTCAAGCGACTTACCCAGAAAAAGATGAGCAAATGAGCTGAACACACAACTTTCTAAGACCTGCAAACATCCAAAAGGATCTGAAAAACTGCTCCAAATGCCTCATCATAAGGGAGATACAGGTCAAAACCACAATTAGATAGCACCTAACCCCAGTAGAATGACTAAGATTAAAAAATCAAAAATAAATAAATAAAGATAAGTGCTGGCAGGGATGTGGTGAAAGGGGATCTCTCCTACACTCATGGTGGGAGTGAAAATTGTTCCAGCTATGGAGAACAATACAGAGATTCCTCAAAGATCTACAAATAGAACTACTGTATGATCCAACAATCCCAGGATATCTACCCAGAAGACAGAAGAACACTTAGAAGAGTGCTCACACATATGTTTCTTATGGTATTATTCACAATTGCTAAGACATGTAACCAACCCAAATGTCCATGAATAGAAGAATGGATTGAAAAAGTGTGGCACATATACTCTATGGAATACTACTCAGCCATAAAAAATAAGACCCAGGCTTTTGATAGAAAGTGGATGAACATGGAATATTTACTGCTGAGTGAAGCCACCCAGACTATAAAGGAGAGACATTGTATGTCTCCACTTAATATATACTGACTATCCACATTCTATGGTTGAAACGGAAAGACTAGAGGATACAGAAGCATGGAAAAGTGGCTGTGAATACCAGATATAGTGTGGTAAGAGGGTGACATTAAGGAGAAATATAGAGAGGCGAGATATTTACGGGACACAGAAATGGGTTATTATCTGTTGATAATGTATACTATTCCCAATTGGACTGGTGAGAAATGTATTCTTGTTGGAACATTCACTGTACAAGCTAAGTGATGTATGTAATTGAATGTATAAAAATTTAAAATTAAGAAAATCAATCAACCATAGCTATCCCACATTTGACAAGTGGTGCTCTTGCATACAGATCCAGGCTGTTGCCATCTCTGCCTCCTTGAATCTGGCTTCTGGGAGACACAGGATATCCTAATTTCTGAAGGTAAGATAGAACATAAAGGAGCACCACCAGCTTTCAGAATCACTATGGTCCAGAAAACCCAGGAGTTGTTTCTGCCACCCATTACTTTGAAAACTGCATAAAGTCATTGCTTTCTGATAGGATGAGTGTCCCATTGTCCAAAGATATTTAGCTTAGAAAGGAGTTTAACAGGGTGCTGTGAAAACTCACATTTGCTGACAGGTATTTATCTACTCTCTGTGCTGGGGACAAGTATGGCTGCTCCCTCCTTTTTCCAAATTTCATGCAGAGAGATCACACTGGCAAGGAAATATTGTTTTAACTCTTCAAATCACTAAAATCTAGGGGGGAGAATGAGAGTGGGAATGTTGTGGAGTGCCAACAAATAATACTTGATACATGGGCCAGTCAGGTGGTGTGGTGCTCAAAGCACTTGGATCCCATATGGCCAAGTGTGTATTTGGAGTCCTGTACACAGTGGCTTGAAAAATACACTGGATGCATGTGCGTGTATGACCTAAATACCAAGAGAAAAATGGAGGAGAAGGGATTGCAGCATGGTCACCTCCATCTGGGAAGTGTTCTCTCTCTCTCTCTCTCTCCCCTCACCTCCAGCAAGAACACATGCCCTATAGCAAACTAAGCAAACAAACAAAAACCTGGTGCATCTCTGAAAATCCCATTAAAATTGCAAATTTGTATACCTGTTCCTCTTTCTAGACTGAAGAAGTCTCCAGCGTCACTCTGCAGATTGAGACATCAGTTGCTGAAGTAAGCATCAGTTGTTTCTGTCATGAGATTCTTTTTTTCTAAGTACTAAACCCTGTGGATATCAACTAAGCCCTAGTTTGTGCTCCCCACTATCCTTATATGCACTTGTACATGTATGTCCCTGTGGATGTGTATGTATACGCACATAGGAACCCACATCTCATACACCAAATCCCCTGGAGTCACAGTGGAGGAGCCCAAAGCATCCATTGACAATGGGACTAAGGAAGCTTCAGATGGATTGGAGAACTTCCTAAATTTTGCCCAAGTCCCACTGGCCTCAGAGGCCAAAACTACAGTCATGAAGGCATTCAGGATTGTAACATCCTCCTGTAAACTGAATTTGGATGATTCTGGCATTTATTTTGTATGGAATCTTTAAGAATGTTCCCATTAACAGGAAGAGCTTTCTTGCCCTCCTGAGGTCTCCATCTACTCAGTGAACACTCAAGGACATGAACAAATTATAATCCAGATTAATATTTTCTAAGTTGGATTCCTGTTGGAAGGATTTTAAAAAGTTTACTTATTGAGAGAGAGAGAGAGAGAGAGAGAGAGAGAGAGAGAGAGAGAGAAGAGAGAGCGACCAACAAATATCTTCAC
>NW_006198878.1:505209-515129 GCF_000334495.1 Tupaia belangeri chinensis
GAGAGAGAGAGAGAGAGAGAGAGAGAGAGAGAGAGAGAGAGAGAAAAGAGAGGGATCCAACAAGATCTTCATGCCACAAGATGTTCATGCCACAATCCATCCCCCAGCCTCAGTCAACAAAGATAGACCATGGGCACACATGTGTGTGCTTGGTGTGTATAGGGAGATCTCTGGAGATGAACCCAGGATCTTCCGATGTAGGTCCAGTTGCATTACTGCTTTGCCACTGTTTGAAACCTTCTGGAGGAATTATTGAGTTACTGATTCTGACCTACAGGAATTTTTTTGCCAGAGAAAATAAAGCTAAATGACCTGGATCAAGACTAGCAAACCCATTGCCCTTATGCTGCCATTATATTCATCAACATCCATGACATCTATCATTTGTCAATAATTGTGGTCTTTCTGGCTGAAGTCAAACAAGGTCTTAGACTCCTTTTGAACAGTACATTCTAGACTGCCTCTACCAATTAGAGCTGACAACTATGTTGAAATTTCCCATGCCTGCCCAAGGATAACGTTTCACAAAATATGTGCCACAAAACATTGCTTCTGTGGTGTATTAACAAGTATGAGGAATCTTCAAATAGTTCTTGCAAATATATAGTATTTTAAAAATGGTGCATAAATTTCTTTATTTAAAAATTATTTTACATTCATTCACTGTATATCATTATAGCATGCACAATGAATTTTTTCCTATACAGAATACACTATGTATTGGCTCAATCCAATGAATATGTATTACCATACATATTATCTTCAACAGAACATTTTTCATTTGTTAAATGCTTTACTTCTTTCTTTTTTCCCCTTGAATCTCTACATCTCACCCTCTGCCATTTCCCACCCACCTCCCAAACTGTCTCTGTATTCACAGTGGTTCTCCATGCCTTTATATCTAACAATATTTCAGTTTCTAATATAGGGTGCTGACATTCAGTATATATTATAGGTGATGACATACAATGCTTCCCTTTCATAGTCTGGCTTGCTTCACTTAGAAGTAAATCTTCCATATTTGCCCACTTTCTATCAAATGCTAGGATCTCTTTTTTTCTGTTACGGCCTAAGTAGTATTTCATAGTGTATATGTGCCACACTTTTTCAATCCATTTGTTTGTGGACATTTGGGTTGGTATTCCATGTCTCACCCATTGTGAATAATACCATGATAAACATGGATGTGCAACTGTTCTTCTGAGTGCATTCCTATACTTTGGGTAGATAGCCAGGAGTGGAATTGCTAGATCATATGGTACTTCTTTTTTTTTTTTTCTCTTTAAATTTATTTATTTTTTACATTAATTCGCTATACATCATTACAGCATACAAATGAATTTTCCATCCAAAATACACTGTGTATTGGCTCAATCAGGCACATCAACATACATGTTATCAGCAAATAATTTTCCAATTCTTATGTCTTGTATACTTTGTTTTTTGGTTTGCCATCCTTGATTCCCTATCCCTCACCCTCTGCCATATCCCACCCTCCTCCCACATTGTCTCTGGAATCCATGGTTGCTTTCTATGCCTTCTTACCCCCATTTAATTGATTTGCTAATGAACTTAATTAGTCTAAATATATCCAGTAGCTAGCACAACTGATGTATACCTATACATGAATGCAGGTCTGACTTTACGCATAAACCTCAGTGAGTAGAATGAACCTATTATAACATATTATAAAGTAGTACCCAGCTGGGGCTATATAGCTTACTGCAGTCATCATATATGCATTTTCTAAAAATTTTGATACGAACAATTTTACTGTTTTTTTTTCTCCTGCAATTTTTTTTTTAAATTACTTAACCTTCATTCCCTGAGCATCATCACAACATATTAAATGTGGTTTCCCATCTAGAATAAACTGCATAGTGGCTTAATCATGCATGTTATCATCAATAATATATCATTTCTACTTTCATACATATGTATATGTATGTATGTTTTTTACCCCCAAGTTTGGGTCCTCTGCCCTTTCTCACTCTCTTATTACACTATCTCTGCTATATACAGTTGTCTTCAATTCCTTTTCCCCCAACGTTTTGTTGATCACACAATATCGAGGAACTGATTTTAACAAAATAAGGTGGTTGTAGTGGACAGAAAGCACAGAGAATGCTTTACCTTAAGAATTCTAAAAAGCAAATAAAAAAAGAGAGGAGACCCAGTTGGAGACAGAGGAAGAGAGAGACAAAGACAAGTACAGAGACAGGAGGACTGGAAGGGGTCTTTCTAACGCACGAGTTTTGGGTGCTGGTGGCCAAATTATCAGTGGGAGTTCTTGATTTCTGTTTTCCCAAAATGGCAATTTTGCAGAATCCATGAGGCTGTACCTTCAAGAAAGCCTGTTCCCTTTGCATTTCCTGGGTTGGTTGGGTTAGAGGGATTTATTTAAAAAAAAAAAATAGGTGGTAGGAGGTGCCACAATGCATAGAAAAATGCTTTACTTTAAAAAATTCTAAAAAGGAAATATTTTTTAAAAAGAGAGAGGAGACAGTGACCGAGACAGTGTTAGAGAGAGACAAAGACAGGTACAGAGATGGGAGGCATGGAAGGGGTATTCCTAAAACGCAAGTTTTGTGTACTGATGACTGGATTATCAGTGGGAAGTCTTGATTTCTGTTTTCCCAAAATGGCTATTTTGCAGAATCCATGAGGCTGTATCTACAAGAAAGCCTGTGCCCTTTGTGTTTCCTGAGTTGGGAGGGTGAGAGGGAGTTATTTTAACAAAATATGGTTTTAGGAGTTGCCAGAATGTGCAGAAAATGCTGTACCTTAAAAAATTCTAAAATGCAAAAATTTAAAAAAATGACAGGAAACAGAGACCGAGACAGAAGTAGAGAGAGACAAAGACAGGTTGAGAGAATCCATGAAGCTGTGGCTTCAAGAAAGCCTGTATCCTTTGCTTCTCCAGGTTTGGGAGGGGGAGGGGGGTATTTTAACCAAATAAGGTTGTTGGAATGGCCAGAAAAAGCTTTACATTATAAGATTCTAAAAAGCAAAAATTAAAATAAAGAGACCAAGACAGTAGTAGAGAGGCAGAAAGACCAGTACAGAGACAGGAGGTCTGGAAGAGGTCTTCCTACCACATGAGATTTGGGTGCTAGCAGCTGGATTATCAATTGGAAGTCTGGATTTATGTTTTCCCAAAATGGCTATTTTGCAGAATCCATGAGCCTGTGTCTTCAAGAAAGCCTTTGGTTCTCCTGGGTTGGTAGGGGGAGAGTGAGTAATTTTAATAAAATAAGGTGATAGGAGGGGACAGAAAGTGTAGAAAATGTTTTACCATAAAATTTAAAAATACAAAAATTAAAAAAATAAGACAGGAGACAGTGAACAAGACAGAAGTATGGAGAGACAAAGACAGGTACAGAGATAGGAGGCCTGGAAGGGGTCTTCCTACCACACAAGATTTGAGTGTTGGATTATCAGTCTTTATTTCTGCTTTTCCAAAATGGCTATTTTGCAGAATCCATGAGCCTGTGGCTTCATGAAAGCCAGTTCCTGTTGACTTTTCTGGGTTGGGAGGGGGAGAGGGAGTTATTTAAACCAAATAAGGTGGTAGTAGAAGCAAGAAAGCACAGAAAATGCTTTACCTTAAAAACTTCTAAAAAGCCAAAATTAAAAAAATAAAAAATGGAGGAGACACAGCCCGAGACAGAGGAAGAGAGACACAAAGACAGGTACAGAGACAGGAGGCCTGGAAGTGGTCTTCCTAACACGTGAGTTTTGGGTGCTGGTGTCTGGATTAACAATGGGAAGTCTTGATTTCTGTTTTCCCAAAATGGCAATTTTGCAGAATCTATGAGGCTGTGTTTTCAAGAAAGCCTGTTCCCTGTACCTCTCCTGGGTTGGGAGTGGGAGAGGGATGTTTTTCGACAAAATAAGGTGGTCAGAGTGGCCATAAAGTGCAGAAAATGCTTTACCTTAATAAATTCTAAGAAGCAAAAAATAAAAAAATAAAAAATAACTGGATACAGAATCCAAGACAAAGGTAGAGAGAGTCAAAGACAAGTAGAGAGGAGTCCTGGAAGGGGTTTTCCTACCACTTGAGTAGTGGGTGCTGGAGGCCTATTATCAGAGGAAGTTCTGATTTATATTTTCCAAAAATGGCTCTTTTGCAGAATCCATGAGACTCTGTCTTCAAGAAAGCCTGTTTCCTTTGACTCTCCTGAGTTGGAAAGTGGAAAGGGAGTTATTTTAAGAAAAAAGGTGGTAGGAGGGGCCAGGGCCAGAAAGCGCAGAAAATGCTTTATCGTAAAAAATTTAAAAAGCAAAAATTAAAAAATTAAATAGAGAAGAGACCCAGTCAGAGACAGAACTAGAGAGAGACAAAGACAGGTACAGAGACAGGGGGCCTGGAAGCGTTCCTAACACGAGTTTTGGGTGCTGGTAGCCACATTATCAGTGGGAATTCTTGATTTCTGTTTTCCCAAAATGGCAATTTTGCAGAATCCATGAGCCTGTGTTTGCGAGAAACCCTGTTTCCTTTGGCTCTCCTTGGTTAGGGAGGAAAAAAGAGTTATTTTTTTAAAAATAAGGTGGTCAGAGGGGCCTGAAATCATAGAAAATGCTTTCCTTAATAAAATCTTTTAAAAAATGAGACGAGATAGAGTCAGAGACAGAGGTAGAGTGTCAAAGACAAGTAGAGAGAAAGGAGGCTTGGAAGGGGTCTTCTTACCCCGTGAGTAGTGGGTGTTAGAGGCCGAATTATCTTGGGAAGTCTTGATTTCTGTTTTCCTAAAATGGCTATTTTGCAGAATCCATGAGGCTGTGTCTTCAGGAAAGCCTGTTCCCTTTGCCTGTCTCGTGTTGGGAGGGGGAGAGGGAATTATTTTAACAAAATAAGGTGGTAGGAGGGGCCAGAATGCGCAGAAAATGCTTTACCTTTAAAAATTCCAAAAAGGAAAAATATAAAAAAAAGAGAGCAGACAGAGACCAAGGCAGAGGTGGAGAGAGACAAAGACTGGTCAAGTGAAAGAGACAGGAGGCCTGGAAGGGGTCTTCCTACCACGTGAGTTTTGGGAGCTGGAGGCCGGATTATCAGTGGGAAGTCTTGATTTCTCTTTTCCAAAATGGCTATTTTGCAGAATCCATGAGGCTGTGTCTTCAAGAAAGCCTGTTCCCTTTGCCTCTCCTGGGTTGGGAGGGGAAGAGGGAATTATTTTAACAAAATAAGGGGGTAGGAGGGGCCATAAAGC
Source organism: Tupaia belangeri chinensis (assembly GCF_000334495.1). NCBI lineage: Eukaryota > Metazoa > Chordata > Mammalia > Scandentia > Tupaiidae > Tupaia > Tupaia belangeri. The sequence goes on from NW_006198878.1 coordinate 510,420, forward strand.
TCAGAATATGCTTTACATTAAAAAATTCCAAAAAGCAAAAATTAAAAAAAAAAAAACGAACAGAGACAGTAACCGAGACAATGGTAGAGAGAGACAAAGACAGATACAGAGACAGGAGGCCTGGAAGGGGTCTTCCTACCACACGAGTTTTGGGTGCTGGAGTCCTTATTATCAGTGGGAAGTGTTGATTTCTGTTTTCCCAAAATGGCTATTTTGCAGAATCCATGAGGCTGTGTCTTCAAGAATGCCTGTTCCCTTTGCCTCTCCATGAGAGTTTTGGGTGCTGGAGTCCTTATTATCAGTGGGAAGTGTTGATTTCTGTTTTCCCAAAATGGCTATTTTGCAGAATCCCCATATGCTATTTCTATTTTTAGGTCTTTGAGGAATCTCCATATTGTTCTCCACAATGGCTGCACTAATTTACATTTCCCTCCAGCAGTGTAGGAGAGTTCCCTTTCTCCACAACTCCACTAGCACTTATCATTCTTTATCTTTTTAATCTTAGCCATTTTGACTGGGATTAGGTAGTATTTTATGGTGGTTTTGATTTGCATTTCCCTTATGATAAGGGATGTTGATCATTCCTTCATATGCTTTTTTGGCTGTTCTGAGATCTTCCTTAAAAAGTTGTCTGTTCAGCTCATTTGCTCATCTTTTAATTGGGCTGATCATTTGTATTCAGGCGAGCTGCTTGAGTTCCTTGCATATTCTGCTTTAAGTCCCCTATCTGAGGCATATTTTGTGAATATATGGTCCGATTCTGAGAGTTGTTGATTCACTCTAATTATTGTTTCTTTTGCTGTGCAGATGCTCTTTAACCTGATGTAATCCCACTTGTCTAATTTTGGGATTATTGCCTGTGTTTTGGGGACTTTATTTAAGATATCTTGTATTCTCCAATGTCTTCTAGAGTTTCACCTGTGTTATCCACCAGTAGTTTTATAGTTTGAGGTTTTAGGTTCAGATCTTTGATCCATTTTGGGTTGATGATTATTAGTGGTGAGAGATAATGGTCTAGTTTTATTTTTCTCAAGGTGTATATCCAGATTTTTCAGCACCATCTGCTGAAGAGATTGTCTTCTCTCACTGGATTGTGTTCTGCCCTTTATGGAAAATCAGTTGCCCAGGAGAAATTGGGGAACTTTCCCTTGTTTCAGTTTTTAGTGGAGAAGCTTTTAGCTTTTCCTCATTCAGTATGATGTTCAGATATGGCTTTTATTGTGTTGAGAAATATTCCTTCTATTCCTTTTATTTTGGGGTTTTATATTCTGTTCCATTGGTCTACATTCCTGTTTTTGTGCCAGCACTATGCTGTTTCTCTTCTTTTTATAGAATTTTTTTTTCTTTATGGCATATGTGTTTGCTGCTGAGAGAAAGAGAGAGAGAGACAGAAAACCAGAAACTATCCCCTGGAGGGATGGCCATACTGCAATCCCTTCTCCTCAATTTTGCTGTCAGAATCTTGTGCAAGTAGGCACACATGGCCAGCATGAGTTTTAAGCCACTGGATCTGGGACTCGATCCGTGGTTGACTATGTGGGAGTCCAGCGATATAACCATTATGTCATTTGCTGTTCCCTATGCTATATATGTATTTTTTTTGAGAGGTTTTTGCTATAGGATGCGTGTGCTTGCCAGACAGACAGAGAGAGACAGAGAGACAGAAAGCAAGAAATCACCCCCCAGGGGGGATGGCCATGTCGCAATCCCTTCTCCTCCATTCTCCTCCTGGGATCTTGGGCATGCACACACATGTGCCTGGCGTGAGTTTTAAGCCACTGCGTCCAGGAAGCGAACCACAGTCGACTACATGGGAGTCAAGCGACATAGCCTTTAAGCTAACTGCTGGTCCCTCCCTATGCTATTTTGATTATCACAACTTGGCAATATATGTTGGGGTCAAAATGTAAGATGCTTCCTACTCCTCTCTTCTTGCACAGAATTGCTTTGGCAATACAGGGTCTTTTTTGATTCCAGACAAATTCAATGATTGTTTTTTTCTTAATCTGTGAAGACTATCTCTGGTCATTTGATTGGGATTACATTCAATTTGTAGATCAATTTGAGTAGGATTGACATTTTGATTATATTAATTCTTCCAATTTAGGTACATGGAGTCAGTCTTTCCACTTTTTTTGTGTCATTTTCATTTCTTAGTTTTTCTTGTAAAAAAATCTTTGACTTATTTGGTTATTCTCAGGTATCTTATTCTTTCTGTGGCTATTGTAAATGGGATTGCTTTTTCAGCTGTACCTCAGTCTGCTCATTGTTAGTGTGTAAAAATGCTATAGATTTTTGTATGTTGATTTTGTATCATGCCACTTTACTGTATTCATTCATAACTTCAGGTAGGTTTGTGTGTGTGTGTGTGTGTGTGTGTGTATTTATTTGGATTTTTAATGTATATAATCATATCATCTACAAATAGAGATCATTTTACTTCTTTTCTTTTTTTGAATTTCTTTAGTTTATTTCTTTTTGTATATACATTCAATTGCATTGTTTAGCTTACAATGTGAGCATTTCAATATGTGAACATCTCTCTCCAGTCTCGTTGATCAAAATATCTTCAACCGATAACACCACACTTTCCCATCCCATCAATGTTCTACCTCCGTATCCCTTCTCCAAATGTCCTTCGTTAGGCCCCACTCCTCCACATACACCTCATCTGACATTCACACCCATCTCTTGTGTTTGTTCAACCGTTAGTCCATCAGTTTCAGTCATAGAGTGCAGACATTCGGTATATGTTAAGTGGGGACATACAATGTCTCTACTTCATAGCCTGGCTTGCCTCACTCAGCAGTACATGTTCCATACTTTTCCACTTTCTGTCAAAAGCCATGGTTTTGTTGGTTTTTATGGCTGAGTAGTATTCCATAGAGTATATGTGCCACAGTTTTTCAATCCATTCCTCCATACAGGGGCATTTGGGTTGGTTCTATGACTTAGCAATCGTGAATAATGCTGCAATAAACATCAATGTGCAAGCACTTTTCCAATGAAGAATTCTTCTGTCCTATGGGTAGACACTAAAGAGTGGGATTGCTGGATCATATGATAGGTCTATTTGTAGATTTTGAGGAATCTCCAAATTGTTCTCCACAGTGGCTGGACCAATTTACATTCCCATCAGCAGTGTACACCCTACCACACCCCTACCAGCACTTATCTTTTTTTTTTTTTGAATCTTAGTCATTCTGACTGTGGTTAGGTGATAACTCATTGTTGTTTTGATCTGCATTTCCCTTGCAATGAGGGACGTTCAGTATTTTTTCATATGCCTTTTGGCTATTCCTATGTCATCCTTAGAGAATTTTTTTTTAACTCCTTCTCCCATCTTTTAATAGGATTGATCATCTATTTTCAGAACAGCTGCTTGAGTTCCTTGTGTATTCTGGTAATCAGTCCCCTATCTGATGCATAGTTTACAAAAGTATTTTCCCATTCTGAGGGCTATCGATTTATACTAATTACTGTGTCTCTTGCCATACAGATACTTCTTAGTCTAATGTAATCCCACTTGTCTATTATGGGGATTATTGACTGTGCTTTGAGGGTCTTATTTAAGAAGTCTTTGCCTACCCCAATGTCTCCCAGAGCTTCCCCAGTGTTTTCCAGGAGCAATTTTATAATTTGAGGTGTTAGATTGAGATCTTTGATCCACCCTGACTTGAGTTTTGACAAAGGTGAGATGTAGGGGTTCAGATTCATCCTTCTGCATGTAGAAATCCATTTTTTCCAGCACCATTTGCTGAAGAGGTTTTCCTTTTCCCACTGGATTGACTAGTACCCCTTGCCAAAAATCAGTTGACTGTATGTTTAGGAATTTATTTCTGGGGACTCCATTTTATTTCATTTGTCCACCTGTCTGTTTCTGTGCCAGTATCATTCTGTTTTGATTACCACTTTGTAGTATATTTTTTGGTCAAGAAGTGAGATGCCTCCCACTCCACTCTTCTTGTGCAGAATTGCTTGGCAATACTGGGTCTTTTATGATTCCAGACAAACATTATGATTGTCTTTTCTAGATCTGTGAAAAATGTATCTGGTACTTTGATTGAGATTGCATTAAATATGTAGATTAATTTGTGTAGAATTGCCATTTTGATTATATTAACTCTTCCAATCCAGGAACTTGAGATGTCCTTGCACTTTTTTGTGTCATTTTCAATTTTTTTTCTTTTTTTTTTTTTTTTGCTTCTAGTAGTTTTCCTTGTGGAGGTTTTTAACTTCTTTGGTTAGTTTTATTCCTAAGTATCATACTGTTCGTGGCTATAGTAAATGGAATAACTTTTTTCAGCTCTATCTCAGTCTGCCTGTTGTTCATATACAGATTTCTGTATATTGATTTTGTATCCTGCATCTCTTTTCTGTTTAATTGCCCAATCTCCAAACTTTCTCATGATTACCACATGAATGCCTGTGGGGAAGAGTTTGTGAAAGATTTTAAACTTCTCATGTCTGGGGCTCCCATTTATTCTAAACTGATACATGAACTCACATTAGGCCTTTAGTTGTCAGGTAAACTTTTAACTGATTTATTTTTTCTAACTTTATGATGATACTCTCTTTCTCTTATGCTCTGTCAAAGTAAAATAGTTGATACTTCTCATATCCCCTTGAAAGAACTTGTCACCATTGGGCATCCAGCTCCCTTGACTGCCTTACAACCTCAGCTCAATGATGGGGAAAAAAAAAAAAAAA
>NW_006198878.1:517193-521444 GCF_000334495.1 Tupaia belangeri chinensis
AAAATGAAGGATAATCTTGCAGGGTATAATAGTCTCAGCTGAAATTGTTTCTCTCTTAACACTTTCAATATGTCTTCCCATTCTTTCCTTGCTTGCATTGTTTCTGATGAGAGGTCTGGTGTTAGCCTTATGGGATGGCCTTTGTAAGTTACTTCTTGTTTCTCTCTTGCCAGTTTTAGTATCATGTCTTTATCTGTGGTGTTATACAGCCTGGCTAAGATGTGCCTTGGGGAAGATCTTCTGGGTTTGATTCCTTTGTATTTCTTGGGTCTGGATGGCTCAGTGCCTCTCTAGGCTTGGGAAATTTTCTTCCAGTATTTCATGGAATAGATTTTCCATTCTGCTATTAGTTTTTTCACCTTCTGGAATACCACTTATTCTGATGTTTGGGCGTCTAATAAAGTCTAGTATTTGCCATGTATTATCCTCATGTTTTTTAGTTATTTTCTTGATCTTTTTGGTGTTTTTTTCTAGATCAGAGGCTTTATCTTCTACATCGGAGATTCGATCTTCAGCATGATCTAATCATCTATTAATACTTTCCAGAGAGTTTTTGATTTCTTGTATTATAGACTTTATCTCTTATAGCTCCACCTGATTCTTTCTCAGAGTATCCATTTCTTCTTTCATATCCTGGAAGGACTTCCTAATTTCCTGCAGTTTGTTGTCTCTTTTCTGTTCCAATTCACAGAATTTGGTCACCATGAATGTTCGAAATTCTGTGTCTGTCATTTTGGTAATGTCCTCCATATTTACGAGACATGGAGGGGCGTTTTCCTTTGTTGGAGACATATTTCCTTGTTTATTCAGACCTGAGGCTCTTTTTCTACTTCTAGCCATTGGAAGATTAATTCCCTTTTGAAAACCTCTTGGGGGACGTTTCTCCCACTAGGAGTAAGAGTGTTTCCTTTTGGAAAAATAAAGAAAAAGTTGTGCGCCGTGCATTAGCGTGGCACACGATTTAGCCAGAGGCTTGTAGATGGAACTTGCACCTGCTGGCAGGCAAGGAGAGTCTGTGGAGAGAGGCAGAGCTAGGTATTAACAAGAGAATAGAGGGATTTCAAGAAAAAAAAAGCCACTGCAGGGAGATTTTTATCTACCTACTAGGAGGTGGAATCTTGGGCTGGGGAGTCTGGAAGTCGGGTGGGGATCAGAGGTGACCCTCCCTCAATATCCCTTGCTGGCCAGAAGCCTGTAGGTGGACCTTGCGCCTGCTGGCAGGCAAGGAGAGTGTCTTTACTTCTTACTTTGTTTGGATGTTTTTTGTTTTATTCTCTTTTCTGATTGAATTGGCTAGGACTTTCAATACTATATTGAAAAGGAATGAAGGAAGTGGGCAACCTTGTCTTGTCTCAGTTTTTAATGGAGAAGTTTTCAGCTTTCCCCCCCTTCGGTATGATGTTGTTTATTGTTTTTTCATATATGGGTTTTATTGTGTTGAGAAATATTCCCTCTATGCCAATTTTGCTGAAAGTCTTAATCATGAAGGGCTGTTGTATTTTATCAAACACTTTTTCTGTGTGGATTGATGTGATCATGTGGTGTTTACCTTTCTTTCTGTTTATATACTGTACTTTATTTATGGTTTTGTATATATTAAACCAATCCTACATCCCTGAAATAAAGCCTGCCTGGTCATGGTGTATAATATATTTAATGTGTCATTGGATATAATTTGCTAGTATCTTGTTCAGAATTTTTGCATCTATATTCATCAGAGATATTGTTCTATAGTTTTCTTTTTTTGTTATGTCCTTATCTGTTTTGGGAATGAGAGTAATGGAGACTTCATAAAATGAATTTGCAAGGATTTCTTCCTTTTGGATCTTTAGAAATAGTATGGCAGAGGGTGAGAAATAGGAGAAAAATTATATATAAGAAAAAAGAAATAGAAAATTATTTGTTGACAATAACATGTATGATTAGGCCACTATACAGTGTGTTCTTGGATGGGAAATCGCATTTTGTATGCTGTGATGATCAATGAATGAATGTAAAATAAACAAATAAAAAAAGAAATAGTTTGAATAGAATGTGGGTTCTTTCCTTCTGGATCTTTAGAAATATTTTGAGTAAAATGTGGGTTAACTCTTCTTTAAAAGTGTAGATTTCATAAGTGAAGCTATCACAATCTGGGTCATTCTTTGTTGGGATACTATTACTGATTCAGTCTCACTGCTTGTTATTGATTTAGTCAGGCTTTCTATGTCTTCCTGATTATATTTAGGTAGATTAAATGGGTCCAGATTTGTCTGTCTCAGCCAGGTTTTCTCGTTTGTCAGCATGTAGTTACTTGTAATATCCTTTCATGATGCTTGCATTTCTTTTATATCTGTTGTAATATTGCCTGTTTTATTGCTTATTTGATATGTCTTCTTTCATTCTCTGTTCTTCTTAATTAGTCAAGTTATTGGCATGTCAATTTTGTTTATCTTCTCAAAAACCAGCCTTTTGTTTCATTTATTTTCTGTACAGTTTATTTATTCTCTATTTAATTGCTTTCTGCTTGAATCTTTATTATTTCTTTTCTCCTGGTAATTTTTGAGGTTTGTTGTTGTTTTTCAAGTTCCCTGAGGTGTGTTATTAGGTTGTCTATGATATGTCTTCTTTCATTCTCTGTTCTTCTTAATTAGTCAAGTTATTGGCATGTCAATTTTGTTTATCTTCTCAAAAACCAGCCTTTTGTTTCATTTATTTTCTGTACAGTTTATTTATTCTCTATTTAATTGCTTTCTGCTTGAATCTTTATTATTTCTTTTCTCCTGGTAATTTTTGAGGTTTGTTGTTGTTTTTCAAGTTCCCTGAGGTGTGTTATTAGGTTGTCTATTTGCTACTTTTTCATTTTTTTCTTGGGGATACTAATTGCTATTAACTTCCCTCCTATAACTGCTTTCACTGTATGTCATAAGTTATAAAAAAAACTTGTAGGTTATTGGTTTCAATGAATCTTTTTATTTCATTCTTAGTTTCTTCAGTGGTAGTGAAGTCTTTCACAAGTAGTTTGTTTAGTTTTCCATGTGTTTTCTTTTTTCCTAGATTTTTTTTCTGCAGTTAATTTCAAGTTTAATTCCATCATGGTCAGAGAAGATGCTGGATATACCTTTGAATTTATAAAGGCTTATTTTGTGCCCTATCATGTGGTCAGTCTTCAAAAATGTTCCACGTGGGGGTGAGAAAATGCATGTTTTGTGGCTGCTGAGTGTAAAGTTCTATAGATGTCTGTCAGGTCCATTTGATTTAGGATATCATTAGATCCTATATCTCTTTGCTTATTTCTTTTCTGTCTTAATGTTCTGTTTAAAGGAGATAGTGTGATCTTTAGATCCCTAATAATTAGTGTGTTGCAGACTATCTCTCCCTTTAGCTCTAGCAGTCTTTCTTTCATGTATTTGGGTTCCCCAGTGCTGGGTGCATAGATATTTATACATGTTATTTCTTCTTGATTAATTAGCCTTTTTTTGTACTATATAGTGTCCTTGTTTATCTCTTCTTAGTTTTTGTCTTAAAGTTTACTTTATCTGACATCAATCTCGTGTCTCCAGCATTTTTTATATTTCTATTTGCATGGAATATCTGTTTTTATGCTTCACTTTCCATCTATATATGTCTTATCTGCCAGGTGTGTGTTTTGTAGGGAGCATATAGAAGGCTCCTGTTCCTTTATCCATTCAACTAGTCTGTCTTTTATAGGAGAATTTAATCCATTCACCTTGTATGTCATTGATATTTGAGGACGGATCACTGCCACTTTATTAGCGAGTTTCTTGGGGTTTTTTTTGGTTTGTTTGTTTGTTTGTGTTTTTTTTTTTCCAGTATGACTGTGTTTAAATTGGGGACGGTGTGTTCGCCAGAAAGACAGAGAGACAGAAAGCTAAAAATCACCCCCTGGGGCGATGATGGCCACACCGCAATCCCTTCTTTTCCATTCTCTTCTCAGGATCAGGTTCATCTATATCTGGGCTTAATTTCAAAAAGGAGCACAAGTGATCTGAGAACACTGGAGTTTAAAAGTACACCTAGGAGGGCTGGCAAGTGGTGTGGTGGTTAAGATGCTGGACTCCTACATGGCCAACCATGGTTTGAATCTCTGACCTGGTGGTTTGCTTTCTCACTTTCTCTCTGTCTTTCTCTGATAAAACTGGAAAGTAATAGTAATAATAATAAATAAATGTTAAATAAAATAACTTTAAAAATTATTTTATTTAAAGTTAATTAATTAATTAATTAATTAATTAAAATTTGACCGGAGAG
>NW_006198878.1:521922-522944 GCF_000334495.1 Tupaia belangeri chinensis
AAGCCACCGGGTCCGGGATGCGAACCGCAGTCAACTACATGGGAGTCCAGCGACATAGCCATTACGCTAACTGCTGGTCCCTCATTTTAAAAAAAATTTTATTTTACATTCATTCACTGAGCATCATCAGAGCATACAAAATGTGACTTCCCATCCAGAATATACTGTAGAGTGGCTTAATCATACATACTATTGTTGACAAATAATTTCCATTTCTTGATTCATATATATGCTACCCCCCCCATTTCTCAACCTCTACCATTTCCCACCCTTCTACAACAATGTCTCTGGTATCTACAGTTGCTTTCCATTCCTTCCCCCTGATTTTGTTGATTCACAAAATATCTTAATCTATTTTCAATTGTAAGTTCAGCTTATATATGCATATCTGTGAATACATTTCTGATTTTAGGCATGAAACTCTGAGTAGAATGAATATACTATAAAGTAGCACCTAGCTGATGCTATATAGTTTACTATAGTCATTAAATAGGTATTTTAAAATATTTTTTAATTTCAAAAAAAGCAGTTTTAGCTTTAATAAATCAGAATTTAAAAAAAATGCTGAAAGAGTTTTGCTTAAAACTTAAAACCAAGAAACAGGTTAAGATTCTGTTCCAATAATAGGTACATGACCCTATTGGCAGCTCAAGACAAGGCAAAAATCCTTAAATCTGGAAAACAAGGCATAGAAGAAAATCAGTAACTTTTTTTTAGATGAACTAAGTCTATTTAGTTAACATTTAAAAATATTTCAGTTACTTCATAAACCTCGAAGAAAATTAATTAAGGGTACTGTTTAAACACTGGAAATCCAGAGGGTCATGGCAGGAGTACCCTTAGTCCCATTCATGAGGTGGGGTGAAGGATTTGAGCCTGGATTCTAAGCTAATACAAGCTAGAGATAAGCACAATTCAGCTTCACTCTGAAGACAGCTTTAACTGGTCACACAAAAAAGAATGAGTTAGATCATACTGGGGGAATGGTTCTTTTTTTTTTTTTTTTTTTTTGAGGGTTTTTG
>NW_006198878.1:523008-524664 GCF_000334495.1 Tupaia belangeri chinensis
GGGGATGGTCACGCCGCAATCCCTTCTCCTCCATTCTCCTCTCGGAATCTTGGGCACGCACGCACACATGCCTGGCATGAGTTTTAAGACACCGGGTCTGGGATGTGAACCATGGTCGACTACGTGGGAATCCAGCAACATAGCCATTACGCTAACTGCTGGTTCCCAGGGAATGGTTCTTAATGAGTCATTAGGAAGCTGATTTGGTTCTCTCTTCAGTAGGTGTTCTAGCAAGTTTCTGGAGAAGAGAGAGCAGAAGCTGAGCTGGGGGGCTTGAGGGTGAGGGCCAACATCCAGCAAAGATTTCCTGTGCCACAGTAATTCTTTGTTCTTTTTTTTTTTCAACAGCAAGAAACCTGAAATCCAGATAAGTTATTTTAAAACCCCTCCTGGGTTCAACCTGAAGAATCTTCTAAGCCAAACTGGGGATAGAGATGAAAACTCCAACTTTAGTGGGCCACTTCTTCAATAGGGGAACAGTCAGAGAAGCTGGTGTTGCTGGCCAGAGCTTGTTTCTTTTTTCTCTTCCCTGGAACCTTATTTTCTTGGGATTCTGTAGCTACATGTTTTGACTCTGGTAGGTTAAAGGAGGGAGCTGGAGCCTTCTTCAACATCACCTGTTCTGTATCACACATCTTTTTCAGTATCTTGCTGTTCGGAGTGGCACAGACAGGGTTGAAGAAGCTCAATCCTGGTGTCACCTCAGTAGGATCCTCTAGTTTGAAGGAGCCTTCAGAATCCTGGGTCTGTTCAACAGTGGCCAAGCTAACCTCGTGGTTCCAACACTTTTTGGGGACACAGCTGCAGTCCACAGTGTGACTTTTGCTTCCTGTACCCACACTGCTTGTTCCCACACCAGACCTTGCAGGAACACACTTGACTGTTCTTCCCAGACACCTTAATCAATTTTGTTGGCTTCCATTCCTCATCCCCATCATCAGTGTCTGCATTTCCCTTACAATGAGGGATGTTGAACATTTTTTATACGCCTTTTGGCTATTCATATGTCATCTTTAGAGAGTGGTTTTTTCAACTCATTTTCCCATCTTTTAATAGAGTTGATCATCTTTTTTCAACAGCTGCTTGAGTACTTTGTGTATTCTGGTTATCAACCCCTTATCTGATGCATAGTTTACAAAAACTTTTCCCATTCTGAGGGCTGTCTATTCATGCTAATTACTGTGTCTTTTGCCATGCAGAAAATTCTTAGTCTGATGTAATACCATTTGTCTGTTTTGGGGATTATCGACTGTACTTTGGGGGTCTTATTTAAGAAGTTTTGCCTACCCCAATGTCTCTCAGAGTTTCTCCAGTGTTTTCCAGGAGCAGTTTTATAGTTTGAGGTCTTAGGTTTAGATCTTTAATCCATCTTGAGTTTATTTTTGTCAAAGGTGAAAGGTAAGGGTTCAGATGAATTTTTGTGCAGGTGGAAATCCAGTTTTTCCAGCACCATTTGCTGAAGAAGCTTTTCTTTTCCCACTGGATTGACTGGTACCCCTTGTCAAAAATCTGTTGACTGAAAAAAATAATCTGTTGACTGTATGTTTGGGGATTTATTTCTGGGGACTCTATTTTGTTCCATTGGTCCACCTGTCTGTTTCTGTGCCAGTACCTTGCTGTTTTGATTACCACAGCTTTGTAGTATATTTTTGGGTC
>NW_006198878.1:524919-537552 GCF_000334495.1 Tupaia belangeri chinensis
TTTTAGCTTCTCATAGTTTTTCTTGTGGAGGTCTTTAACTTCTTTGGTTATATTTATTCCTAAGTATCTTATACTTTTTGTGGCTATGGTAAACGGAATTACTTTTTTTCAGTTCTATCTCAGTCTGCCTGTTCTTTGTATAAAGAAATGCTATAGATTTCTGGTTGTTAATTTTGTATCGAGCAATTTTACTGTATTTATGTATTACTTCCAGGAATTTTCTCATGGATACCATTAGGTCTTCTATGTATACAATCATGTCATCTGCAAATAGAGAGATATTCATCTCTTTTTTTCCTATTTGAATGCCTTTTATTTTATTATCTTTTCTGATTGTGTTGGCGAGGACTTCCAGTACTATATTGAAAAGGAATGGAGAAAGTGGGAATCCTTGTCTTGTACCCATTTTCAGCTTTTCTCCATTCAGGATGATGTTCACTGTGGGTTTTTCATAGATAGCTTTTATTGTGTTGAGAAATGACCCTTCTATGCCTATATTGCTGAGAGTCTTGATCATGAAGGGATATTGTATCTTGTCAAATGCTTTTTCCGCATCAATTGAGTTGATTTTTTAAAAATTTTTCTTTCTATTAATATGGTTTATTACGTTTATGGTTTTGTGTATGTTGAACTAACCTTGCATTCCTGGAATAAAGCCTACCTGATCGTAATGTATAACCTTTTTTATAAGTGGTTGGATACAATTTGCTAGCATTTTGTTGAGAATCTTTGTGTCTATATTCATCAGAGATAATGGTCTATAGTTTTCCTTCCTTGTCCTGTCCTTATCTGTTTTAAGAATAAGGGTGATGGAGGCTTCATAGAACAAATTAGGGAGAGATTCACCCTTTTTGATCTTTAGAAATATCTTGAGCAATATGGAGGTTAACTCTTTGAAAGTTTTGTAGAATTCAGAGATGAAGCCATTAGGAGCAGGGCTTTTCTTTGTTGGGAGTTCATTTATTATTGATTTAATCTCCTGGCTTGTTATGGGCCTATTCAGGCTTTCTACATTTTTCTGGCACAATCTTGGTAATGTTTTAGTCAGAAGTTAAAAGATTCTATTTCACTAGTTCAGTCTCATGTACTTTATCTTCTGTTGTGGTCTGATCTTCCTGTTTAAATTCTGGAAGATAACATTCAACTCTTGACTTGTCCCTACCATTAAGTTGGCCACTATTTTAGTTGTTTTTGAACTCCTATTTCTGTGTGTCTATATTTCATTTTCCTGATATAGCACTCACTACTAAACTTCTTGGAGAGCTGGTCTGGTGTTGGTAAATTCTTTCAGATTTTGTTTATCTGAGAATGTTTTTGTCTTTTCTTTCCATATAAAGGATAATCTTGCTGGGCACAGTATTCTTGGTTGAAATAATTTCTCCATTAACATTTTGAATATATTTTCCCATTCTTTTCTTGCTCACGTTGTTTCCAACGAGAGGTCCGTTGTTAACCTGATGGTATTTCTTTTGTAGATAACTTGATGTTTCTCTTTTACCAGTCTTAGTATCTTGTCTTTGTCTGTGGTTTTGATCAATCTAGCTATAATGTGTCTTGGAGAAGACACTCTTGGATTGATTCTATTTGGTGTCCTTTGTATTTCTTGAGATCTTGGGATGCCTCTCTAAGTTTGGGAAGTTTCCTTGCAGGATTTCATGGAATAGATCATCAATAGCCTTATTGGTCTTTTCACCTTCTGGGATACCCATTGTCTGGATATTTGGGCATTTAATGGTATCTAGTATTTCTCCTATATTATTCTAAATTTTTTGGCTATCTTTTCAGTCTTCATGGTGGATTTTTCTAGGCCAGTGATTCTGTCTTCTACATCTGAAATTCGATCTTCTGTATGATCTAGTCTGCTTATAATACTTTCAAGGGAGATTTTTATTTTCTGTATTACAACCTTCATCTCTAACAGTTCCATTTGATTCTCTTTTATCATGTGTATTTCCTCTTTCAAATTGTGCAAGAATTTCCTCATCTCCTGGAACTCATTGACTTTTTTCTCCTTCATCTTCTGGAGTTCATTGTCTCTCTTCTCTTGCATCTCTGTTAGCTTTGTCACTATGAATATTCTAAATTCTTTATCTGATATTTTCTTGATTTCCATTGTATTGTCTGTGGATTAAGAGAAGTTGCTCATTTCCCTTGGAGAAGAGGTATTTTTCTTGCTTTCTCATATTTCTTGTGTTCCTGCAGTGATTTCTAGTCATTTGATGGGTTACACGTTTCTTACTATTTCTTGAAGTTCAATCTGAGTGTTCAGAGGCATGCAGAAGAAGGTCATATGCAATATCTCTTTTGTTCTGTTTCCCCCCCCCCTTTGTGTGTCAGTTTAAGTGGAAATTGAGGAATAGTCTGATCCTAATAGTATTCAGATGTTTGAATACTGTTCGCTTAGCCCTGTACAGAAAGTGCATGGAGACTGAGTAGCCAAGGGATGAAGGTAAAAGAAAAGGGAAAAGACAACATAAAAAGATGAATAAAAAAGAAAAGATCATAAAAATTTTTATATTTTAGTTTTAAAAAGCAAAAAATGAAAAAAAGTGCCACATATAATTTCACAGCTCAAATTCAGGAGTAATCTCAGAAGGGCCTGGATTTCTGCTTCTCCTAAATTAGATGGGGGAAAGGCAAGGAGTAGCAAGATAAAGGAGGGTCAGAGAGCCCAGAGAATATGTTAAAAAAAATAAAATTAAAAAAACATAGGGAGACACAGAGAGACAGAGAGAGACAGAAACAGATGGAGAGAAAGATACAGAGGTTGCCATATCACTCTAGTAATGAATCTAGAGGGTGAAGTCTCAGCAAGAAGTCTTCATTTTTAGTCCCCAAAAGCAGTATTTCACAGCTCAAGTTCACTAGCCATCTCAGAAAAGATTGGATTTATGCTTCTCCAATCTAGAAATGAATCTGGAGGGTGAAGTCTCAGCAGAAGCCATCTCCAGAATTGACATTTTGATTATATAGATTTTTCTAATCTAAGAGCATGGCATGTCTTCCTTATTTATGGTATAATACCTTATTTCTTTTTTCAATTTTTTAAAGTTTTCCTTGTAGAGGTCTTTCATCTCTTTGGTTTGGTATGTTATTGTGTGTGGCTATTGTAAATGGGATTGATTTATACAATTCTGTTTCAGTCTGTTCATTGTTGGTGTATAAGAACACTATAGATTTTTGTATATTGATTTTGTATTTCAACACTGTACTGAATTCATTTATCTCTTCTAGGAAATAATTTTTATGGATTCTTTTGGGTTTTCTATGTGTATAATCATATTGTCTATAAACAGGGACAATAACTTCTTTTTTTTCTTATTTGAAAGCAACAAAAAAGCTCCCAATATACCAGAAGAAAATAAATAGTAAATATTAGAGCTAAAATAAATGGAATAGAAAATAAAAGAGCTTTACAAAAATATCAATGAAACAAAAGTCTGGTTTTTTGGAAAGGATAAACAAAATGGACAAGCCATTCTCTAGACTAATCAAGAAAAACAGAGAAAAGAATCAAATTAGTAAGATCAGGAATAGGGACCAGAAAATGGTATAATGGTTACATCACTGTACTCCCATGTAGTTGACTGTGATTTGAGTCCCAGACCTGGTGGCTAAAAACTCATGCTGAACACATGTGGACATGTGCCCAAGATTCCAAGAGGAAAATGGAGGAGAAGGGATTGTGGTGTGGCCATCCCCCCTGGAGATGGCTCTCTGGAGAGTGCACATGCCCCATAGCAAAATATTCTCTCTCAAAAAGATAAATAAATAAGATCAGGAATAAATCTGGACATATTACAACAGACATATCAGAACTACAAATAATTTTGGGAGAATATTATGAGCAACTATATGCCAACAAAATAGAAAACCTGAATGAGATGAGCAAATTTCTGGACACATACAAGCTACCTAGATTGAACCAGGAAGAAATAGCCAGAATAGAACAATAACAAGCAGTGAGATTGAATTGATGATAAATAGTCTCCCAACAAAGAAAACACCATCCTGAAGTCTACACTACATTTTACTAAACTTTTTAAGAAGACATAACACCAATTATCAAGAGATTTCTAAATATCCAAAAGAAAGCTTTCCAAGCTCATCCTATGAAGGCTTAATCATCTTGATACTAGAACTAGACAAGGACGTCACAAAAAAGGAAAACTACAGACCAATATCCCTGATGAACACAGATTGCAAAAGTTCTCAACAAGATACTAGCAAATTGAACCCAATTAAGACTCCCACAGCACAATAAATAATCCCAAAAATAGACATGTGGGTTACATCATATTAAGAAGTTTCTGCATAGTGAAAGGCACAGTAATTAGTGTGAATCTACAGCCCTCGGAATGGGAAAATATTTTTGTAAACTGTGCATCAGATAAGGGACTGATAACCAGAATGCACAAGGAACTCAAGCAGCTGTCCCCAAAAAAGATCAACCCTATTAAATGATAGGAGAATGAGTTGAAATAACCACTCTCCAAGGAAGACATACAAATAGCAAAGAGGCATATGAAAAAATGCTCAACATCTACCTTTGTATGGGAGATACAGATAAAAATCACAATGAGATACCACCTAACCCCAGTCAGAATGACTAAGATTTAAGAAACAGAAAATGGTAAGTGCTGGTGAAAGGGGAACTCTCCTACACTGCTGGTGGAAATGTGAATTGGTCCAGCCACTCTGGAGAGCAATTTGGAGATTCCTCAAAGACATACAAATTGAACTACTATATGATCCAGCAATCCCACTCCTTGGTATCTACCCAAAGGACAGAAGAATTCTTAATCAGAAAAATGCTTGTACATCCATGTTTATTGACCATTATTCACAATTGTTAAGACATGGAACCAAACCAAATGCTCATGAACAGATGAATGGATTGAAAAACTGTAAGACATATACTCTATTAAATACTACTCAGTCATAAAAGAAAAACAAGACCCTGGCTTTTGACAGAAAGTGTAAGAATATGGAAAATTTACTGCTGAGTGAAGTAAGCCAGGTGATGAAGGAGAGACATTATATGTCTCCACTTAATATATACTAAGTGTCTGCACTCAGTCAAAACTAAATGACTAAAGGCTATAGAAACTACGTAAATGGTTGTGAATATCAGATATAATTTGGGAAAAGGGCGGGTGAAAGAATAAAGTGTGAGGAAGGGCACTAAGGAGAAAAATAGAGAGGCAAGGCATTGATGGGACAATGAAATGGATTATTATCTATTGAAGATAACTTTCTAGTATGATGAACTAGACTGGTGAGAAATGTACACATGTTGGAATATTCACTTTGTAAGCTAAGTAACACAATTAAATGTATAAAAGAAATAGAAATTAAGAAAAGATAATATACTACAACCAGGAAGGATTTATCCCAGGTATGCAAAAATAGTTCACCATACCCAAAATAATAAGTGTAATAAAATTCATTAACAGAAGGAAAGATAAGAACCATATGATCATATTGATGCTGAAAAAGCATGTGATAAAATATAACATCCTTTCATAGTTAAGGTTCTCAGCAAAATAAGTCTAGAAGGGACATTTTTCAACACTATAAAAGACATATATGACCAACTCATTGCTAATATCATACTGAATGAGGAAAATCTGAGTGCTTTCTCACTAAAAGTGGAACACAAAACAAAACTGCCCACTCTCTCCACTCCTTTTCAATATAGTGCTGGAAGTCCTATGTAAGGCAATCAGATATGAGAGTAAAATAAAAGACATTCAAATAGGAAAAAATGATGGTTTTGAGTAGCTAATCATGAGGTCTTTTTCTCTATCAGCATTCGAAGATATTGAAACTTATTGTAGCATCAACCATGCAGTCAAAATTCTGTGTGATTTTTATTTTATTGTGTTTTATTATTTGCATTCCATCATTGAACATCTCTATGGCACACAATATGATTTTCAAGGTATACAGGGACTATGTAACAATCAAATCAAGGATATTGCCATATACATAATTTTCAAAAGAGAACTTTACATTCTTCTATCTGTTAAGTGTTTCTTCCCTGAGCACCTCCCACCTACCTTCTACTACTGACTCCCCTCCTTTACAGTCTCTGGTGTCTACATTTATCCTTTCTACTGTCATATCTTTGACTTTTTCAATTTCTGCCACAAAGTGCAGTCATTCAGTCTACATTGAGCAAGGATATGCAGTGTTTGTCTTTCATAGTCTGGCTTACTTTGCTTAGCACTAAATCTTCTATATTCATGCACTTTGAATCAAATGACAGAGTCTCATTGTTCCTTATGCTGAATAGTAGTCCATAATGTTTATGTGCCACATTTTTAATCCATTTGTCAGTTCTTAGGGACTTAGGTTATCCCATGTCTTAGCAATTGTAAATAGTGCTGCAATAAATGTAGATGTTCAAGTGTCTTTCCAACTTAGTATTTTCCTATCCTTTCGGTAAATACAAAGGGATGAGAACTGGTCATACAGTAATTGTATTTGTAGGTTTTTGAGGAACCTCCATATTGTTTTCCATAGTGACTGTACTAATTTACATTCCTACCAACAATGTAAAAGGGTTCCTTTTATACCATAGCCTTGCCAGCAGCTGTTTTCTTCTTCTCTTCTCCTTCTCCTTCTTCTCTTCTTCTTCTTCTTCTTCTTCTTCTTCTTTTCTTCTTCTTCTTCTTCTTCTTCTTCTTCTTCTTCTTCTTCTTCTTTCTTTTATCAGCCATTCTGACTTGGAGTAAATGATATCTCATTGTGGTTTTGATCTACATTTCCCTTATGCTAAGAGATAGTGACTGTGAGATATGGATACAGTTTATTTTTTCATTTGGGAGATCTGACAGACTTGGGTTTGGCTAAAGTAGATGTTCTATCACCTTTCTCTGTGACAGTCTCTTTTCTCTCTCAAACCTACTCCTTAGCTTTTGTTAATAGCTACATTTCCTGGTGTAGTACTTAAACGTCATTTAGTTATTATTTCTTACTTCATTTTGCACACAATTTCATCCACATATTAGGGAATAGAAATCTGTAAAAAGAAAAGTAGCTGAAAATGTATTGTCTATATTTTTGTGTTAATATTGAGAATAAGTCTTGAAATTAGGAATGGGGCAATGATTGAGCCTTGTCTCACCCATGGGTCCTTGTCTCACCCATGGATTATCCCTTAATGTGGGGAATAGGAATTCAGTAGAGAGAGATAAAGGGGGCAGAGGGAGAAATGATCATGAATCCAAATAGTTTAGGACTTAATCAGAACCTTCAACTATTGAGATAAAGTCCATGATTATAATGGGACATTTTCTTTAGACAAGATGGTTTTTATGAAGAAACTAAATAAAAGAAGGAAAAACGTGTATCTAAAGGACGAATGAGTAGGAATAATGTCTAAGCTTCTGAAATGAACTTCATAGGACTTGTAGGCCAGTACTGTTTGTTTGTATGTGGGGATAACCTGTAACTGTGTTCATGAGATAGGAACTAAGAGTCACTTTTGGTATAATGTCATGTGAACACTAGTTAGCATTCTGGCATCAGAAAACACAAAGGGGAACCAGCAGTTAGCGTAATGGCTATGTTGCTGGACTCCCATGTAGTCGACCACGGTTTGTGTCCCAGACCCGGTGGCTTAAAACTCATGCCGGGCACGTGTGCATGCATGCCCAAGATCCCGAGAGGAGAACAGAGGAGAAGGGATTGCAGCATGGTCATCCCCCCTGGGGGGTGATTTCTCACTTTCTGTCTCTCTCTGTCTGGCGAGCGCACGTGCCCTATAGCAAAACAAACAAACAAACAAACAAACAAACAAAAAACCTCTCCAAAACAAACAAACAAACAAAAAAACACAAAGGAATTATGCCAGATCTTTTAGAGATAATTTATGTCTACTCTAAGAGTCTGTGGACAATAATGGGAAACATCGACATTCCTGAGAATTTGTCACAATAGGCTTCAGTTTCTTATCTCTCAAATATTCCTACACCATCTCTAATTTCAATATACTTCTCTTTGTTAATTATTTCTGGCTGTAATTATTTAAGTATTTTCCTGACTTCCTAACCCCTTCTTTGATTGAGTTATGCAGCAGTGAATTAAATATACTTTCCAAACAAGAAAAGGATGAATTTTACTTTATCTCACACCATACATACAAATTCAATCAACATGGGTCATAGACCTAAAGGTAAATGCTAGGACTATTTAAAAAAAAGAAAAAGAAAAAGAAAACAGGAAAAAACCTAGCTGTAATGGTTAATTTTAGCTGCCAGCTTGATTGGATTAAAAGATACCTAGAGGAGCCAGCAGGTGGCATGGTGGTTAGGGATGCTGAGCTCCCATATGGCCAACCACAGTTCAAGTCCTTGACCTGGTGGCTTGCTTTCTCACTTTCCCTCATTCTCTTTCTCACACTCTGTCTGCCTCTGGTCAAATTAAATAAATAAATAGAGTTGAGTATAATATTTAGTGGTCAATGGCCACATATGGAAACTGAGGCAGTGGCCCCACTGCCCCCATCCCCATTTCCAGGCTCTGAAGTCCAGGACCCCTGTTCCCTAGAGAGAGAGACCTTTGCCTCCCAGGAGTGCCCCAGTTCCATCTTTTGGCCCCTCACCACCTAGGGAAACTGAGGCAGTGGCCCCAGTGCCCCGACTGCACTTCCAAGCTCCCAAGTCCAGAACCCCTGTTCCCTAGAGAGAGAGGCCTCTGTCTTCTATCTCTCGGTCCCTGGCCACCTAGGGAATCTGAGGCAGTGGCCCCACTGCCCTCACCCCCACTTCCAAGCTCCCAAGTCCAGGACCCTCATTCTCTATTGCAGTAAGAATGGTTTTTACTTTTTTTTTTAATGCTCTGCCTTTTTGTTTTGTTAATTCCCTGTCTCCCTCCTCTCACTTGTCCCACAGAGAAGCTTCTGCCTTGCAGGGGTGGGTCACTTCCATCTCTTGATCCCTGGACACCTAGGGAAACTGAGGCAGGGGCCCCACTGCCCCCAGCCACACTTCCAAGCTCCCAAGACCAGGACTCCCTTTCCCTAGAGAGAGAGGCCTCTGCCTTCCAGGAGAGACCCAGTTCCATCTCTAAGTCCCTGGACACCTAGGGAAACTGAGACAGTGGCCCCACTGTCCCCAGCCACACTTCCAAGCTCCAAAGTCCAGGACTCCCGTTCCCTAGAGAGAGAGGCCTCTGACTTCCAGGAGTGCCCAAGTTCCATCTCTTGGTCCCTGGCCACCTAGGGAAACTGAGGCAGTGGCCCCACTGCCCCCACTCCCACTTCCAAGCTTCCAAGTCCAGGACCTTATCCCTAGAGAGGTAGGAACGGTTTTTACTTATTTTTCTTCTCTGTCTTTTTGTTTTATTAATTCCCTGTCTCCCTCCTCTCACTTGTCCCACAGAGAGGCCTCTGCCTTGCAGGAGCGTCCTAGTTTCATCTCTAGGTCCGGTCCCTGGCCACGTGCCATGCAAACGCCCGGCACATGACTTTTTCTTTAATCCCCTGTATATTTTTTCTTTCCTCTGAAATCATTCTCTTTTCCTCATTCTCCACCCTGTCAGAGGCATTAGACAGATCTAGAATCACAGTTTTGAAATTCCCTAGTTTTATAAGGTCCACTGGGATCCCCTCCTTTACTGAACCACCTGTGAATTTGTGGATACTACTCCTCAGACACCTCAATGAAGTACACCTCTTGAGACCACATTGCTAAACACAACATAAGAGAGACTTCTACATACATTAATTCACAGCTAAAGGGAAGTACTCTTGCTCCTAAGAAGTATTCAAAATTGAATATATTTCCCAATGGCTAGAAGTAGAAGAAGAGCCTCAGGTCTGAATAAACCAGGAAATATGTCTCCATCAAATGAACTGAGTAACTCCCCTCCATCTCTCCTAAAATCTGAGGCTGTTACCAAAATGTCTGATAAAGAATTTATAACGTTTATGGTGAACAAATTCTAAGAGTTGGAACAGAAAAGAAACAATGAACTCCAGGAGATTAGGAAGTTCTTCCACGATATGAAAGAAGAAATGGACACCATGAGAAAGAATCAGATGGAGCTAGTAGGGGTCAAGTCTGTAACAAAGGAAATCAAAAACTCCCTTGAAAGTATTAAACGTCAATTAGACCATGCTGAAGATCTAACCTCTGATGTTGAAGATAAAAATCTCTGACCTAGAAAAACCACCAAGAAGATAGAGAAAATAACAATAAAAAACCCACGAGGATAATATAGGAGAAATACTAGATTCCATAAGGCACTCAAACATCAGAATAATTGGCATCCCAGAAGGCAAAGAAACTAATAACGGCATAGAAAATCTATTCCTTGAAATCCTGGAAGAAAATTTCCCAAGTCTAGAGAGTCACTCAAGCATCCAGACCCAAGAAATACAAAGGACCCCAAATAGACTCAATCCCAGAAGATCTTCCCAAAGGTACATCTTAACCAGACTGTCCAAGACCACAGATAAATACATGATACTAACACTGGCAAGAGAGAAATGAGAAGTGACTTACAAAGGTAATCCCATAAGGCGAACACCAGACCTCTCAATGGAAACAATGCAAGCACGGAAAGAATGGGAAGATGTATTGAAAGTGTAAAGAGAGAAACAATTTCAACCAAGATTATTATATTCTGCAAGACTATCCTTTGTATGGGAAAAAAGATTAAAATCTTCTCAGACAAAAAACTGGAAGAATTCTACAGCACCAGATCAGCTCTTCAAGAAACCCTGAAGAAAGTACTGTTCCTGGAAAACTAAAGAATTAACAGACAGAAACAAAGGAATAAAAGGCAGCTAAGACAATGGTCAACTGAAAGGTTGGGGCAGATCTGGTAACATCCATAATAACATTGAATGTGAATGGATTAAATTCTCCAATCAAGAGACACAGACTCTGAATGGATAAAAAAACAGAAACCCTCTATCTGTTGCCTACAGGAAACCCACCTCATCAATAAAGACATACATAGACTGAAAGTGAAGAGGTGGAAAAAGGTTTTTCATGCAAATGGGAATCAAAAAAGAGCTGGAGTTGCGATACTAATTTCTGACAAAATAGGCTTTAAAACAAAAACCGTTCAAAGAGACAAAGAAGGGCACTATATTGTAGTAAAAGGATCAATAGATCAAGAAGATATAATGCTTATAAATATCTATGTGACTAACACAGGAGCACTCAAATATGTGAAGAAAAGACTGTTGTATCTAAAAGAGGAGATAGACTGCAATACAGTAATTGATGGAGACCTCAGCACTGCACTATCTCCTCTGGACAAATCATCTAGACAAAAAATAGGTAAAGAGATAAAGGATCTAAATGATACCATAAACAAAATGGACTTAACAGATATCTATAGAACTTTCCATCCAAAACCACCAGGTAGACTTTTTTCTCACACCCACATGGAACCTTTTTGAAGATTGGCCACATTATAGAGCACAAACCAAGCCTCTACAGATTCAGAGGGATAAAAACTATATCCAGCATCTTCTCCGACCTTGATGGAATTAAACTTGATTTTAATTTCAAGAGAAATCCTCAAAAATACCCAAATACATGGAAACTAAATAACCTCCTCCTGAATGACTCCCCTACTACTGAAGTAATAAAGACTGAGATAAAAACATTCATGGAAGCCAATAAAAATGAGGACATGAGTTTCCATAATCTTTGGGACACTGCTAAAGCAGTCACAAGAGGGAAGTTCATAGGAATTAGTGCAGATAACACCATGCCTTAGAGAACTGAAAAAGAAACAGCAAAAAAATCCAAAAAACTCCAGGAAAAAGAAAATAATGAAGATTGGAGCAGAAATAAATGAAATAGAAAATAAATGTAATATGCAGAAAATAAATGGAAATCAAAGGCATACTATACAGAAAGTAAATGAAAGTAAAAGTTGGTATAAAATCAATACACAACTAGCAAGACTTATTAATAAGAAGAGAGAAAGGAACCAGGTGAATCAAATCTGCAATGAAGCTGGTAATATAACAACAGACATAGTAGAAATTCAAAACATTAGAGGTTACTTTGAACATCTATATGCTAAGAAATAAGACAATCTGGATGAGATGGACAAATTCCTGAATAAATATAATCTATCAAGAATGAGCCAGGAGGATATAGAAAGTCTGAATAGGCCCACAACAAGCCAGGAGATTGAATCAGTAATAAATAATCTCCCAACAAAGAAAAGTCCTGGCCCTGGTGGATTCACCTCTAAATTCTACAAAACCTTCAAAAAAGAGTTAACCCCCATTCTGCTCAAGTTATTTCTAAAGATCCAAAAGTGTGAATCTCTCCCTAATTCATTTTATGAAGCCTCTATCACCCTTATTCTTAAAATAGGTAGGGACAGGACAAGGAAGGAAAACTATAGACCAATATCTCTGATGAATATAGATGCAAAGATTCTCAACAAGATACTAGCAAATCATATCCCACAACTTATAGAAAAGATCATACACCATGATCAGGTAGGTTTTATTCCAGGAATGCAAGGTTGGTTTATTATTAAATTTATTAATAGATAAATATGGATTTTTTTTTAAGATTGGGAATCCTTTATCTGAGTACAACCCTAAGCTAGAAACCATAATGATAATGGCTGAAATATTTTTTTTAA
>NW_006198878.1:538844-546187 GCF_000334495.1 Tupaia belangeri chinensis
CACTGGACTCCCACGTAGTCGATCGTGGTTCGAGTCCTGGACCCGGTGGCTTAAACTCACGCTGGGCATGTGTGCGTGCGTGCCCAAGGTCCTGAGAGGAGAATGGAGGAGAAGGGATTGTGGCGTGGTCATCCCCACTCGGCCACCCCCTCTGCAGGGGTGATTTCTCGCTTTCTGTCTCTCTGTCTCTCTTTGTCTGTCTGGCAAGTGCACACGCCCTATAGCAAAAATCTCTCCAAAAGAAAAAAAAATGATGTGTTGGCAGGGGTGTGGTGAAAGGGGAACACTTTTACACTGATGGTGGGAATGTAAATTGGCCCAGCCACTGTGGAGAACAATTTGGAGATTCCTCAAAAATCTACAAGTAGAACTACCATGTGATCCAGCAATCCCAAAAAGGACAGAAGAATTCTTCATTTGAAAAGTTGCTTGCACATTGTTGTTTATTGCAGCACTATTCAGATTGCTAAAACATGGAACCAACCCAAATGCCCTCGTACGGATGAATAGATTGAAAAACTGTGGCACATATATTCTATGGAATACTATTCGGCCATAAAAACCAACAAAACCCTGACTTTTGACAGAAAGTGGAAGAATATGGAAGAGTTACTGCTGAGTGAAGCAAGTTAGGCTATGAAGGGAGACATTGTATGTCCCCACTTAATATATACCAAGTGTCTGCACTCTATGAATGAAACCGATTGACTGAAAGTTGTACAAACACAAGAGATGAGTGTGAATGCCAGATTTGGTGTGTGTGGAAGAGTGGGACCTAAGGAAGGACATTTGGAGAAGGGATACAGAGACAGAGCATTGAAGGGAGGGGGAGGTATGGTGTTATTGGTTGAAGATAGTTTGATCAGCTGGACTGGGAGAAATGTTCACATATTGAAATGTTCACTTTGTAAGCTAACACACACACACACACACACACACACATACACACACATACACACAAATGTATTTCCTTGGCTAAACTTTTAAATATATCAATATATAATTTCTTTTTTATTTTAATTATTATTTTTAAATACATTCAATCACTGTACATCATTTAACTTGTATACAGAATTTACCCAACATGAAATACACCTCAGTCCAGTCCAGTTGAGAATACTGTGCATATCATCAACAGGTAATAAAACGTTTCTGTGCCCCACAAATGTCTTATATATTTTTTCTTGCTAGTAACCTTCAATACACTCTTTTTCTCTCCCACCCTCCTTCCACACTGTCCATACTATTTTCTTTTTTTTTTCCTGCTTCAGTTTTATTTGTACACACAGCACAGGAGGACACCAGCCCCACAGAGAGAGCAGCCTGGGGGTCAGTCCTTCTGTCCTCATACTGGCAAAGGCCTCTACCTCGGGACTTTTGTGGGGGCCTGGACACCTTTGGGAGCCTGAGACGTAGCTGGAACTTAAGATGGAGCTGCAGCTGAAGCCTGGGCTTTGGTCTGGGTCTTGGTCTGAGCCTTGGCCTTGTTGGCCTTTGGCCGAGAGAGCCTGAGGCCCTTGGCAATACGGACACAAGCACATTTCCTGAGCTTAGGGTGGGCAATGTAGGCAAGACGACTGAGCTTGTGGCTGCTGCCCTTCGGGACACCCTTCTGAATCTCCTTGGGCTTTACAAAGGCCTTGATGGCCTCCGCTCATGCACTCATGGCCTTGGCATTGTTGGCCTACATCTTCTTCAGACCCTTCCTGTTGTGCTTCCTGGCAAAGCACATGTTACTCAGGAATTTGGGGTCCACCCCTTTGAGAGATTCATATCTTTGTGATCGAGGTTTCCTGATGCCATTTCTATGCCATTTTTGGGACTGGTTGTGTGTGGTGTGGTTCTTGGCCTTGGCCATGTCTACACCAAAACCCGTGGCCACCGAGAGTCCATAACTATTTTCAGTGCTTTTATGTCCTCAAATCTTTCAGTCTCTGCCATAGAGTGTGGACAGTCAGTACATGTTAAGTGGAGACATACAATGTCTCTCTTTCATAGCCTGACTTGTTTCACTCAGCAATAAATCTTCCATATTTGTCCACTTTCTATCAAATGCCAAGATCTTGTTTTTTTTTTTTTATGGCTGAATAGTATTCCACAGAGTATTGTTTTCCACAGTGGCTGGACCAATTTACATTTCCACCAACAGTGTAGGAGAATCCCCTTTCACCACAACTCTGCCAGCACTTACCATTTTTTTTGTCTTCACCATCCTGGCGGGTGTTAGGTGATATCTCATTGTGTTTTTTTATCTGCATCTCCCTTATGACGAGGAATGTTGAGCATTTTTTCATATTCTTTTTAATTATTCATATGTCTTTCTTAGAGAGTCGTTTATTCAACTCATTTTCCCATCTTTTGATTGGGTTAATCATTTTCTTCCAGGTAAGCTGCTTGAGTTCCCTATGTATTCTGGTTATCAGTCAAAAATACTCTCCCATTCTAAGGGTTGTCTATTAACACTAATTACTGTGTCTGTTGTTCTGTAGAAACTTCTTAGTCTGAGGTAATCCTACTTATTTATTTTTGGGATTATTACCTGTGCTTTGAGGGTCTAATTTAATAAGTCTTTGCCTACTCCAATGTCTCCCAGATTTTTTCCAGTGTTTTAAACCAGTAGTTTTTAAAAATATATATATTTATTTTATTTTATTAATTAATTTTATTTTTAAATTTTATTTCAAGTTCTTTTATAAATTCAATCACATTATTTAGCTTGCAAGTGAATGTTCCAACATGTGTGCATTTCTTCCCAGTCCAGTTGATAATATTATAAAGTTATATTCAACAGATAATATCCCATTTCTTTGTCCCATTAATGCTATGCCTCTCTATTTTTCTCCTTAATGTCCTTCCTCACACTCTACTCCTTCACCCACTCTCTTCCCACCCTATATCTGGTATTCATAACCATTTATTGTGTTTCTATATCCTTTAGTCATTCAGTTTCAGTCACAGAGTGTGGACACTAGGTATATATTAGGTGGAGACATACAATTTCTCTCCATGATCACCTGGTTTACTTCACTCAGCAGTAAATCTTCCATATTCATCTACTTACTGTCAAAAGTCAGGGTCTTGTTTTTTTTGTTGATGTTGTTTGTTGTTGTTGTTTTTTTTATGGCTGAGTAGTATTCCACAGAGTATATGTGCCACACTTTTTCAATCCATCCATCTGTTTGTGGACATTTGGGTTGGTTCCATGTCATAGCAATTGTGGATAATGTTGCAATAAACATTGATGATTTGGGTAGACACCAAGGAGTAGGATTGTTGGATCATGCGGTATTTCTATTTGTAGATTTTTGAGGAATCTCCAAATTGTTCTCCACAGTGACTGGACCAATTTACATTCCCACCAGCAGTGTAAGAGAATTGCCCTTTCACCACACTTCTGCCAGTACTTATCTTTTTTTTTTTTTTAAATCTTAGTCATTCTGACTGGGGTTAAGTGGTATCTCATTGTGTTTTTGATCTGCATTTCCCTTACAATGAGGGATGTTGAGCATCTTTTCATATGCATTTTGGCTATCCTATGTCACCCTTAGAGACTGTTTTTTTCAACTCATTCTCCCATCTTTTAATAGGGTTGATTATCTTTTTGGGGGACAGCTGCTTGAGTTCCTTGTGTATTCTGGTTATCAGCCCCTTATCTGATGCATAGTTTACAAAAACGTTATCCCATTCTGAGGGCTGTCAGTTTACATTAATTACTGTGTCTTTTGCCATGCAAAAACTTTTTACTATGATGTAATCCCACTTGTCTATTTGGGGGATTATTGACTGTGGTTTGGGGGTCTTATTTAGAAAGTCTTTGCCTACCCCAATATCTCCCAGAGTTTCTGCTGTGTTTTCTAGGAGCAGTTTTACATTTTGAGGTCTTAAGTTTAGTTCTTTGATTCACTTTGAGTTGATTTTTGTCAAAGGTGAGAAGTAGGGGTTCACTTTCATCTTTCTGCAGTTGAATATCTAGTTTTTGCAGCACCATTTACTGAAGAAGATTTTCTTTTCCCACTGGATTGACTGATACCTGTTGTCAAAAATCTGTTGACTGTATGTTTGGTAATTTATTTCTGGGGACTCTTTTCTGTTCCATTGGTCCATGTGTCTGTTTCTGTGCCAGTACCATGCTGTTTTGATTATCACACCTTTGTAGTATATTTATGGGTCTGGAAGTGACATGCTGCCCACTCCACTCTTCTTGTATAGGATTGCTTTGGCAATACGAAGTCTGTTGTGATTCCACACAAATTTTATGATTGTCTTTTCTAGATCTGTGAAGACTGTGTCTGGTAATTTGATTGGGATTGCAGTAGATATGTAGTTTAACTTGGGTAGAATTGCCATTTGGTTATATTGATTGTTCCAATCTAGGAACGTGGGATGTCCTCCTACTTTTTTTGTGTCATTTTCAATTTCTTTTCTTTGCTTCTCATAGTTTAACTTCTTTGGTTAGATTTATTTCTAAGTATCTTATACCTTTTCTGGCTATGATAAATGGAATTATTTTTTCAGTTCTATCTCAGTCTGCCTGTTGTTTGTGTATAGAAATGCTATAGATTTCTGTGTGTTGATTTTGTATTCTGCAAACTTACTGTATTCATGTATTACTTCCAGGATTTTTTTCATGTATAACATTGGGTCGTCCATGTATATAATCATGTCATTTGCAAATAGAGAGAGTTTCACCTCTTCTTTTCCTGTTGGAATGCCTTTAACTTTATTCTCTTTTCTGATTGCCTTGGTAAGGATTTCCAGTACTATGTTGAAAAGGAGTGGAGAAAGTGGACATCCTTGTCTTTACCAGTTTTTAATGGAAAAGCTTTCAGCTTTTCTCCATTGAGGATGATGTTCACTATGGGTTTTTCATAGATGGCTTTTATTGTGTTAAGAAATGGGCCTTCTATGCCGATTTTGCTGAGTCTTGATCATGAAGGGATGTTGTATCTTATTAAATGCTTTTTCTGCATCAATTGATATGACCATATGGTTTTTATCTTTCTTCCTGTTAATATGGTGTATTCCATTTATGGTTTTGCGTATGTTGAACCAACCTTGCATTCTTGGAATAAAGCCTACCTGATTGTGATGTATAATCTTTTTTATAAGTGGTTGGATACAATTTGCTAGTATCTTTTTTATTTTAGACTGGAAAAACTTCATTTATTTGTTCAAATTTGTCATAACTGGGGGTTTGGACAGGGTCAATTTTTATTTTTCTCTCTCACTTTACAGTATTTCTTACAAATGTCTTTTACAAAGAGTAGCACATATATATGTGGTATGTGATACAAAATTACAAATCAATTTTTTTTCCTACACAAGCTCCAATTATAAAGTATCATATGAAAGTTCTCCTAAAGGAACCAAATTTAAAACAAAAACCATTCTAAATTTACTAAGTAGAGAATATTTTCAGTAATCACTCATCTATGCTTTCACATTCTATAAAATTTTTTCATGGTCAACAAACTGATTTAAATGATTTAAGTTATCCCACCATTTAAACAGAAAATTATCTGCAATAATTTTAAACCATGGAGTTAGCTTAACTTCACCAAGGGCTGCTTTTTTCAGAAGTTCCTGCAGTTCTTCCTTTGACATGGAACAGTAGCTTTTAATTTCACCAGGATCTGGATTCAAAGTTACATTCTTCCTCACAAACAAGATGTAGTCAATTTTGTGTTCACCCCAGATACCATCAGACTGAGCTTTGTAGTACATTCGTGTAGATAATTAATTTCTTCTGGTGGAACCTCTTCCATGGGAATTCCTAACTCAGATTGTAAATGCCTCTGTGCTGCTTGTTTTACTTCAATGGCATCGTTCTCTTCAAGCTTGCCTGGGTTACTTAATGGATGACTACAGCAAGTATTGGTAAAACAACCTGGAAAGGTAATTTTAGCATCTGATCTCTGTTGTAGCAGGAGCTTATTCTCACTGTTGAATAAGAAGACACTAAAAGCTTGATGCAACAATCCTTTCTCAATGTTTTCATTCAGATCACAATTCTTCTTGGTCTCAGCCCCAATTTTATTGTCATTTTCATCAATAAGAATACACATCTCTGCCAGGAGTTGAACCTGTTTCCCATCAAGGTGGTCATTATTTATTTCAGGCATCCTTACAAAATGTCTGATGTGTCCTAGGATGCTCAAGCCGGTGACGCAGGGCTCAATTTGCTAGTATCTTGTTGAGAATCTTTGCGTTTATATTCATCAGAGATATTGGTCTATAGTTTTCCTTCCTTGTCCTGTCCTTATCTGTTTTAAGGATAAAGGTATATAACGGCTTCATAGAATGAATTAGATAGAGATTCACCTTTTTGCATCTTTAGAAATAACTTGAGCAGTATGGGTGTTCTTTGAAAGTTTTGTAGAATTCAGTGGCGAAGCCATCAGGACCAGGGATTTTTCTTGTTGGAAGGTTATTAATTACTGATTCAATCTCCTGGTTTGTTATGGTCCTTTTCAGACTTTCTACATCTTCCTAGCTCAACCTTTGTAGATTATATGTATCCAGGAATTTGTCTATCTCATCCAGATTTTCTTGTTTCTTGGCATATAGTTGTTCTTAGTATACTGTAATGATGTTTTGTATTTCTACTATATCTGTTGTTATATTACCTGCTTCATTGCAGATTTGATTCACCTGGTTCCTTTCTCTCTTTTTCTTAATAAGTAAGTCTCACTAGAGGTGTATTGATTTTGTTTATCTTAAAGAACCAGCTTTTACTTTCATTTATTTTCTGTATATTTCATTTATTTTCTATGTTATTTTCTGCTCATATTTTTTCAATTTCAATTTATTTATTTGCATTCATTCACTGTACATCATTACAGCGTACAAAATGAGATTTTCCATCCAGAGTACACTGTATATTGTCTCTATCAAGCACATCAACAAACATGTTATTGTCAGCAAATGATCTTCCATTTCTTGGTTTCTGTATGTTTTCCTTTTTTTTCCCCATCCTTGATTCCCTATCTCTTACCCTCTGTCATCTCCCACTCTCCTCCCACACTGTCTCTGGTATCTATGTTTGCTTTCTATACTGTTTTCCCCACACATTTTATTGAATTACTAAGGGCCTTAATTAATCTAAATATTTTCATAGCAAACACAGATGATATATACATTTCCATGAACACAAGTCTAACTTTATGCATCCTATAAAGTAGCACCTAGCTGGGGCTATATATCTTACTGCAGCCATTGAATAGATTTTTTTTCCTGAAACATTTTTTTTTGTAACTTAATTTACATTATTTCCTTAAGCATCATCACAACATACAAAATGTGATTTCCCATCCAGTATATACTGCATAGTGACTTAATCATTC
>NW_006198878.1:548544-558513 GCF_000334495.1 Tupaia belangeri chinensis
AAGAAGAGTTACTCTTTTCCCTTGGAGGAGAGGTATTTTCTTGTTTTCCCATATTTCTTGTGATCCGGTGGTGATTTCTTGTCATCTGATGGATGGTGTGTTTCTTTCAAACTCTTGAATTTCAGCCTAA
This sequence comes from Tupaia belangeri chinensis, assembly GCF_000334495.1. Taxonomy (NCBI): domain Eukaryota; kingdom Metazoa; phylum Chordata; class Mammalia; order Scandentia; family Tupaiidae; genus Tupaia; species Tupaia belangeri. Next base: position 548,675 of record NW_006198878.1, read on the forward strand.
ATGTTCAGGAGCAAGGAGACAGAGGTGACCTAGAATCTCTTTGCCCTTCTGTTGTGATCACTGGTGCAGCAGATTCAGTAGATATTGAGGAATATTTTAACTCACACTAGCTTGTGTGCTGGAGGCTGAATTATCATTATAAAATCTTCATTTCTCGTGTGCCCTGAAATACCTAGTTTGCAGGCGTTTGCATGCAGAGTCTTTTTCTGAAGGCCTGGCTTCTCCTGCCACACTAGCTTATGTGCTGGAGGCTGAATTATCAGTAGAAAATCCTCATTTCTCGTGTGCCCTGAAATACCTAGTTTGCTGGAGCCATGCGGAGTCTTCTTCGCTGCTCATACCTTTATTATTTCCATTCTCCTGGAACTTTTTGGATTTTTTTGCTGTTGCTTTTCCAGTTCTGTGAGGCACGATTTTAGGTGATCCATTTGCCTTCTTTCTGACTTCTTCTTATGTGCACTCATTGCTATGAACTTCCCTCTTATGACTGCTTTAGCTGTACCTTAAAGGTTATGAAAACTCATGTCCTCATTGTCATTGGATTCCATGAATCAGAATCTCTTCATTTCAATGTTTATTTCTTCAGTAGTGGTAAACTCATTCAGGAGTAGGTTATTTAGTTACCATGTATTTGTGTATTTTTGAGGGTTTCTCTTAACATTAAAATCAAGTCTAATTCCATCAAGGTTGGAGAAGATGCTGAACATAGTTTCTATGTCTTTGAATCTGTAGAAGCTTGCCTTGGGCCCTGTCATGTGGTCAATCTTTGAAAATGTTTCATGTGGGGGTGAGAAAAAAATATATCTTGTGGTTTTCTGATGGAAAATTCTGTAGATGTCTGTTAAGTCCATTTAATTTATGCTATCATTTAGATCCTTTATCTCCTTACCTATTTGTTGTCTAGGTGATCTGTTTAGAGGGAATTGTGGGGTGTTGAGATCTCCAACAATTAGTGTATTGCTGCCTATCTCTCCTTTTAGGTCTAACAGTCTTTTCTTCATGTATTTGGGTGCTCCTGTGTTAGGTGCATAGATATTTATAAGTGTTATAACTTCTTGATTGATTGACCCTTTTACTACAATATAGTAACCTTCTTTGTCTCCTCAACAGTTTTTGCTTTAAAGTTTATTTTGTCAGAAATTAGAGTCACAACTCCAACTCATTTTTGGTTCTCATTTTCATGGAATACTTCTTTCCAGCCCTTCACTTTTAGTCTATGCATGTATTTATCCACGTGGTGGGTTTCCTGTAAGCAACAGAGAGAGGGTTTCTGTTTTTTTTTTTTTTTTTCCATTTACGCAATCTGATTCAGCCAATCTGTGTCTCTTCATTGGAGAATTTAATCCATTAATGTTCAATGTTATTATTGACATTTCCAGACTTGTCCTGATGTTTAAGTTGGCCATTGTCTTGGTTGCCTTTTATTCCCTCATTTCTGACTGGTCATTCTTTAGTTTTCCTGGAACAGTGCTTTCTTCAGTGTTTCTTAAAAAGCTGATCTAGTGTTGGAACATCTTTTCGGGTTTTGTTTGTCTGAAAATATTTTAATCTTTTTTTCTCATATGGAGGATAATCTTGCAGAATATAATAATTTTGGTTGAAATTGTTTCTCTCTTAACACTTTCAATATGTCTTCCCATTTTTTTCCTTGCTTGCATTGTTTCCATTCAGAGGTCCAGTGTTAGCCTGATGGGATGACCTTTGTAAATCACTTGTTTCTCTCTTGCCAGTTTTAGTATCTCGTCTTTATCTGTGGTCTTGGCCAGTCTGTCTAAGATGTGCCTTGGGGAAGATCTTCTTGGGTTGATTCTATTTGAGGTCCTTTGTATTTCATGGGTCTTGATGTTTGAGTGCCTCTCTAGACTTGGGAAATTTTCTTCCAGGATTTCATGGAATAGATTTCCCACGCCCTTTTTAGTTTCTTCATCTTCTGTCATGTCAATTATTCGGATGTTTGGGCATCTAATGGAATCTATTATTTCTGATATATTATCCTCATGTTTTGTTTGTTTGTTATTTTCTCTGTCTTTTTTTTTCTATGTCAGAGGTTTTATCTTCTACATTGGAGATTCTATCTTCAGCATGGTCTAATTGGCTTTTAATACTTTCAAGAGAGTTTTTGATTTCCTGTATCACAGACTTCATCTGTAATAGTTCCATCTGATTCTTTCTCAGAGTGTCCATTTCTTCTTTCCTATTGTTGAAGGACTTCCTAATCTCCTGTAGTTTGTTGTCTCTTTTCTGTTCCTACTCAAATAACTTTGTCACCATGAATGTTCTAAATTTCTGGCATTTGGTATCTTCATCTGTTTTTTTTTTTTTTTTTTTTAAAGATGGAGGGGAGTTACTCTGTTCTTTTGATCGAGACGTATTTCCTGATTTATTCAGACCTGCGGTTCTTCTTATATATTTAGCCATTGGGTGATATATTCACTTTTGAATATCTCTTAGGAGAATATTTCTTTGACTAGGAGCAAGTGTGTTTCCCTTTTCCTGTGGACTGATGTGTGATGAATCTCTTTTCTATTATGTTTAGCAATGTGGTCTCAAGAGGTGTACTCTATTCATGTGTCTGAACAGCAGTATCTCCTTTTTCACAGGTGTTTCAGTAAAAGGGAAGATCCCAGGGAACCTTACAATACTAGGGAATTTCAGAACTGTAATTCTAGACTTGTCTAGTCCCTCTGGCAGGATACAGTATGAGAAGGAGAGTATAATACAAGAGAGAAGAAAAGATTACAAAGAAGAATAATTTCACCAGGTGCCTGGAGATGGAACTGGAACTCTGCTGCAGAGCAGAGACCAGTCTGTGGGGCAAGGAGGAGTAGGAAATTAACAAAGGAAAGAAGAAGAGCAAAATTAAATAAATAAATAAACCTGCCTACCTTTCTAGGGGGGAGGGTCCTGAGCTTGGGAGAGTTGGAGCTGTGGCAGGGGGCAGTGGTACCCCTGCCTCAACATCCCTTGTTAGTGAGGAGCCTGGAGATGGAACTAGAGCTCTACTGCAGGGCAGAGGCCAGTCTTTCTAGGAGAAGAGTCCTGGGCTTGGGTGAGCTGGAGCTGGGGTGGAGGGCAGTGGTGCCCCTACTTCAACATCCCTTGCTGGCCAGGAGCCTGGAGATGGAACTGGAGCTCTGCTGCAGAGTGGAGGCCAGTCTTTCTAGGGGTGAGGGTCCTGGGCTTGGGAGAGCTTGAGTTGGGGCAGGGGGCAGTGGTTCCCCTGCTTCAACATCCCTTGCTGGCCAGGGGCCTGGAGATGGAACTGGAGCTCTGCTTTATTTTACTATTTTTAATTTGACCAGAGAGAGACAGATTAGGAGAGAGAGGGAAAGTGAGAAAGCAAGTCACCAGGTTTGGGACTTGAACCATATTTCATCATGTGGGAAGCCAGTGCCCCAACTACTATACCACCTGCTAGCATTCCATCAGTAGTTTTATAGTTACATTTAATGGTACATCTTTGTAGGGACAGTATGTTTTTTCAAAGCATGCATAGTGTATGTGATAATCAATTCAAGGATATTACCATATCCATTGTCTTCAACAAAAAACATTATGTTATGTTGCACACTTTCAATTTCTGTTCTAATATATATGTATATATCTAATATATATATATTAGAGAGAGAGAGGGGGATCTATATGATTGGCAATGTTATTCTGTTGTGGTATACCATTCCATAATCTATTTTTTCATTTACACACATTCTCATGTCTGTTGAACACATTTTTCCTGAGTCCCTTGCCTCATGCAGTCTCTGGTATCTACAGTTGCCCTCTCTACTTCTTTGAATCTTTCAATTTCTGTGCTTGGCTAAGCTTATTCCATAACTTTTTAAAAAGAGGTTTTTGCCTTTGGGCACATGCACTTGTCAGAGAGAGAGAGAGAGAGAGAGACAGAGACAGAGACAGAGACAGAACGAAAGTGAGAAATCACTTCCTTGGCCACAATCCCTTCTCCTGGGATCTTAAGCAAGCACACATGCTTGCATACTGCCCAGTATGATTTTCAAGCCAACAAGTCCAAGACTCCAACCACTGGAATCTCGGCCATATGGGAGTCCAGCAACATAACCACTGTACCATATGATAGCCCCATATTAGGACATTTTTAAGGAGTAGGTGTAGAGTGGAGAGGATAGTTGAAAAAACCCTGAAAATAATTTAAAATTGAGTTGAAATTCTCATAGTGGGTTGGCTCATGGCCTGCTGGTCAAGGGCCATGATTGCACATGGTTGGCTTTGTAATTAGAATCTAGGCCCTGGCAGCTTGAAAATCACACCATGTATTGTGTATATGCATACCCAACATCTCAACAAGATCTCCATCTCAAGAAGAAATGAAGAAGAAGGGATTATGGAGTGACCAGGCCCTATTGGGAGTTGCTTTCTCCCTCCTCTCCTTCTCTCTTTTCCTCTCTCTCATGAGTGCATGTGCCCTTTGGCAGATGAAAAAAAAAAAAAAGAAATTCTTCACAAAAACTCACAGCACATGGCTAAGACAATTTCTTTCAACAATTTCCAGAATTTGTTTACTGAATTTCTGGAAATGAACTTTTTTTAAATTAATTGTCTTTTTCCACTCAGAACTTCAATCTTTTAAAAGCATTTTGCTTTTTAAGATTTGCTATAGGGCACATGGGTCATGAGAGAGAGAGAGAGATTGAAAAAAACCCTATCAGAGGAATGGGGCATGCCACTATCCCTTCTCCTCCATGATTTTCTCAGAAGTTTGGACATGCACACACATATGCCCAGCATATTTTTTCAAGCCATTGGGTCTGGGACTTGGACCATGCCGCCATACGTGTGGAATCTAGCCACTTTAGCTACCATGCCACCAGCTGACTCCAGAAATGAACTGTTTTAACAGTTTGGACATTGCCAAAACTTAGAGAGTTTAAAGTGCAAGGACATGCCTATGTTTATTGCAATATTATTTGTAGTAGCTAAGACATCGAGTCAACCTAAGTGTCCAACAACTGCTCACTGGATTTTAAAAATATGGCATATTTTACACAATGGAATTTTATACACAATGGAATAGTACTCAGCTATGAAGAGCAGTAAGATCCTGTCATCCAATACAAAATGGTCAAATCTGGAAGATGTAAGTCGAATCTAGAAGATGTAATGTTAAGCAAAAATTAGCCAGGCTATGAATCTCAAATATCATATGTCCTTACTCAATATATACCAATGTATGCACTCTATGGTAAAAATTCAAAGATTGGAAGACATAGAAATTGAGAGGGCAACTGTAGATACCAAAGACTGCATAGGATTAGGGGGCCGGGCAGGGCAGGAATAGGATGTAGGATGGGGTTGGGGGAAAAAAACATTTACCAGGCATGGGCAAATGGGCTGTGGAATGGCATACCACAACTGAGTGAAAAAAAAAAAGACATTGTTATAATATTATCTTTGATTTGATTGTTGCACACTGCGTGCATGCTTTGAAATCTGTATTGTGTCTCACAAAGATACAACATCTAAATGTAAATAATAAATTATAAAATAAAATAGAAAAAAAATTTGAAGTGCAAGGACAGTAACCTTGATTCAAAAAAGATAAACCAGAATTTACCACTGGGATCTAGGCTGTCCTGCATAAATTTGAATTTTTAAAATTTTTATCATAGAATTTTCCTAGAGACATGAAAAAGTAGAAACCCCTTACACAAGACTCTTCCCATCAAAATTCGTCAGTTCACACTTCTGTTAGGTTAGTGTATAAAATGAATTTTCTTGTGATTGCTGAATGCAAAGGATGACTGTGGCCACATGGGGTCAGCAGATACCTGGCTTTTCTAAGCATTCTTTCCAGGAACTGTGATAAAGGGAGAGAGATCCTCCACATGATTCTCTTTGGTTTAAAGGTCTTTCCTATCCTGCCAAACTGGGAGAAATGACTATCCTTAACATACTAACAACATGCTAATCAGAAGTTGGCAAGAGCTTGCTTGTGTGTGTGCGTGCATGTATGTCTCTCTGTGTGTATGTGTCTAATGGCTAGTTTTTCTGAGATCATTTGTAGTTTCTTAAGTCATCAGGATATCCTGAGACAATCATAGTGCCTAAGTTCTAGAGAGAGCTTCATAAACCATGGCTGTCCTTAGTGTTTTTAGAAGCACATCCTCTTAGATCTCAGGCCACAATCTGAGGGAAAATTACATCTCTTAAGCTAAGGACACTCACACTGTCCAGCAGATCTGCACATTTTCTATGGTTCTGCAGTCATGAATCTGGACATGATTCAGTCTTCAGCTTCTCATGGTGCTTTGTCAAATCAGTGACTCTGACAAAAACATATCTTACATGGTCACTTTTTCATTATCTACATAATACTAGGAGAAGGACTGCATTGGAGGTTTGAGGGTAGAAGGTAAGGATGGAAGGGGGCAAGATTGGGATCCTGTGAATAGAACTGCATTCATCCTATTTCCTGAACATCAGCTGAAACATCAGGGGCTGAAACATCAGGGCCTTGCAGATGAGGTGAAGCACCCCTAATTGTATGGCAGCCACTTCAGCTCTTTCAATAATACCCTCCTCTCAATTTGTTTCAATGCTTGTCGAATACCTACTTGCATTAAAATTTTTTTTCCTATAGGGCATGTATGATTGCTAGAGGGAGGGAGAGAGAAAAAGAGAGAGAAAAAGAAAGCACCCTCTGGAGGGTACAGTCATACTGCAATCCTCTCCTCAGGATCTGGGAACACACACACATATGCCCGGCATGTCTCCCAAACCATCTGGGACTCAAACTGTGAATTCTGTGAAGTCAGCTATGTGGAATCCACCAGCCCCAACCACTGCCACCAGTTGGCCTCCCTATTTGTCTTTAGGTACTCCTCATATATGATCTTATTTAATATTTCTCTATGTAGGAAAGCCATTTCATGCCTATCTTTGTAGATGCTGGTCCCTCTGCCTGGAATACCTTTTCCTTCTTCTCAGTCGAATTCTTATGTGTCTTTACAATTCATCTCAAGGCATGCCCTATTTCTGGAAACCCCAGTACAGTTTAAATGTAGCTGCAATGAACTCTTGTTGCATCTAGTCTTACCTTCAGCATTGTACTAGGACTACAGGTTTATTCATCTTCCTTTCTTATGAGACCATAAGCTCCCTGAAGTCAGAGACCTTACTCACTTGGCTTGGCATTTCCAGGAGATAGCAGAGTTTCTGGCATACTGGAGCTGTTTTTTAGTGTTTGTAGAGTGAATAAATGAATCAATCCTGGTTAAAAACGCCTTGATAGTTTAAAAAATCTCTATTAGGAAATTGTTTTTAAAATAAGCAGTCAGCACCTACCTCTTACACAAGGAGCACTGGAGAATACCAATGAATCATCATTTACAGGTGAGACTTGCTGAAGGACAAAGTTTGTGGTATGGACCTCTATCAACTTCCCAGGCACTGTGTGTCCTGTGGTGATATGGGCCAAGTTTCAAGCATGCAGGTCTGAAAAATGCCTAATATCAGCAACAGGTAATTTTAATGAGTGACGGTGAATGGTTTCCAGAAACCTCTCAGTGTTCTAAGGATATTTGCTGATTCTCACAGCTTCCCTGAATGAGCATCAGGAGAAAGGGAGAATTCTTTCTCTTTCTTTTCTCTCTCTCTCTCTTTTTTTTCTTTCACTTGGAGTGTTAGGACACAGAGAAAGGGTAAGCAAATTGCCTCTCATCACTTAAAAGAGAACAGTCAAGCCAGGACTCTGTCTGGTGCTCATTCCACAAAGCTGTACTTCCTGTAACTTAAACAGGTCTGTGTTTTAATGAAATTGTGGCATATGGGCCATAATAATCAGTGCCTGGTGTTTCCTGGAATTTATGATCTGGTGGGGAATAGGTCTTTTTCTACTTTTGAATGAATACTCACATGCCTAGCTTTGGAGTTAAGAAACTTGACGTAAGTGAAAATGATTTCTGAAATAAGTCATGCTTTTTTATTTGTTACTTGGAGCTGCTCTATAAGTACTTGTAGCAAGTATGTAGCAACATATATTTCTATGTTTTTCTATGCAAAAAAAATGCTTCATTACTTTTCCGACAATGCAATATTTATATCCATTTCTTTTCTTCCTGTCCTCAAACCCTGCTCTTACCCATGAACTATTGACACTACTTCTTTCCTAATATTTTAAGAGAGAGTGGCAAGACAGTGTTCTCAAAATATGCATCATGGGGAAAGAAAATTTTCTTTGGTTTCTTTTCTGTGATCAGAGAAGTTCATAGTTCATCATCTGTCATACCTGGGGACATACAATTGTCAGGCCATTATAGACAACTCTCTTTCTGACCTAGATTTGTGTTTTTGATGTCTTTTTTTTTTCTTTCTTTTTTATTTTAAGTTTCCTATGGGCACTTGTGCTTGCTAGAGAGAGACAGAGAGAGGGAAAGTGAGACATCACCCCCCAGGAGCGATGGCCACACTGTCCTTTCTTCTCCTTCATTCCCCTTCAGAATTTTGGGTAGGCACGCACATGTCTGGAGTGAGTTCTAAGTCTTTGAGTCCAGGCTACAGTCGACTACATGGGAGTTCAGCGACATAGCCATTACACTAACTGCTGATCCCCTGATTCTGATTTTAACGTGCCTATGGCCTTACACCATGAGTCATTGTTCTCCCTTCTATATACTTCCCACAATGAACCATGGAATGTTCTTATCCATCATTTAAGTTTTAAAATAATCAATTCATAAGCCTGGTGAATCTGAGAACCCCTATAAAATCCAAATAAATTAAATAATACCAGCTTACACCCAATGGAGTTCAAGTAAAATTATGAACTGTTTTTCTCCTACTTCATTTCCATGCAACAACAGAGGCAAAGAAGGGGGAAAACACTTATACATTTATGCCCCTGCAAATTCCCTTCCTAACTAGTGTTGAGTCAAGCATAGGGGTATTATTTAAGATGACACTTACTGCTTCTTTTTCTCTCTGCTTAGAGGATAACACATACAGTAGCCTGAAACCTGACCTCAGACACTGGTCCCTATGTTATCCATGAGCCTAGCTTGGGACAGTTTAGTTATACACATTCATGAATCATGTGATTATCACTTTCCCCTGTCATGGCTGGTTAACCCCAGGAAATTATCATGGGAATACTCTTGCCCCATCAAGCAGTCACGAGACATCAAGCATTCACAAGATCCAGCATAGATACTACATACCTTACTCAACTCAGTTCTTGGGAAATTGCTTATCTTTTCTCCTCTAGCCTCTGTCTCAATGACAGGAGGACTTTGTATGTCTCCTATGCACCCCAAGATTCACACTTCTGTAACGAATTCAAGTCTAGGATATTTACTTCCTAGCTTTCCTAATGTTTATATTTGAACTGGGATTTTTGAAACCTAGAGGTTTTCTCATTATTATATTAGTTTAGGAATTTCAAATATTTTAATGCAGGTATATAACAGGGTTAACTTTGACAAAGAGAAAAGGACCTTCCTGGATGCCAGTGAACCCAAGGTTATTCCAGTGGCTTCAGCATGATGAGGTCTCATTATGGAAATTCCAGTGGTACCTCTGGAGAGCTGCTGGTGTGAAAGAAGACCCTAAAGATCTATAGTTCCTAGACATTGTGTGGGTCTGTAAAAACTAGGCAAAACTGAAGGCTTTTGTTTTTTGACTTAAGAATATGTTTGGAAAAGTGCATCATTCAGACCTCAGGCAAAATGATGTAGACTCTTAATAGCTCGCATGACAGTCTGTCTCAGAATGCATTTCACAGAAACATTCAGGAATTCCATTTTAAAGAGTTATTGAAAGTCAGTAAGAACTGTACATATAAGATATTAGAAAGAAAAAAAAATGTAGGG
>NW_006198878.1:558530-566190 GCF_000334495.1 Tupaia belangeri chinensis
AAGGCACTTCTGAGAAACTCAATTTAAAGTCTTTTTAAAATTCACCACTATCAATTGCAACTAGAGATTCACTGGAGAAGAGATAGTCAGGCTTTGGGAGAACTTCAATCCACTTTAGGAACAAATAAACATCCATATTGGTGACATAGTAATTTACTTAGTTCACTGTCATCTTTACTGGGAATTATATGGGAGAATTACATTTTCAATGACAACTTTCCCAGCAAGTGAGATCAAATAGATCCTTGAGAAACCAGTTACTGCTCTCACATTCAAGGCAACTTCAAAAGACTCTACTAAAGATAGAGCACATTTGTTAGTCCATGTCTGAGTTTACAGATTTTCACTACTACTTGGAGCAACACACATTTTTAGAAATCAAAAACACAGGATTAGTCAGGTGGCATCAAGGTTAAAGCAGCTGGATCTCACATGGCTGACAGCACTATTTGAGTCCTGGACATGGAGGGTTGAAAAACACACCAGGAGCATGTGTATGCATGCCTATAATCTCAAGAGGAGAGTGGAGGAGAAGGGATTGCCACATGTCCATCCCCCCTTGGGGTGATTTTTCACTTTCTATCTCTCTATCTCTCTTTGTCTTTCTGGCAAGCACATGCGCCTTATAGCAAGAAACAACAACAACAACAACAAAACAAACAAACAAAAAACTCTCAAAAGAATCAGAATCTGTACCAATTAAAATAACTTACTCTTTTTTTTTTTTTGGAGAGGTTTTCGCTATAGGGCGCGTGCGCTCGCCAGACAGGCAGACAGAGAGAGACATAGAGACAGAAAGCGAGAAATCACCCCCCAGGGGGGATGGTCACACCACAATCCCTTCTCCTCCATTCTCCTTGCGGGATCTTGGGCACGCACGCACACGCGCCTGGCGTGAGTTTTAAGCCACCGGGTCTGGGACGCGAACCGCGGTTGACTACGTGGGAGTCCAGCGACATAGCCATTACGCTAACTGCTGGTTCCCTAAAATAGCTTACTCTTGAATCTCAGACTATCTTGGGAAAGTGTCTGATTTTCTGAACCAGCATTTCAAAACATTTAAGCTTCCATAATGACTGCTTGATTTAATTCCAAGTGCATTACCCCCTATTGATAAAACATGAGAGCAGGAATTGACTTTGTAAACTGGATAATCAAATGAGGCCCAGTGATTTGCCCAAACTAATAAGTGGCAAAACTAAGATTAGAATATCTGAATGTAGGGCTTTGTCTCCTGAGCAAGGTTGCCTTAGTTTTCATTCCCTTTGACAACCCAAACAGTGTTAAATTTTGTGGTGATACATTCATTGAATGAGTTCTTTTTTTGTTTGTTTTTAGTTTGTTATAGGGCCTTTTTGCTTGCCAGAGAGAGACAGAAAGAAATTGAAAAATCACCTTCTGGAGGGATGCCCACACCTCAATCCCTTCTCCATTTTCCTCTTGGGATTATGGGCCCACTTCACTCAGTGTTTTTTAGGCTACCAAGTCAAGACTCGAGAACTGTACAGTTAGCCATGTGGGATCCAGCTGCTTTAACCACCTGCTACTGGCTCGCTCTAGTTCTACTTGTTTATTTTAACTTTTTCTAATTGCCAGATGGTTCATGGTTCACCAGAGACAGAAAGAAAGAAGGAGAGAGAGGAATGGAGGGAAGGAGGGAAAAGGCATTTCCTAGTGGTGCACAATCATGCTACGATCCTTTCTCCTTCATTTCTCCATCCTGTCAGGATTTGGGGGATATATATATATATATATATATACCCAGCATGTTTCTTAAGCTCCCAGGGCCAGTGTTCAAACCATGGTTAGCCATGTGGGATCTGACTCCCTTAACTACTAAATCATGGGTCAGCCGAAATGAATTCGATTATACTTCAAAGTTGTCATTTTGCTCTTTTTCTTACAATACAACAATGAAGTGTAGAAATTCCATTTCCTGTTCTGTTATTTACATATCACATGAAATATATACAAAAGTAAAGATTTCACCTTATGTGCTTTTAAAGTATTAGTTTAAGAAATCTTAGCAGGCAGAATAGATGTGTTTATAACTGTTCTTGATTCTTTTTGAGTGAATAAATCTAGTTTTATTATAAGAAACTACTATTCAAGTCGATATTAAAGAAAAACTTGTTTTGGGGCCAGCTAGATGGCATGACGTTAAAGCAGCTGCATCCCATAGGGCTGACTGCATGATTTGAGTCCTGGACCTGGTGGCTTGGAAAACATGCAGGGCATGTGTGCATACCTGTCAAAAATCCCAAGAGAATAGAGGAGAAAGGATTGAAGGATGGTCATTCCCCCGAGGGGTGCTTGCTCACCTCTCCCTCTCCCCGCATTGCTCTCTGGCAAGCACATGTATGCTATAGCAATAAATAAATAAATAAATAAATAAATAAATAAATAAATAAATAAATAAACATCTTGTTGTCCTATAGGCATAAATTTAGAAGATATGAAACCAGATTGAGGAAGGCTTATCAACTGAAGCTCAAGAGGTGTTGCTGATCTATTTAACATGTTTTTATTTTGAAAAACACATAAATTAGTGAATTTGTTACCTTCATATAGAATCTATTAAGAATGATTTGCATGTGTACGCACATGCGCCCAGCGTGAGTTTTAAGCCACTGGGTCCAGGACTCAAACCACAGTCGACTATATGAGAGTCCAGCAATGTGACCGTTCTGCCATCTGCTGGTCCCTTGCTCTGTATTTTCTTTTTTTCTAGAGAGAGATTTTTTGCTATAAGGTCTGGAGAGATAGAGAGACAGAAAGTGAGAAACTACCCCCAGGATTGATAACCATGCCAAAATTCTTTCTCCATTTTTCTCTAGGAATTTTGAGCATGTACGCACACACACCTGGCATGAGTTTCAAACTGCCAGGTCTGGGACTTGAACTGTGATTGACTATGTGGGAGTACAGTGATGTAACTGCTATGCCATCTGCTGATTCTTTACCTTGTATTTTCAACTAGTCTCACAATTGATAGGGTAAAGGTCTTGGTTTACAAATATGAGACAATTCCTTTTATTCTTTTTATTAATTTATTGTTGTATCTTATTTTCAAGTAATATTTTTGCTTGTGTAGGAACCGTGGAATACTCTTTATCCTTTCTTTTGTAAAAAAGAATTATTTATTTAATTTAATTTTCTTTACCTTGTATTTTCAACTAGTCTCACAATTGATAGGGTAAAGGTCTTGGTTTACAAATATGAGACAATTCCTTTTATTCTTTTTATTAATTTATTGTTGTATCTTATTTTCAAGTAATATTTTTGCTTGTGTAGGAACCGTGGAATACTCTTTATCCTTTCTTTTGTAAAAAAGAATTATTTATTTAATTTAATTTATCATTATTATTATTCAGTTTGAGCAAAAAGAAAAGAGTGAGAGAGGAAGAGTGACAAAGCGAGCCACCAGGTCCAGGACTCAAACCGTAGTTGGTCACGTGGCAGTTCAGTGCCTCAACCACCATGCCATCTGCTGGCCCCCTTTAACCTTTCTTGGTGAATAGAAATTCTACTCATTTTCCATGATCATGTTCACATACTAGTTCTTTTGTGAGGCATTACTGATTTCTACTCCTCCAAAGAATAAGTTCCTTCCTCTTTAACATTCTCAAGAGTGTTTCATTAAACATCTATTCTAGCATTTAGTTAACTCTGCCTTCTGAATTCATTTATTTGTTGAGCACCTACTATGGGCCAGGCACTAGTCTAGACCAAGGGATAGAATGACAAACAAAATAGGCAAAGTCTTTATTCTAGTGGCTATAGATAGAAATAAATAAGTATTGAGAGAGTATGGCAAATGACATTTGAGTATAAAGGTCAAGGAAGGGAGAGAGTGTGCTATTTAAGTGTTTTGGGGAAGAACATTCTAAGCAGAGGGGATAAATACAAAGCCCCTAAGGTGGGATTTTGCTTGGTGTGTTTGAGGAATAACAAGGACAATGATGTGGAGCAAGTGAGGGGAAAAGTAGAAGGGGGAAAAGGTCATGCTATAAATAGGACTTGGATTTTTACTCTGATTGGGAAATGAAGTCAGAAGGTTTTGATCTGAGAAGTGATAGGATTATAGTGTTGAGAACAGACTGTTGGTGGGCAAAGGGAAATGAGGAAATAATGGTAACTGGCATGGGGAAGTGGTGAGAAGTTGTCATATCCTCATTACATTTTGAAGGTAGAGTAGGACTTCAGAACTGATGGTTTGGACATGAGTGTCAGAAGTCAAGGATGACTTCAATGTTTCTGCCCTGAGAAACTGGAAAAATGGAGTTGCCAGATACCAAGATGAGGAAGATGGTGCAAGGAACAGGTGAGGGCAACAAGGTCAGGACTCATTAATTTTTTTAACTGTATTTTAAATTTTTGATTTATTTTATAATTTCTTATTTACACTAAATATTTTTACTTTAAAATTTTGACTGAAGTACAATCATCTTTCAGAATCTATGAGGGATTGCTTCCAGGACCTGATGGATACCAAAACCCACAGATGCTCAAGTCTCTTATATAAAATGCAATAGTATTTGCATATAACCTATGTACATCCTCTAGATTACTTGTAATGACTAATATAATGTAAATGCTATGTAAATAGTTGTTATACTGAGGCCAGCAAGTGGCATGGCGGTTGAGTCGCTGGACCCCAACATGGCTGACCTCAGTCAGAGTCCTGGACCTGGAGGCTTGCTTTCTCACTTTCCCTTTCTTTGTCTCTCTCTAGTAAAATAAAAAATACTACTAATAAAAAATAAAATAAATAATTAGATAGATAAAATAAATAATTCGTTAAAAAATAGTTTTTATGCTGTACTATTTTTACATTTGTATCATTTTTAATTTATTTTTTTCCTAAAATTTTCTTTTCTTCTTTTAGAGAGAGCTTTTTTGCTATAAGGTACATGTGTTCACTAGAAACAGAGAGAGACAGAGAGATAGAAAGTGAGAAATTACCCACTGGGGGATTGGCCATGCCATAATCCCCTATCCTCCATTCTCCTCTCAAGATTTTGAGCATGCATGCACACATGACCAGCTTGAGTTTCAAGTTGCCAGGCTCTGGACTCAAACTGCAGTTGGCCATGTAGGAGTCCAGCACCTCAACCACCATGCTACATTCTGTCCTCCTGAATATTTTCTATCTGTAGCTGGTTGAATAACTGGATATGGAACCACAGATAGAGTGCTCATTAAATTTTCACAAAATGACTGCACCTGAAATTTGCATCTAGGTCAAGACATAAAACACTCTGATGGACATAGAGATCACAATTTTAAGTACACATATGTATATACAAGTCTATGTTTGATGGAGACAAAAATATGTGATTTTTCAGCATATAGATGGTAATTAAAGCCAAGAAATGAGATGAAATCATCTAGGAAGTGGATGTGGATAGAGAAGAGAAGAGATCTAAACACTAAATTGTGGGACCTTCAATCATTTAATTGTTGGGGAGATGAAGAGGAAACAACAGAAACTGAGAAACAACAGAAACTGAGAAACAACAGTGAAGTAAGTGGATACCCAGGAGAGAGAACAAAGAAATAATAGCTGCTAAGTACAGGAACTCTGCCAGGTGTTGGGAATGAGACAGCAAACAAGATCAACCAGATCCCTGCCTTCATGGAGATTATGTCAAGTGGAATAGACAGACATGGAAAAAAATCATTATCTACCTGCTTACCTACCTACCTACCTATAGTCATGAACCACATAATGCTTTGGTCAAGAACATAACACATTTATGATGGTGATTCTGTAAGCTTTTAATTATTAATTTTTATTTGTATCTAAGAATCACATATATCTTTACAGTGTATAACATTTCTTTTTTCAGCACAATTACTATACATATCAGTCAAGATCGAGACATTACTATATACATTATCATCAGCAAATAGCTTTTCATTTTTTTGTCAATTAAACATATTTTCTTTTTCTCTTTCTTTTCCCATTCCCCTCCTTCTCTCTCTCCATTACCCACTCCCGTATTACCCCTATCCTTACTATCTCTAGTGTCTGACATTGTCATCCCTACTACTATACCCTCCAAACTTTTAGTTCCTGCCATAGAACACAGATAATTGGTATATATTGTGTGGGGACATACAAAGTCTGTCTTTCATAGTCTGACTTGCTTCACTTAGCATTAATTCTTCCATATTGGCCCACTTTATATCAATTGTCCAGGTTCCATTATTTTTTATGGTTGAGTAGTATTTCATAGAGTACATATGTCAGATCTTTTTCAATCCAGTCATCTATTTTTGGACATTTGGGTTGATTCCATATCCTTACAATTGTAAATAATGTTGTAATAAACGTGGATGTACAAATGTTTTTCTGATTGAGGGTATATATCCTTTGAGTAAATACCTGAAAGTGGAGTTAGTGGATCATATGGTAGTTCTATTTGTAGGTGTCTAAGGAATCTCCATATCATTCTCCAGAGTGGTTGTACTAATTTACATCCCCACCAACAGTGTAGGAGAGTTCCCTTTTTACCACAGCATCACCAGCACTTATCATTGTTTATTTTCTTAATTTGAGCCATTCTGGCTGGGGTTAAGTGGTATCTCATTGTGGTTTTGATTTGTGTTTCCCTTATGATAAGAGATGTCAAGCATGTTTTCATATGCTTTGGGGCTGTTCATATGTCTTCTTCAGAAAATTGTCCATTCAGCTCTTTTTCCCATCTTTTAATTGTATTGATTCTTTTTTTTTGTGTGTGTGTGTATAAGCTACTTGAGTTCCCTGTATATTCTGGTTATCAGTCCCTTATCTGAAATATAGTTTGTAAATATATTCTCCCACTCTGAGGGTTGTCTTCTCACTCTAGTTGTTTCTTTGACTGTGCAGAAGATTCTCAGCCTAATATAATACCATTTGTTTATTTTCAGGACTCTTTCTTGTGCTTTTGAGATCTTCTTTAAGAAGTCTTTGCCTACTCCAAGGTCTCTAAGAGGCTTTTCACCAGTATTTTTATAGTTTGGGGTTTTATGTTTAGATCCTCAATCCATTTTGAGTTAATTTTTGTTAGTGGTGAGAGATAAGGATCTAGTTTAATTCTTCTGCAGGTGGTTATCCAGTTCTCCCAGCACCATTTTCTGAACAGAATTTCTTTTTCTCACTGGATTGTCTTGTGCCCTTTGTCAAGAATCAGTTGGCTGTATGCTTTGGGGTATATTTGGGGATTCTCAATTTTGTTCCATTCGTGTGCCTGTTTTTGTGCTAATACCATGCTGTTTTAATTATCACAGTTTTGTAATATGTTTTGAGGTCGAGAAGTGAGATGCCTCCTACTTTATTCCCCTTGCACTGTATTGCTTTGGCAATATGGTGCCTTTCACACTTCCAGAAAAATTTTATTATTATTTTTTCTATTTCTGTGAGGAATATCTCTGGTAGTTTGATTGGGATTACATTAAATTTGTAGATTAAGGGACGAGCAATTGGCACAATAGCTATGTTGCTGGACTCCCATGTAGTCAACCATGGTTTGAGTCCCGGACCTGGAGGCTTAAACTCATGCCAGACGTGTGTGCGGACATGCCCAAGATCCTGAGAAGAGAATGGAGGAGAAGGGATTGCAGCGTGGCCATTCCCCCTGGGGGGAGATTTCTCACTTTCTGTCTCTCTGTCTCT
>NW_006198878.1:566499-566878 GCF_000334495.1 Tupaia belangeri chinensis
TGGCCTCTCTCCAGCAAGCACATACGCCCTATGGCAAAAACCTCTCCAAAAAAAAACCCCCCAAAAATTGAAGGTTAATTTGAGTAGGATTGTCATTTGATTATATTAATTCTTCCAATCCAGGAGCATGAGATATTTTTCCATTATTTTGTACAATTTTTAATTTCTTTTTCTAATATTTCATAGTTTTCCTTATGGAGATCTTTGATGTCTTTGGTAAAGTTTATTCTTAGATACCTTATTGGTTTTGTGGTTATTGTAAATGGTATTTCTTTCTTTAGTTCTGTCGCAGTTTGTTCATTGTTGGTGTATAAAAATGCTATATATTTTTTGGGACAAACAGTTAGTGTAATGGCTATGTTGCTGGACTCCCATGTAG
>NW_006198878.1:566933-582143 GCF_000334495.1 Tupaia belangeri chinensis
CATGTGCGTGCGTGCCCAAGATCCCGAGAGGAGAATGGAGGAGAAGGGATTGCAGTGTAGCCATCCCCCTGGGGGGTGATTTCTCGCTTTCTGTCTCTCTGTCTCTCTCTGTCTCTCTGGCGAGCACATGCGCCCTATAGCAAAAACTTCTCCAAAAAAAATGCTATATATTTTTGTATGTTGATTTTGTATCCTGCCCCTTTACTATATTCGTTTATGACTTCCCAGAATTTTTTCATGGATTCTTTTGAATTTTCCATGTATAGCATCATATCATCTGCAAATAGAGATAATTTCATTTCTTCTTTTCATATTCGGATGCCTTTTATTTGATTCTCTTTTCTAATTCCATTGGCTAGAACTCCTAGCACTATGTTAAAATGGAGTAAAGAAAGTGGACAGCCTTGTCTTATTCCAGTTTTTAGTGGAAAGGCTTTCAGCTTTTCCCCATTCAGTGTGAAGTTAGCTATGGGTTTTATATAGATGTCTTTTATTGTGTTAAGGAATGTCCCTTCTATGCCAGTTTTGCTGAGAGTCTTTATTATGAAAGGATGTTGTAGTTTATTGAATGCTTTCTATGCATCGATTCACATGATCATATCTTTTTATCTTTTCTTTTATTAATGTGATACATTACATTTATTGTTTGGTGTTTGTTGAACCATCCTTGCATCCCTATTAATTTTTTTTTTGAGAGGTTTTTTCTTTAGGGCAGGTGCGCTCGCCAGAAAGACAGAAAGTGAGAAATTACTCCCCAGGGGGGATGACCATGCCGCAATTCCTTCTCCATTCTTCTCTCGGGATCTTGGGCATGCACGCACACGCGCCCAGTATGAATTTAAACCCTGGGTCTGGGATTCGAATCGTGGTCAACTACATGGGAGTTCAGCGACATAGCCATTACACTAACTGCTGGCCCTCCTATTAATTTTTTTAAAAGTTTTTGCCATAGAGTGTATGTGCTTGCAAGAGAGACAGTGAGAGGGAAAGTGAGAAATCAGCCCCTAGGGGCGATGGTCACACTGAAATCCCTTCTCCTCCCTTCTCCTCCTGGGATTCTGGGCATGCACATACATACACTTAGCATGACTTTCAAGCCACCAACTCCAGGGCTCCAACCATGATCATCTATGTGGCAGTCCAGTGCCTTAACCACTGGGCAACCTGCTGGCCCCAGTCCCATAAAATATTTTTTTCTTTTGTAAAGAATTATTTTATTTAAATTTATTTTTAATTTGATCAGACAAGGACAGAATGAGAGAGAGAGAGAGAGAGAGAGAGAGAGAGAGAGAAAGTGAGAAAGCAAGCCGCCAGGTCTGGTACTCAAACTGCAGTCAGCCATGTGGGAATTCAGCACCCTTAACCACCACACGACCTGTACCCCCCTCCTCACATTTTTTTAATAGGATATACCATAGAGCTTCAGTGTGTAGTAGGCTATACTATCTATGTCTGTGCAATTCTATGATGTTGGCACAATGATGAAATTGCCGAACCACTCATTTCCCAGATTTTATCCCCATTAATTTATTTTATTTTTCTAAGAGGTTTTTTGCCTTAGGACACATGCACGACCTGTACCCCCCTCCTCACATTTTTTTAATAGGATATACCATAGAGCTTCAGTGTGTAGTAGGCTATACTATCTATGTCTGTGCAATTCTATGATGTTGGCACAATGATGAAATTGCCGAACCACTCATTTCCCAGATTTTATCCCCATTAATTTATTTTATTTTTCTAAGAGGTTTTTTGCCTTAGGACACATGCACTTGTGCACGTGCATGCGCATGTGCATGCGAGAGCGAGAGCGAGAGCGAGAGAGAGAGGGAGAGAGAGAGGGAGAGGGAGAAACAGACACTGTCAGGGGGAAAGTGAGAACTCACCTCCTAGGGGGAATGGTCAGGCCACAATCTCTTCTCCTCCATTTTCCTCCTTGCATCCTGGGCACACATGCACATGTGCCCTGCATGAGTTTCAAGTCATCAGATCTGGGACTCTAGCTGCAGTCGGCATTGTGGGAGTCCAGCATGTAACCACTATGCCATCTGCTGGCCTCTTTATCCCTGTTATTAGCAATGTATGACTATGTCTAGGTAATTAGCTAGCTAGACATATTTCATTATGAAGTATAATACAGACTCTGAAGGAAACATAAATATTTATGGGGGAGATCTATTTAGTTAGGAATGGCTTCTCTGAGGAAGTGATATTTATGTTGAAGCTTGAAGGATGAAAAGAGATTTTCCAAGATCCAATTTAGAGATGTATTAGTTCTCTAAGGCTGCTATAACAAAATATATAAGGTGAGTAGCTTAAACAACAGAAATGTATTTACTCACAGATTTGACAGAAGTCAGAGTCAAGTTGCAACAGGGTTGTGCTCTCTCTAAAGGCTCTAGGAAAGAATCCTGTTTTTGTCATTTCCAGCCTCTTGTAGCCCCAGTGTTCCTCAGTTTGTGGTAGCATTATTTTATTATCTGGGAGTATAATTTTAATATCTGCCTCTATCTTTATATAGTCTTGTTCATTGTGTGTGTGTGTGTGTGTGTGTGTGTGTGTGTGTATCTGTTCTAACCTCTTCTTGTAAGATCACTAGTTAATCAGACTTGGACCAATAAGAGACTGAAAGGCTTTGTGCCTTTAAAATGACCCCATGGGACCAGCAGTTAGCGTAATGGCTATGTTGCTGAACTCCCACGTAGTTGACCATGCTTTGAGTCCTGGACTGGGTGGCTTAAACTCACACTGGGTGTGTGCGTGCGTGTCCAGGATCCTGAGAGAAGAATGGAGGAGAAGGGATTACGGTGTGGCCATCCCCTCTGGGGGGGTGATTTCTCGATTTCTGTCTCTCTGTCTCTCTCTCTGGCGAACGCACCACCGTTCCCTAAAGCAAAAACCCCCCAAAAAAAAAAAAAATGACCCTGGAGGCTTGTTATACCCTGTACTTGCCCATAGTCACTGTTTTTGTCACTTTTAACCCTTCACAGTCTGAAGACTGTGTTAAGAATTCTTTTTGTTTTAAAGGGTTTTTTGTTTGTTTGTTTGTTTTTTGTTTTGTTTTGTTTTACTATAGGGCGCGTGCACTCACCAGACAGACAGAGAGAGACATAGAGACAGAAAGCGAGAAATCACCCCCCAGGGGGGATGGTCATGCCACAATCCCTTCTCCTCCATTCTCCTCTCGGGATCCTGGGCACACACGCACATGCGCCCGGCCTGAGTTTAAGCCACCGGGTTCGGGACGCGAACCACAGTCGACTACGTGGAAGTCCAGCGACATAGCCATTATGCTAACTGCTGGTCCACAACTGTGTTAAGAATTCTAAGATGACGCCCCCCCCCATGAGCCTTGTTTTTTTATAAGATATCTTCAAAAAATTTCATGGAAAAATGTATATTATGAAAAAAAGGTATGGATGAATTTTCAAACATTTTTGCACCAAAATAAATTCACATTTTAATTTCATTTATTTATTGAACATCTTGAAGTCCCTTCATATAATTCTTTTACTTTTGAGTATGATGGGAATCTGTGAATATGATAGAATTTCTAGATTAATGTTATGTTTCACAGCAAAAGGGAGATTATTACTCAGGTCATTAAAACCAAAGCATTTCCTGTGATCATAGAAGAGGAAGTCAGAGATTTGAAGTGTAAGTCAGAGATATGAATTTACTGTGGCTGCCTTTAAGATAAATGGGGTAGGGTGATGAAGAATGTGGGTACATTTTTTTTTTGGAGAGATTTTCACTGTAGGGCGCGTGCGCTCGCCAGACAGACAGAGAGAGACATAGAGACAGAAAGCGAGAAATCATCCCTCGGGGGGATGGTCATGCCGCAATCCCTTCTCCTCCATTCCCCTCTCTGGATCTTGGGCACTCACGCACATGCGCCCGGCGTGAGTTTTAAGCCACCGGGTCCGGGACACGAACCGCGGTGGACTACGTGGGAGTCCAGCGACATAGCCATTACACTAACTGCTGGCTCCCTGTGTTAATTATTATGTGATGTGCTGTGGTAACGAGCATGCCACTTTGTGGACCTTGGAAGCACCAATGCAAATTCTTGTCACGGACAAGGAAACCACATGAGATGCTGTGTCATGTTCTTTCAGAATCAAAGGTTCTCTCTTGGAATATAACTGTTCTCTTTTTGCAGGTTAGATAGGTGCTCTGAGGGTGTGGGGCCTTGGATAGAATCCAGACTTCTATTTCCTAAGCAAAAACAGCAGCTTGCACAACAGGATCCTAGTGACAAAAAGCATAGCAGTGTTTCTAGAGGTTTCTAATGTGTGGAAGAGTATATTTGGCTTTTGTGTGATTGTATCTTAAAAGGAAAGTTCCAGTGTAGTGAGACATAGTAGTGGCTTCCTTTACTTTTTAAGTATTGATATAACTGACTTTATGAAACCTGCTCTGGTGAGCAGAACTAATAAATGAGAGGCAGCATTTGAATTTCATTTTTGGATATACCTTATCTTCAGATTCTTCCTAAAGAGTTCTGATGTGAATTTTGTGCTACCTAGTCTCTCTCCTTTGGTAAAGGTTGGTCTGTATAGGAATAATCAATCTTAGTTGATTATATGTAAAATCAATGCATTTTGGAGGATATAGATGATGAACGAATGGTTTGTCAGGAATCATTTTTGATACATGCACTTGCTGGAGAGAGACGGAGAGAGAAGAAGAGAGGGAAGGTGAGATACTATCCCCCATGTGGGTGACCACACCACAATCCTTTCTCCACTAGTCTCTTCTCAGGTTTTTGGGCAAGCACGCACATGCACCTAGAGTGATTTTCAAGCCACCAGGTCCAGGACTCAAATCATGGTCAGTCATGTGGGAATTCAGTGCCTTAAGCACCACACCATCTACTGGTCCTGTCAGGAATCTTTAAAGGAATAGAAGCATCTGCTCCTTCTCCCAAGCCAATGTCCTTGAAATAACATGAAAATTCCTTGTTTTTATATAACACTGAAACTTTCAAACAGCACATGCATGGGTGAATCTAAAGCAGTTATTATCCTCATTTCACAAAAACAGTGAAGAATGGGAATCAATCAACACTGAGAATCGATTACCTCCCATTGAGATAAAATTGATCTAGTCAAATATCTGAAACTCAATAGATGAACGAGAAGAGAACTATAAGAGCAGAACACTAGGTACTGGTGACAGTAATAAAGATGATTTTGGAAGAGAGTTGAAATGAGAGAGACTTTGTTAGATATGTAATATGGATTTTTATTTAGAATTAAAAATAAATTTCTCATGTGGGCTGAGAAGAAAGGCCATCTCCCACTTGATAAAGATAAATTCAAAGGTAGAAATGAATTTTACTGACTCACAATATTTCTTTTTTTTGTAAGAGAGATTTTTGCTATAGGATGCATGTACTTGCCAGAGAGACAGAGACAGACAGAGATAGAAAGTGAGAAATCAACCCCCAGGGGATGGCCACGCTACAATCCCTTCTTGTTCATTCTCCTCTCAGGAGATGCACAGACATGCTCCCAGCATGAGTTTTAAGTTGCCAGGCCCAGAACTCGAACTGTGGTTGACTGAGTGAGTTCAGTGACAACCATTATGCCATCTGCTAGTCTCTCAAAATCTTTCTTGAAAAAAATATTTTATGGTAGGCACATATCAAATTCTTTTTAGGAATGACTTCTTCAGGGGAGCAGCAGATGGTGTAATGGTTACATTACTGGACTCCCACGTAGTCTACTTCAATTTGAGTTTCTCACTTTCTGTCTCTCTGTCTCTCCAGTGAATGCATGCACCCCCCCCCATAGTAAAAAATCTCTTTCTAAAAAAAAAATAATAGTGACTTCTTCAATGTCTCTCTGAAAACTTTTTTTTCACATATTTTTGCCTTAAGTTTTTTTTTTTTCTTTTGAGAGGTTTTTGCTATAGGGCGCATGCACTCGCCAGACAGACAGAGAGAGACAGAGACACAGAAAGCAAGAAATCTCCCCCCGGGGGGATCGCCACGCTGCAATCCCTTCTCCTCCATTCTCCTCTCAGGATCTTGGGCATGCACGCACATGCGCCTGGCGTGAGTTTAAGCCACCGGGTCCAGGATTCAAGCTGTGGTCAACTATGTGGGAGTCCAGTGACACAGCCATTACACTAACTGCTGGTCCCCCTTAAGTTTTAAGGAAAAGTCCTTCTAATCAATTTATAGCAATAATTCTATGTTCATTACTTGAGGTGAAACATACCTAGGGAAACACTTGGGTAGGGACAATGGAAATTCAGGCTAGTTCATTTGGCAAATAATTATTGAACCAGATGTATAGATAAGATCTCTGTCTCCATGGAGCTTACATTCTAGTGGGGAGTGGTGACAGATATTTAAGAAGTAAAATTTAATTAATTAAGATAATTCAAGGCAGTGGATGAGATCATAATATGCCACCCCCCAAATATGCCACTTTGGTATAAGGATTATTTTGATTTAAATGTAATTAAGAAATAACAGATACAGGAGGGACTAACCACCATTCCCTTTTTTCCTAAAAACAGGGCATAAAGTTGTATGCCCATCTTGCACCAGGAAGAAAAAAACTCTTCACTGTAGATAGCAATCTATTATTGATTTGAGTCTGCATAACAAACCTTACTAAACATTCCTTTATTATGAATTTCCTCCATACATTCACTTTTCTACAGTCTATTATTCCTATAAGCCTGAATTCCTTTTACTTTGTCTAGTATCTTCTTCATCATTTATTACACTTTTGTTAAAATGGTATGTAAGCCCCCAGGTCTTAACTACCTTTTGAGGGTTTTTACTTATTTTCTGTGTAACACTCCCAACATATGTATGTAAAATTAAAAGCATCAACTAAGTGTGTGTATGCATTTTTCTTCTGTTAATCTGTCTTTTGTCAGTTTAATCCACAGGCCCTAGCTACCAAACATAAGAGGGTACAGGGATGGCAGGTGGTATTGCTGTTAAGGGTGCTGGATACCCACATGGCTGACCATGGTTTGAGTCCTGGACCCAGCGGCATGCTTTCTCACTTTCCCTTTTCTCTCTCTCTCTCTCTCTCTCTCTCTCCCACTCTTTGATTAAATTAAAATAAAAAAATAAATAATGATAAATAAAATAATTCTTAAAAAACATAAGAGGGTAGAGGGAAAGTTTTTCCTTTCCTTTGGTGATGATAACTGCTATGGAGAAAATAAAAGAAAGCAACGAGATAGTAGATTGAAAAAGTTGACTTTAGATAAGGTAGTTAGGGAAGATTCCTCTGAGGTGATGAAATGTTAGTTGAGGCCATAAGTTGAAAAGATATGGGTCATACCAAGATCTCAGGAAATGCATTCCAGACAGAGATAATAGAAAGTGAAATTTTCCTGTGTTAGACATTAGCCTGGAGAATTCAAGAGTCAGAAAGTAGTGGAGTGCACCAGAAAGGGAGTTGAACTTGAGGTCAGAAATGTCAGCAAGAGGGGCTGGCAGGTGGTGTGGTGGTCAAGGACGCTGTACTCCCACATGGCCAATCTTGGTTCAAGTCCTGGACCTGGTGGCTTTCTCTCCCTCTCTCTCACTCTGTCCCTCTCTGGTCAAATATAAATAAATAAAGTGAAGTAAAATAATTCTTAAAAAAAAACTGTCAGTAAGAACCAGAATGTGGGATTTTGTAGGCCAATGATCCCCAAGAAAGCATCAGAATCACTTGGAGGACCTGTTAAAGCACAGATTCTTGTGTTCAATTCACAGAGCTTCTGATTTGGGAAAGGGTGGTCTGAGGTGAGGCTAAAAATTTGCATTTCTGACATCACAGGTGATGTTGCTGCTGCCATCCAAGGACTATGCTTTAGAATCATTGTGAGGTCAAGGGAAGGCATTTGGATTTTATTTCAGTATCAATGGGAAGCTATTGAATTGCTTTAAGAAGGATTGAATTTTGGTTGGTTTGAATCTCAGTTTTGAAGGGGTTCAGAACATGTCACCCCAAAATATACCACTCTGGCATAATGATTATTTTGAGTTAAAAAAAAAAACAACAACTGAGAACCAGCCAATTCAAGAAAAGCTCTTTACCTCTCTCTCAACAACATAAAATAAAGTATAAATTAATTTTCTTGTAAAGGAAATTTACATTTATAATGTAAATCTTCATCAGTAAAGGTATCTGTACCAGGAAGAGAGCCACTGCTCTGAGACTACTTTAATCACTTGAGAGATCCTTTTATTCTTTCAAAGTTAATTTACTTATTTCAAGAGAGAGGTAGGGAGGAGGCATCTTCCACCGCGCCTCAAAACACTGAAAACCTCCCTAGTCTTCCAGTCAGGCAGGATCACAGGTATGGCTTATGTGCTCAGGTCAACTTGGAATCGGAAACCCAGGGTTTTCCATCTGGTTGCAGCAGCGCACAATGGTATCCCATAACTGCAGTTGGTCCTTGAGAGACTTTTATCTACATAATAAGATAAACTTTATATATCATATATTTCCTCTCCTTATCTTCTCATAATATGTTTCTACCATTACCCTTCCAGAAGCTGCAAACCTCTGTTCATTTCTAGATTTCAGAATGATATATGAGGGGTTCTTCAAAATGTTCATGAAAGTGTATATTATGAAAAATAGATTTCCAATTCTTTAGCACCAAAATAAACTTATATTTTATTTTTTTTTTACATATAGTGACTGTACATCTCCACAGCATACAAAAATAATCTTCCCAAAATATACTGCATATAAGTCCAGTCAAAGATATTACCATCCATAATTAATACCTAATTTTCCACTTTTGTGTTCATTAAATGTTTTGCTTTTCCCCCTTTATTCCCTCCCTCCCAACCCCCATAGCTCACCCTCCTCCAACAGTCTCTAGTATCCACAGTGTTTCTCCATGCTTTATACCTCCCAAGCTTTCAATTTCTGTCATTGAGAGCACACATTCAGTATATATTAAGTGGGGGATATATGATGCCTGACTTTCATAGTCTTGCTTGCTTCACTTAGCATTAAATCTTCCATATTCATCCACTTACTCTAAAATTCCAATATCATTGATTTTTCTGGCTGAGTAGTAGTCCCTAGTGTATTTATTTGTTTTTGGATATTTGAGTTGGTTCCATGTCTTTTTTATTCATTAGTTTTTGGATATTTGAGTTGGTTCCATGTCTTAGCAATTGTGAATAATGAAACAAAAAACATGGATGTAAAAATGTTTTACTGACTGAGTGTATTCCTATCCTTTGGGTGGATATCCAGAAGTTGAATTTCTGAGTTGTTTGGTAGTTCTATTTGTAGTTTTTTGAGGAACCTCTATATTGTTCTCCACAGTGGCCATACTAACTTACATTGCCACCAACAGTGTAGGAGAGTTCCCTTTTTCACTGCAGTCTCACCAGCACTTGTCATTATCTATTTTTTAATCTTAGCCATTCTGACTGGGGTTAGGTGCTATCTCATCATGGTTTTGATTTGCATCTCCCTTATGATAAGGGATGTTGAGCATTTTTTCATATGCTTTTTGGCTGTTCATATGTTTTCCTTGGAGAGTTGTCTGTTCGGCTCATTTGACAATATTTTAATTGATCTTTATTTTTTGGGGGGATGAGCTGCTTGAGTTCCCTATATATCTTGGTTATCAGTCCTTTATCTGAGGCATAGCTTGCAAATATATAATCCATTCTGAGGGTTGTCAGTTCACACTAATTATTGTTTCCTTTGCTGTGAAGAAGCTTTTTAACCTTAAGTAATCTCACTTGTCTATTTTAGGGATTATTGCCTATGCTTTGTGAGTCTTATTTAGGGAGTCATTCCCTACTCTAATATCTCCAACAGTTTCCCTTTGTTTTCCACCAGTATTTTTACGTTTTGATTTTGTAAAGACTTGTTTTGTGCCCTATAATTTTGTCAGTCTTTGAAAATGTTCCATGTATGGTCGAGAAAAATCTATCTTTTGTGATTGTTGGGTGGAAACTTCTATAGTTGTCTGTCAAGTCCTTTTGATTGATGATACAATTTAGATTCTGTATCTCATCTCTGATTTTTTTTTCTAGATGATGTGTCCAGAGGCAACAGAGGGCTATTGAAATCCCTAATGATTGATGTGTTGCAGTCTATCTCTCCTTTAAGAACTAGTAGTCTTACAGATATTTGGGTACTCGTATTTTGGGAGCATATATATTTATAAGTGTTATATCTTTTGGTAAATTAGCCCTTTGAGTACTATATAGTGTCCTCCTTTGTCTCTTATAGTTTTCGTCTTAAAGTCTATTTTGTCTTATATCAGTATTGCAACTTCAGCCTTCTTTTTTTTAATTTCCATTTTCATGGAATATCTTTTTTCAGCCCTTAACTTATGTATGTCTTTATCAATGATGTGCTTTTCTTGTAGACAGCATATAGAGACATGTTTTATTTAATCCATGCCGTCAGTCCCTGTCTTTTCATTGGGAAATTCAATCCATTAAATTAACAATATTTGCAGTCTTATCCCTGTCATTATGTTTGTCATTTTTGGGGGGTTGTTTTGTGTTGTCTTATTTTTATTTGTGTCACTTTTGTTTTCCTGATCTCCCTTCAATAGTTCTTAAAGAGCTGGTCTTGTTTTCATAAGTTTTTTCAGTTTTTTTTATCTGAGAATTTTTATTTTTTTGGAGAGGTTTTCCACTATAGGGTGCATGCGCTTGCCAGAAAGACAGAAAGAGACAGAGAGAAAGAAAGCGAGAAATCACCATCCCCCCCAGGAGGGATGGCCACGCCACAATCCCTTCTCCTCCATTCTCCTCTTGGGATCTTGGGCACGCATGCACACACACCTGGCATGAGTTTAAGCTGCCGGGTCTGAGACTTGAACCGTGGTTGACTATGTGGGAGACCAGTGACATAGCCATTACGCTAACTGCTGGTCCCGAGAATGTTTTTATTTCTTCCCGTTTGAAGGATAATCTTGCTGGGCATCCTTGGTTGGAATTATTTTCTTTTAGTGTCTTGAATATGTCTTCACATTCTTTCCTTGCCTACATCTTTTCAGTTGAAAAATGTGATGTTAGCTTCATAGGGTAGCCTTTGTAGATAAGTTGACACTCCTCTCTTGCCATTTTAAAAATCTTTTCTTTGTCTTTGCTTTTTACCCTCTGACTATGATGTGCCATAGAGAGGATCTTCTGTTGATTTTATTTACTGTTCTTTGTGCTTCCTGGATTTGTATGTCTTTATGTTTCTCTCGATTTGGAAAGTTTTCAGATAGTGTTTCATCAAAGAGATTTTATGTTTCTCTAGATTTGGAAAGTTTTCAGATAGTGTTTCATCAAAGACATTTTCTATGCCTTTACCAACTTCATCAGCTTCTGGAATTTCCATCCTTTGGATATTTGGGTATTTAATAGTGCCTATTATTTCCAGTATATAATCTTCACTTTTCTTGCTTAGGTTTTTTTTGTTTTGTTTTGTTTTGTTTGCTTTGTATTAATTTTGAGGCTTTATCTTCCAGAACAGGGATTCTTTCTTCTGTTACTGATACTTTCAAGGGAGATTTTGATTTTTAGTATCATACTCTTCATCTCCAGAAGTTCTGTTTGATTCTTTTTTTTTAGAGTTCCTGTCACTTTACGGAATTCCCCTTTCATGTCATGGAATCATGTTCTGATCCCCTTGAGTTGGTTGTCCATTTTCTCTTGCATTTCACTGAGTTTTGTTATAATGAATAATCTGAATTCTATTTCTGTCATTTATGGGATTTACTCTGTGTGTGTGTGTGTGTGTGAGTGTGTGTGGTGTGTGTGTGTGTGTGTGTGTGTGTGTGTGTTTTCCTCCCATAGTTGAGAAGGAGTTACTTTGTTCTTTTATCGAGAATATACTTCCTGATTTTCTCCTATTTCTTGAAACTCTGTTTTCTTTCTTCCTTTCTTGTTTTGAGAGACTTTTGCTATAGGGCACGTATGGTCACTGAAGAGACAGAGTGATAGAAAGTGAGAAGTCACCCTCCCCCCCCCAAGGGAGATGGCCATACTGCAATCAATTCTCCTCTATTCTCCTATCAGGATTTTGGGCATGCATGCACACAGGCCCAGCATGAGTTTTAAGCCACTGGGTCCGAGTCGAACCACAGTCAATTATGTGGGAGTCCAGTGATGTGGCCATTATGCCATCTACTGCTCCAAAGTCTCTGCTTTGTTTTCTAGGCAAATGGTGAAGCACTTGCTGTTCCCTGTTGATTTTGGATAGGTTCCTGGGGCTGTATGCTTGTACATTTCTTTGTGCTATACGTTATATCCATACCAGTTCCCCTCTTGTTTTCAAAATTTTCTAATTCTGACATGGCCAAGTCCTGATTTGAGGAGGCTGACCTTAGGGTAGTACGTAAGGTCATGTGGGCCTGATGAAATTACTTCTCTCTGGCTCTGGGACCCATATAGGGCCTAGCTATTGGTAAAAGGCCAAGCCAAACAGCCCCAATATTTTATTGTCTATGGGAGCTGTGCAGGTTCTTGCAGAAGTATGTAGGAAAGATTACATGACAATGCTCTTTACTCCCTTTATCTGGGACCCACAGATGTCTGGTTGGTGGTAGAAGACCTAGCCAAACACCCCCACTGCCTTCCTATCTCTGGGAGCTGCACAGGTCCTTGCAGGGTTATATATAAGAAATAACTATAAACATACTTTACTTTCACTTTTCCATGAACTTTCTGAAATACCTTTGTATAAGCCTTAATTAATTGGCCACTTCCACAAGTCTCATATTTTTGTGGGATTCCTGTGTATAATTATATAATTAAAATAGTATTTTTTTCTTATTAATCTGTCTTATGTCAGTTTAATTTGCAGAACAGACAAAGATTCTACAAGGGTAAAAGTAACTAATTTTTCCTTCCCTTCTATTTGTATAATTACAAGGTCCCTTTGGTTGTTGTTTGTGAAACAGACTGCAAGGAAAAAGCAAAGAAAGATGAGGTCATCATATTTAACCTTAGTTGAACTTCCAGTAACTAAATTTGAGGCTCCTTCCTGCTATTGTTAAAGACAAAGAAGAACCTAAAGATGACATACGAATAGCCAAAAGGCATATGAAAAAATGTTCAGCATCCCTCATCGTAAGGGAAATGCAGATAAAAACAACAATGAGGTACCACCTAACCCCAGTCAAAATGTCTAAGATTAAAAAACAAAAAAATGATAAGTGTTGGCGGGGGTGTGGTGAAAGGGGAACTCTTTTACACTGCTGGTGGGAATGTAAATTGGTCCAGCCACTGTGAGAATAATTTGGAGATTCCTCAAAAATCTACAAATAGATCTACCATATGATCCAGCTATCTCACTCCTCAGTATCTACCCAAAGGACAGAATTCTTCATTGGAAAAGTGCTTGCACATTGATGTTTATTGCGGCATTATTCATGATTGCTAAGTCATGGAACCAACCCAAATGCCCCCGTATGGAGGAATGGATTGAAAAACTGGCACATGTACTCTATGGAATACTACTCAGCCATAAAAACCAACAGAACCCTGGCTTTTGACAGAAAGTGGAAGACTATGGAAGGTTCACTGCTGAGCAAGGCAAGCCAGACTATGCAGGAGAGACATTGTATGTCCCCACTTAACATATACCGAATGTCTGCACTCTATGACTGAAACTGATTGACTAACTGTTGAACAAACACAAGAGATGGGTGTGAATGTCAGATGAGGTGTATGTGGAGGAATGGGGCCTAATGAAGGACATTTGGAGAAGGGATACGGAGGTCGAGCATTGACGGGATGGGGAGATGTGGTGTTATTGGTTGAAGATATTTGGATCAACAGGACTGGGGAGAATGTGCACATATTGAAATGCTCATATTGTAAGCTAAACAATGTGATTGAATGTATATACAAAAATAAAATTAAAAAAAGACAAAGAAGAACATGACTACAGTTAAATTAAGATTTATTATAATAGAGGAAAGGAAACCTCAGTATAGGACTGAATTCAACTCCAAATACAATAAGAAAAAGTGGAAATTTATAGTCAGGGAGAAGGGTGTGAGAGGATAGATGAAAAATGATTAAGAGGAGATAAAAATGGTAGTTAAAGTGCTAGACTCCCACATGACTGACCAAGGTTTGAGGCCCAGTCCTGACAGTTTGAAAATCATGCTGTGTGTGTGTGTGTGTGTGTGTGTGTGTGTGTATATGTGTGTGTGTGTGGCCAAAATTCCAAGAGGAGTATGGAGAAGAGATTGTGATGTGGCTGCTGGGGGGGGGGGGGATGCTTTCTCACTTTCTCTCCATCTCTATCTGTCTCTGATGAGTACACATGCCCCATGATGAAAACCTAAATAAATAAATAAATTAAAAGAAGAGGAAATATCTACAAATCCTTTCCTTCCATTTCTCTATTCCATCAGGATTTGGAGCATTCATGTACATGTGTCCAGTGGGTTTTTCAAGCCTCTGGGCCCAGGATTTGAATCATGCAGTTTGCCATGTGGGATCTGGTTCCCTTAACTACTGCAGTACAGGGTCAGCCTGACCTAACAGGAGATTCTTGCTAAAGACATGCCAGAAAAATCAGACATCAGCTGAAGGATGGTGGAGGGTGCAGTACCTAATCAGGTATCAAGGCAGATAAGATATCAAGAGTGAGGGTGTGGGTGCTGGCCAAATTGACTTAGTAGAACTCTTGCTAAAGTTGGACAACACAAAAAGAAGATTCAGAGGAGCCAAAGTAAAGTTCGGTCAAGCAGAGATTCATTGTCACACCTTACATGATAATAAACCTTATTTTGGAAACTCATCTCTCAACAGATATACTCTACTGAAACTCATACCTATCCAGGAAAGAATCTGTTCACTTGCCATCTGAATCACCCTTCATTTGCATAATAGTGCATTTTTATTTATTTATTTTACAATTAAAGTATGAATTTATTTTGCTACAAAAACTTTTTAAAATTCATACATAGTTTTCTCGTTACATGTAATTCCATGAGCTTTTTTTCTGAAATATTTTTTAAATTAATTAATTTACATTCATTCCCTCAACATTGTTACAGTATACAAAATGTGATTTCCCATCCAGAATATACTGCATAGTGGCTTAATCATGCATGTTATCATCAATAATTTCCCATTTCCAGTTATGTATGTGTATGTATGTGTATATATATATATATATAACCCCTATTTCTTTTTTTTTTTCTTTTTTTTTTTTTTGGGGAGGTTTTTACTGTAGGGCGCGCGTGCTCCCC
>NW_006198878.1:582411-583015 GCF_000334495.1 Tupaia belangeri chinensis
AGGCGCCCGGCATGAGTTTTAAGCCACCGGGTCTGGGACACGAACTGCGGTCGACTACGTGGGAGTCCAGCGACATAGCCATTACGCTAACTGCTGGTTCCCAAACCCCTATTTCTGACCCTCTGCCCTTTCCCACCCTCCTCTCACACTATCTCTGGTGTCTACAGTTGTTTTCCATTCCTTTTTCTCCCACACTTTATTGATCACATAATTTCCTAAATAATCTAACTACTTTCAATAGCAAGTTCAGCTGGTAATTTTAAGAAAAGCAATTTTAACTTTAATAAATCAAAGAAATGCTGAGGAACTTTGCTTAAAACTTAAAGTCAGGAAATAGGTTAGGATTCTGTTCAAATAGTAAGTACATGAACCTATCGACAGCTCAAAACAGGACAAAAATCCTTAGCACTGGAAAACAAAGCCTAGAAGAAAATCAACAATGTTTTAGTCAAATGTCATAAAATGCTATTTCACCAGTTCAGTCTCATGTACTTAATCTATCTTCTGTTGTGGTTCGATCTTCCTGATTAAATTCTGGGATATAACATTCAACTCCACACTTATCCCTATGATTAAGTTGGCCATTTCTTAGTTTGTGGACTCT
>NW_006198878.1:583060-587211 GCF_000334495.1 Tupaia belangeri chinensis
TCACATTGTTTCTGATGAGAGGTCCACTGTTAGCCTGATGAGATATCCTTTGTAGGTAACTTGCCATTTTTCTCTTGCCAATATTAGTATCTTGTCTTTGTGATTTTGGTCAATCTGGCTATAATGTGCCTTGGAGAAGATCTTCTTGGGTTGATTCTATTTGTAGTCCTTTGTATTTCTTGAGACTGGATCTTTGAGTGCCTCTCTAGGTTTGGAAAGGTTTCTTGCAGGATTTCATAAGGGCAATTTATCAATGCCCTTATGAGTCTCTTCGCCTTCTGGAATACCAATTATCCAGATGTTTGGATGTTTGATGGTATCTAGCATTTCTCATATATTATTCTCATTTTGGGGGGCAATTTTCTCAGTGTTTGTGGTAGATTTTTCTAGGCCAGCAATTTTCTCTTCTATGTCCGAGATTCTATTTTCGGCTTTTAATACTTTTAAGGGAAATTTTGTCTTCCTGTATCACAGCCTTGATCTCTAACAGGTCCATTTGATTCTTTTTTAAAGTGTGTAATTCCTCTTTTAGATCTTGCAAGGATTTCCTCACCTCCTGAAACTCATCAGCTCCTTTCTCCTACCTCTTCTACAGTTCATTGCCTTCCTTCTGTTCCATCTCTCTTAGTTTCGTCATTAAGCATATTCTAAATTCTTTGTCAGACATTTTCATGATTTCCATTTAACTTTGGACAAAGAGGAGCTATTCTTTCCCTTTGGAGGAGAGGTATTTTCTTGCTTTCCCATATATCTTGGAGCCATGCAGTGATTTCTAGTCATCTGATTGATGGTGTGTTTCTTTCTAATTCTTGAAGTTAAATCAGAGCGCTTAGGAGCGTGCAGAATGAGGTGATCTGGAATCTCTTTGCCATTCTGTTTTTATCCCTTTATGCAGCCGATTCAGTGGATATTGAACAATATGTAAATCCTAATAGTATTTGAATGTTTGGCTATGGTTCCCTTAGATCCATCTAGAAACACAAAGAATGGAGATTGAAAAGCAGAGTAATGAGATAAAAGAAAAATAAAAGGGAACAGAGAGAGAGAGAAAAGAAAAACAAAAAAACATAAGAAACAGAGAGAGAAAGAAGTAAAAAAATTAAAAGAAAAACAAAACAATTTTAGAAAAAGCAAAAAATACAAAACAGAGATAAAGACAGAGACAGAGACAGAGACAGAGAAAAGGCTAGAGGGGCTCCCTACCACTGGAGTTTGTGGGCTGGAAGCTGAATTATCAGTAGAAAAATCTTCATTTCTCTTTTATCCCTGAAATTACTAGTTCTGAGGAGCCATGGAAGAGTCTTCTTCTGAATGCCTGCCTCTTGCCTCTGCTGAATAGTGCATTTTCAATCCAATTCAGTGAGCTTATATTGCAGGTTTATTATGACCTGAATAAAGTTTATCTAAGATGAGGGTGAGAGTTAAAGCACTCTTTTTTTTCTTATATGTCTTGATACCAATCCTCACACATCTCCAGAGACAAATAACCATATAGTTGCTACATTTAGGAAATCTTTCTGTGTCTTGGTTTGATAAGAGCTTAGTAGTAACTCTCAAGTATTTTATGTTTGAACTATTTTAAACTAGAGGTTGATAGTAGATGAACTTGCTCTGAAGATTTCCAAGGAAAGATTAGACCCTTTTAAAAAAATTATCATTATTACTTGCACATTCAATTGCTATATATCATTTAGCTTGTAGAGAGAATTTACCCAACATGAAATACACCTCAGACCAGTTCAGTTAAGAATACTATATACGTTATCATCAATAGGTAATAAACCATTTCTGTGTCCCACAAATATCTTACTTCTCTACCTTTCTTCCTAATTTCCCTCCTTATACTATGACCCTCTCCCAACCTCCTTCCACACTATCTTCTATGTCTATAACTACTTTCAATGTTTTTATGTCCTTCAATCTTTCAGTCTTTACTATGGAATGAGGACAGTCAGTATATATAAGGTAGAGGCACACAATGTCTCACTTTCATAGCCTGATTTGCTTCACTCAGCAATAAATCTTCAATACTCAACCACTTTCTATCGAATACCAGGGTCTTCTTTTTATGGCTGAGTAGTATTCCATGTAGTATATGTTCCATACTTTTTCAATACATTCTTCTGTTCATGGACATTAGGTTTGGATCCATATCTTAGCAATCGTGAATGATGCCACAATAAACATAGATGTGCAAGCACTCTTCTTACTGAGTATTCTCTTGTCCCTTGAGTAGATACACAGGAGTGGGATTGCTGGATCATATTGTATTTCCATTTGTAGGTCTTTGAGGAACCTCCATATTGTTTTTCACAGTGGATGGATCAATTTACATTCCTACCAATAGTGTAGGAGAGTTCTCTTTTCACCATAACCCTGCAAACACTCATAACTTTTTGTATATTTTTAATCTTTGCCATTCTTACAGGGGTTAAGTGGTATATCATTGTGGTTTCAATCTACATCTCCCTTATGAGGAATGTTGAGCATTTTCCCATATGCTTTTTAGCTGTTCGTATGTCTTCCTTAGAGAGATTTTTGTTCAACTCATTTTCCCTTCTTTTAATTGGGTTCATCTTTTTTTTTTTTCAGGTAAGCCACTTGAGTACACTGTGTATTTTGGTAATCATTCCCCTGTTTAAGGCATATTTGACAAAAAATATTTCCCCACTTCGAGGGTTGTCAATTCACACTAATTACTGTGTCCTTTGCTGTGCAGAAACTTCTTAGTCTGATATAGTCCCCCTTTTCTAGTTTAAGGATTATTGTCCATGCTTTGGGGGTCTTATTTAAGAAGTCTTTGCCTAACCCCATATCTCCCAGAGTTTCTGCAGTGTTTTACACTAGTAGTTTTATAGTTTGAGGTCTTGGGTTCAGATATTAGATTCATTTTCTGTTGATTATTTTATTTTTTAAATTTAAATTTATTTATTTATGTTCATTCACTGTACATCATTACAGCATACAAAATGAGATTTTTCCATCCAGAGTACACTGTATATTGTCTCAATCAAGCACATCAACATACTCATTTTGTGTTGATTTTTGTTAATGGTGAAAGGTGAAGATTCAGTTTCATCTTCCTGCAGGTGGATACCCAGTTTTTCCAGCACCATTTGCTGAATAATTTTTCCTTTTCCCAATGGATTTACTATTATCCTTTGTAAAAATAAATGTTGGCTGTAAGCTTTAGTGCTTATTTCTGGGGTCTCTATTCTATTCCATTGGTCCACCTGTCTGTTTTGTGCCAATACCTTGCTATTTTGATTATCACAGCTTTATAATATATGTTGGGGTCAGGGAATGAGATGTCGCCCACTCTACTCTTCTTGTGCAGGATTGCTTTGGCAACAGGAGGTCTTTTATGATTCCAGACAAATTCTATGGTTGTCTTTTGTAGATCTATGAAGAATGTCTCTAGTAATTTGATTGGAATTGCATTAAATACATAGATCAGTTTGGGTAGAATTGCCATTTTGATTATATTAATTCTTCTGATTCAGGAACATGGGATGTTCTTCCAATTTTTATGTCATTTTCAATATTATTTTTAACATTTTCATAGTTTTCTTTGTAAAGTTTTTTTACTTCATTCGTTAGGTTTATCCCTAGGTATCTTATACATTTTGTGACTGTGGAAAAAGGGATTCCTTTATTTAATTCTATGTTGGTCAACTTGTTTTTCATATATAAAAGTGTTATGGATTTTTGGATGTTGATTTTGTATCCCACCACTTTACTATATTCATTTATTTCTTTGAGAAGTTTACCACCATGTCATATGTTAATAAAGATATTTTCAACTCTTCTTTGCATATTTTATTATTATTTATGCTTTTTTATTATTATTTTTCTGATTGTATTGGCTAAGACTTTCAGAACTATATTAAAAAGCAGAGGAGGGAACCAGCAGTTAGCGTAATGGCTATGTCGCTGGACTTCCTCGTAGTCAACCGCAGTTCGTGTCCCAGACCCGGTGGTTTCAAACTCACGCTGGGTGCGTGTGCGTGTGTGCCCAAGATCCCGAGAGGAGAATGGAGAAGGGATTGCGGTGTGACCATCCCCCCTGGGGGGTGATTTCTCGCTTTTTGTCTCTATGTCTCTCTCTGTCTGTCTGGCGAGCGCACGCGCCCTATAGCGAAAAACCTCTC
>NW_006198878.1:587828-592752 GCF_000334495.1 Tupaia belangeri chinensis
CTTTCATTTATTTTCTGTATAGTTTGTTTATTTTCTGTTTCATTTATTTCTGCTTGAATCTTTATTATTTCTTTTTTCAAGATGTTTTTTCCCCCTAATTCCCTGAGGTATATTAGGTTGTCTGTTTGCCACCTTTCCATTCTATTCTTATGTGGACTAGTTGCTTTGACATTTCATCTTATGACTGCTTTTTTGTTGTTGTTGTTTGTTTGTTTGTTTGTTTTTGTCCCATAGATAATGGAAACATGTGTACTCATTATTTATTTCCATAAATCTTTTGATTTCAGATCTAATTTCTTTAGTAGTTGAGAAGTCATTCAGGCATAGGTTGGTAAGTTTCCATGTCTTTTTGTATTTTTAAGGATTTTTCTTCAAATTAATGTTGAGTTTAATTTCATGACTATCACCAAAGATGCTAGATGTAGTTTATATGCCCTTGAATCTGTAAACACTAGATTTTTGACCTATTATATGGTCAGTCTTTGAGAAAGTTCTATGCAGTTGTGAGGAAATTTTATATTTTTTGGTTTTAGGGTGAAAAGTTCTATAAATATCTGTTAAGTCCATTTTATTTATAGTATCATTTAGGTCCTATATATCTCTGCTTATATTTTGTCTAGAAGATCTGTCTAACGGAGATAATAGTGTGTTGAGATCCTCAACATTTATAGTGTTGCAACCTATCTCTCCTTTTAGTTCCTGCAGTCTTTCATTCATATATTTAGGTGCTCCTGATTTGGGTGCATAAATATTTATAAGTGTTATGTCTTTTCGATGAATTAATCCATTTACTACTATATAATGCCCTTATTTTGTTTCTTCCTACCATCTTTGTTTTAAAGCCTATTTTGTCTGAAATCAGTATTACAACTCCAGCCCTTTTTTGATTTTCAGTTGCATGAAATATCTTTATCCAACCATTCACTTTTAGTCTATATATGTCTTTATCCATAACGTATGTTTCTTGTAGGCAACACATAGAGGATTTCTGCTTTTGTTTGTTTGTTTGGTTGCTATTGTTGTTTTATCTTTCAGCAAGTCTGTGTCTCTTGGTCAGAGAATTTAATCCATTAAAGTTCAATATTATTATTGATATTTCTGGACATCTTCCTATCATTAAATGAGCAATTTTTTTGCTTATTTTTATTTATTTATTTGTTCTCTTATATCCATCCATCTGATTTTTTAGTTTTCTTTGTATAGCATTCCCTTCAGAACCTCTTGAAGAACTGGTCTGGAGTTGGTAAATTCTTATGCAAGAATGCTTTTATCTGTTTATCCCATAGGAAAGATAATCTTGCCAGATATAGTATTCTTGGTTGAAATTGTTTTTCATTTAACACTTTGACTATATTTCTCCATTGTTTCCTTGCCTGTATTGTTTCTGATGAGAGGCCCAATGTTAGCCTGATAAGATAATCTTTGTAAATAACTTGACATTTCCCTCTTGGAATTTTAGTATCTTGCCTTTGTCTGCAGTTTTGGCCAATCTGGCTATAATGTGCCTTGGAGACCATCTTCTTGGGTTGATTCTATTTGGGGTCTTATGTATTTCTTGGATCTGGATATTTGAATGTCTCTCTAGGTTTGGAAAGTTTTCTTCTAGGATTTCATGGAGTAAATTATTGATACTCTCATTATTTTCTTCCTATTCTGGGATATCAATTATCTGGATGTTTGGGTGCTTGATGGTATCTAGTATTACTCCTATATTACCCTCATTTTTTTTGGTTGTCTTCTGTCTTTTTAATTTTTTTCTAGATCAGAGTCTTTTGTCTTCTATATTCTAGACTCAATCTTCTGTGTTATCTAACCTACTTTTAATAGTTTCAAGGGAGTTTTAAATTTCCTGTATCACATTCTTTATCTCTAACAATTTTGATTCTTTTTTGGGGGGGAGGGGGAGGTTTTTGCTACAGGGCACATGCACTTGCCAGAAAGACAGAGAGAGACAGAAAGTGGCCATGCTGCAATCCCTTCTCCTCCATTCTCCTGTCAGGATCTTGGGCACACACACACATGTGCCTGGCATGAGTTTAAGCCACTGGGTCCAGGACTCGAACCGTGGTCGACTATGTGGGAGTTCAGCGACATAGCCATTACACCAACTGCTGGTCCCAATTCTTTTTCTATGGTGTCTATTTCTTCTTTCAAATAATGAAAGGACTTCCTCATCTCCTAGAGCTCGTTGTCTCTTTTTCTTGCATCTCATTTAGTTTGGTCACTACAAATATTCTGAATTGTTTATCTGACATTTCTATTACTTCCATTGTGTTGTCTGTGGGTGATGAGGAATTGATGTTTTCCCTCGAGGGAACACATTTTGTTGGTTGCTCATATTTATTATGCCTCTGCAATAGTTCCTAGTCATCTGGTGATGACTATATGTTCCTCCCTAAATTATTCAAGGTATTGCCAAGTGTTCAAATTGTGCAGGAGTAGGAAATTGGCAAGCTCTTTTCTGCTTTGCCTCCATGTTGCTCACCAACACTCTGCACTGTTGTCACTGGTCCTGGGTAACCCAAAGTCCTCCCAGTTTCTAGACAGCAGGTACACCTGAAACTGAGCTTCAATTCGTAGCAAAGAAGAGATTGTGCAATGCATCTTATACTAAACACCGAAGTCCTGAAAGTCAAAAGGTGAATGGGAGAGTGGATAAGCAGTGGGTCCCAGTTGTTAGCCTCGCAGCTACAGGCAGCCCGCCTTTTAGTAAGGCCTTTCACTTGAACAGGTGTCTGGATAGGCTAATCTACTTTTAATACTTTTGAGGGAAGTTTTGATTCCCTGTATTATAGTCTTCATCTCTTACAATTCCATTTGATTCTTTTCTATGATGTCTATTACTTTTTTCAAATCATGAAAGGACTTCCTCACCTCCTGGAGCTCGTTGTCTCTTTTCTCTTTTATCTTCTGGAGTTCA
This sequence comes from Tupaia belangeri chinensis, assembly GCF_000334495.1. Classification (NCBI taxonomy): domain Eukaryota; kingdom Metazoa; phylum Chordata; class Mammalia; order Scandentia; family Tupaiidae; genus Tupaia; species Tupaia belangeri. The sequence goes on from NW_006198878.1 coordinate 590,749, forward strand.
TTGTTTCTCTTATTTATTTATTTTAAACAAATTATTTACATGTTTAAATTTTTTACCTCATAATCATCTCTTTTCTCTTGCATCTCATTTAGTTTTGTCACAATAAATATTCTGAATTGTTTATCTGACATTTCCATGAGTCTCATAACATTGTGGATGATGAGGAATAAATGTTTTTTCTTGGGGAGAGATATTTTCTTGGTTTCTCATATTTTTTGTGCCTCTGTGATGGTTTCTCGTCATCAGGTGAATTATATGTTTCTTCCTATATTCTTCAAGTAATTTGGAGTGTTCAAAGGTGAGCAGGAGTAGGTGATCAGTGATCTTTCTGCTGTTCTGTTTCCCTGATGTTCACTCAGCAACCTGCACTGTTTTCTCTGGACTTGGATAATTCAAAGCCCTTCCAGTTTCTAGAAAACAGGTGTACCTGTGGCTAAGCTGCTGAGCTTCAATTGAGGAAGAGAGAATGGGTCATGTGTGTTTCAGAAAATGCCGAAGTTTGAGAATTCAGAGGCATGTGATAAGATATGAGCCACAGTCTCTCTACAGCTCAGTGTCCCTGTTGCTCAGTGCAGCCAGGTCCATAACTGAGGCAGTTGTTCCAGTGGTGCATGGGCTGGGAAAAGACGGACTTCTCCAAGTCGCACTGAACACACCAAGGTGTATGGGGGAGGAGATGAACCATGCTTTGCAGCACCTCTCCCAACCACAAGATTAGACTCTTTTTTTGGAGAGATTTTTGCTACAGGGCACGTGTGCTCGCCAGACAGACAGAGAGAGACATAGAGACAGAAAGCGAGAAATCACCCCCTGGGGGGATGGTCATGCCCCAATCCCTTCTCCTCCATTCTCCTCTCGGGATCTTGGGCATGCACCCACACATGCCCAGCGTGAGTTTTAAGCCTCCGGGTCCAGGATGCGAACCGCGGTTGACTACGTGGGAGTCCAGTGACATAGCCATCCCGCTAACTGCTGGTTCCCAAGATTAGACTCTTAAAGAAGATAAAAAAAAATGGTTGTAGACAGCTAGAAGTAAATATAGGAAGTTGGAGTATATGCTACCTGTCCATTTCACCATACCCTTCCCAGTGTCTAACACCAACTGTATCAGGAGCAAAGTCATATCATAAAGTCATTTCAGCGAAGTTCATTTGTTGAAAACCTCCATGAATAACTACCTATCTTGGAATTAGATGAACTGAGCTCTTATCTGACTTTACTACTTTTTTTCTTCTTCTTTTTTGGTCATAGGGTGTGTGCACTCGCCAGACAGAGAGAGACAGAGACACTGAAAACGAGAAATCATCCCCCAGGGTGGATGGCCACGCCACAATCCCTTCTCCTCCGTTCTCCTCTCAGGATCTTGGGCATGCACACACATGCTCCTGGCGTGAGTTTTAAGCCACCAAGTCCAGAACGTGAACCGCGTCGACTACATGGGAGTCCAGTGACATAGTCATTACGCTAACTGCTGGTCCCATGACTTTACTACTTCTTGAATGAAACCACTGATGTCACTGAGTCTCAATTTCTTACTTGAATATTAAATATCATAAATAAAAACATCATAGGGTGTTAAATTATCTCATATTTGTGCTACAGCTGGGAGAATTTAGAGTTGTATGATTGTTTACAAAGGGTATTTGGGGATACAAATGAAGGAAATCCCAAAGTGGTTGTGGGATGTGGTAAATGAAAGATAGATACACACTAAGGAGGAGGCATGAAGACTTGCAGGCAGACATAGATTTTTTTGTTTGTTTAAGTTAAAAAAAAAGTTTGTTAAATTGAAAACCTCACTTGGGCCAGATTTTTAGACTGAATTTGAGTGCTTTAAACTTGAATTCATTTAATCATGGAGTTGTGTGACTTTGATCTTTTAAGAAATAAAACACTCTTTAAAGGCTCAAAATGCTTTTGTCAGAGAGGACCAGAAGCTTCCTTAAACCTCTTTTGAAGTGGAAATAACTCAAACTACCAAAGCTTTCACCCATCAGGGAAAGA
>NW_006198878.1:592764-594754 GCF_000334495.1 Tupaia belangeri chinensis
TGAGACTCACCTTGAGGGCTGTCTTTTGCTGTGCTCCTAATGCTGATAACATATAGGAAACTAGCCTAAAGGTATTTGAGCTTAAGATATGTGTTTGGAAAGATTTAATATTTACCGTATTTTAGATAACACAGTCGAGAAAGAATGGAGGTGGAAAAGAGGTGTGTGTGTGTGTGTGTGTGTGTGTGTGTGTGGTCACATGTGCGTAGGATACTTCTGCTTCCTGTCTGATACCAGTCTGGAGAAACCTACTAGATTTGTGGAGAAGTTAAAGATGAGGGCGGGAGGGAACCAGCAGTTAGTGTAATGGCTATGTCGCTGGACTCCCACGTAGTTGACCACGGTTCGTGTCCCGGACCTGGTGGCTTAAAACTCACGCCGGGCGCGTGTGCGTGCATGTCCAAGATCCCGAGAGGAGAGTGGAGGAGAAGGGATTGCGGCGTGAATCACCCTGGGGGGTGATTTCTCGCTTTCTGTCTCTATGTCTCTCTCTGTCTGTCTGGCGAGCGCACGCGCCCTACAGTGAAAATCTCTCCCAAAAAAAAAAAAAAGAAAAAAAAAAGATGAGGGCGGGAGAGAAAGCATTCCTATTTTCTTAAATGCTTTGATACCAGTTTTCACACATTTTCAGAGACAGAGAGACCAACAACCATATAGTTTCATATTTAGGAAATTGCTCTGTACCTTAGGTTGAAAAGAGTTTAGTAATCCTTAAACATTTTATATCTGAGCTATTGAAACTAGAACTTGATAGCAGATGGAATTGCTCTGAAGATTTCCAAGAAATGATTAAATTTTTATAGGAATAGTGTCTGTGCTGCACTTCATGGGTATGAACTAAACCAGAGTTTTGAAGTATGTCTAAAGTGACCTTGTAAATCCTTCCTCACACATGTTCTTGAAACCAAAAGAAAGGCAGGGCTGGAGATGGCATTGTGTAGGTATCCCTTATTGAAATTGGAATTTCTCTGAAGATTTCCAAGAAATGATTAAATTTTTATAGGAATAGTGTCTGTGCTGCACTTCATGGGTATGAACTAAACCAGAGTTTTGAAGTATGTCTAAAGTGACCTTGTAAATCCTTCCTCACACATGTTCTTGAAACCAAAAGAAAGGCAGGGCTGGAGATGGCATTGTGTAGGTATCCCTTATTGAAATTCAAATATGCTGGAATCCTGTCACACTTAAAATTCTTATCAGTTAATAGGGATTACTGAGATTGGTCCCTAGAGTAGGATGGGTGAGAATTGGGGAGGCAGAAAAGGGGGTGATGTCAGGAGTAGTGGGCTGGTGGAAAAGTCAGACTTTGTTTCCAACTTTGAGCTGGAGCCCTCTCCTTCATCCCTGTTGCAGCAAGCCCTGCATGATGGCGGGAGAATGTTTGGGTAGGACTCAGGTTACTTGGACTAGAACTGGCTTCATTGTGTTTTCATTTTGATGAAACATTTTTTGTTGTTGTTTTACATAGTATAGAATAAATGTCTACCCATTCTGTTTCTTTGGTATTCTTCTCATTTGTCCAATAGTTGCAAAATGTGTTTTTTTTTTTCCTCTGAGAAGTTGCACTGGAGCACTTATTACATGACTCCTCATTTCCCTTCCTGTTCTCAAAACTCCTTGAGTCTGCCTTAGTATCAGAAGATCCTCTATGAATAGGGAGGCCATTTCAGGATGGAAAGTCTGTAATGCAGGTACTGCTGGTGAACCAGGGAGTTGTAGATGTGAGGAAGGGAATACCCTTTTTCCTTGTGAAGATAGTTTATCTAGGAAAAGAAATTGCTATACAATTTTTTTTTTTTAAAGAAGGGCTAGAAAACTAAGACGAGGGACCAGCAGTTAGTGTGATGGCTATGTCGTTGGACTCCCACATAGTTGACAGCGGTTCGCATCCCGGACCCAGTGACTTAAAACTCACGCCAGGCACATGTGTGTGTGCCCAAGATCCCGAGAAGAGAATGGAGGAGAAGGGATTGTGGCATGGCCATCCTCC
>NW_006198878.1:595027-601020 GCF_000334495.1 Tupaia belangeri chinensis
AAGTTACTTCAGACAGCTTCTGCTAATGGACTTCCACCCAATCCTGTGTTTTTTCTTGATTTTTGTATGACCCTCCTCTATCATCTTTGTCCAAAGTAAGCTCTTTCAGAACAATTTACATGTATTGGAACCCTTTTGCTAGTATAAAAGACCTTAGCTTTATCAAGGTTGGCAAACACATTGTTATTTCTATCTGACCGTGCTGCTGGTGGGTCTTGCTACATGGCCCATAGTCTGACCCCTATTTTGTGCTAGATTTGTGAGACCAACAGATTCCTTCTATTTATGTTTTACAAGTTCTTTTGGCATCTTGAATATGATTAAGGTGTCAGAGAAATTTGGGGAAAGCAAACGTCTGGCAGTTGTTTCTGACTACTGTGCATATACCTCCTCTGGAGGCCAGAATTACAGGAACATCAGCTGGTTAGACAGTACAACTCATTGACTTTCTTGAAGCGCTCAAGCTAGCATGTCCATGCTCTCCATAATGTTGTCCACAGTTTTGGCTTGTATGACTCAAGTGTTACTTCAGATTTCTTAGTGGTTTATAGAGTGGCTTGTCCAGGCAGAATTCTAGATCATGCATGATATTCTATAATACTGAGTCCTTCGTGGTTTATATCAAACTTTTGGAATTCACTTTTCAAGCTTTATTCAGGTCCAAGGGAAAATGGCCAGCTGCAAGGGAGCATAGAATCTCAATACAGATCCAGGCAGTCAGGTTTTAGTTTTGGTGATGCCAAATCAAGCAGGAGAAAAATTGGAAATGTTAATTTGGAGGGTTGTAGCCAGATATTGAAGAAAACTGGAGGAACTGAAAATTTGGTAATAATTGACAATCTGGGTAAGGTAATGGGACTCAGTCTAATTTTCAGGTAGGAACCCCAACTGAGTTTTCCAAAGGGAGAGGAAGTCAATTAAATCTTTATTAGGCAATACAAAAGTTTGCATTATCTGAAACTTACAGAGTGTAGAATAACAGTTCAAAGACAATGAATAGAACTAGAGTCTGATAAGCCAGAAAGGAGTACTATAGATGATTCAGTTTTCCACTGAAAAAAATTTTCTACAGTATTAAAAAAATTCATATACCAAGTGTATGAACATTTGTTATGTAGTTGAGACTATCATGAATATTCAGCTGAATATATTCAATTCATTATGATTTATTTTTAAGTACTTTTTTTATCAATCAGAAATTTGTTAGAAGGGGAAAAATGTATGTGTACAGTGGCATGTCACTTTGAAAATGCCAAAATAATAGCAAATGAAGTTTAAAATTCAACAAGTTATAAATCGGGAAATAGAAAGGGAGAAAATGATACTAAAAAATGCCAAATATTTATGGATTGGACTCTCACAAAGGACTTTTCACATACTTATTTTTTTCATCCCTCCAGGAGGAACATAGACATCAGCACTGAGAAACCCTTTATTGGAGTGCAGGAATGAGTGTATTTTGATCCTAATTGAAAACAGTGTTTTGTCCGCCTCAGTGAAAGGAGAAGCTAAAGAACACAGTAGTCATTGTTCTGCTAATTTGATGCTATGATTTAATACAGAATTGGCGAACTATGATCCATGGGCAAAATCTGGCCCTTTACTTGCTTTTATAAATAAAGTTTTATTGGAATATAGCCATGGCCATTTGTTTATGTATTTTCTATGGCTGGCAGAGACCTTATGATTCACAAAACCTAAAATATTTACTATCTTATTCATTTTGGGAAAAGTTTGCTGATATACATATATATGTATACATATATATGAAAAGTTTGCTGATATATATACATATATATCATACATATATGTGTATATATACACACATATATCATACATGTATATGTATATATATATATACAAACACACACATACATCATATGCATACACATATATGTGTATATACACACAGGTCCTCACATACATATATTCAGTACATTTTCTCCTTGAAGATAAAAATCTCATATGAATAAAAACCTTTTAAATATGACTGTTTTGGATGGCCTATTTTCTTTTTTTTTTGGAGAGGTTTTTTTTGCTATAGGGCGCGTGCGCTCGCCAGACAGACAGAGAGAGACATAGAGACAAAAAGCGAGAAATCACCCCCCAGGGGGGATGGTCATGCTGCAATCCCTTCTCCTCCATTCTCCTCTCGGGATCTTGGGCACACACGCACACGTGCCCGGCGTGAGTTTTAAGCCACCGGGTCCAGGACACGAACCGTGGTCGACTACGTGGGAGTCCAGCGACATAGCCATTACGCTAACTGCTGGTTCCTGGATGGCCTATTTTCAATAAATTTCAGTTTAATACATGATTCTTGCTTTTTGAGTTTCTTAAATGCCAAACTCTGTGATGCTGGGAAGAGACCTGGACTTTTCTATTGGGAGAATCAGAGACAGGAGTGCCTGTAATCTGAGTATAGTCATGGAAGTGTTGGAACAGAGAAGCAGCCACATAGAGAAGAGGAAATATAGACAAGAGAGAGATTCTGTGAGGATCATCAAGGAAGGATTATGAAGGAATGACTTAGGGACCAGCAGGTGGCATGGTGACTGGGGGCACTGGACTCCCACATGGCCGACCATGGTTTGAGTCCAGGACCTGGCAGCTTGATTTCTCATGCTCTCTCTCTCTTTCACGCTATCACTCTCTGGTCAAATTAAAATAAATAAATGGATAAATAAATTTCAAAAAGGAATGTTTTAAATGATGCATGGAAGTAAATGATAGTGCATAGATAGGTAAGTGTGAGAGAAAAAAAAAAAACATTCTGCAAAGAGAAAATGTCCAGAGAGTTCCTTAGTGAAAATGTTGAATCTTCAATTAATTTGACTCTGTGAACAAATAAAATTTTGTCTGAAAAAAAAAAGTTTCTTTCTTTCTTCTATGAGTGAGAGAATCAGACAGATAGAAACAGTCACCTTCGATAGGGTCTTCATGTTGTAATCCACTCCCAGCTTCAGCCAGCCCCAGATCATGGACATGTATACACCCAGTTCGTTCACTCACTCATTTAACAAATGTTTATAACATGCCTAGTGCTAGGGATACTTTCGGTACACCAAAGTTTCTATTTTCAATGCAGTTTTCTTGTCAGATAGTGATAAGTGTTCTGTAGCAAAAAATACTCTGGTAGGAGAATGTAAGGCATTTTAGGGAGATATTGCATTTTCCATGGCTGCTGGATAGAATGCAGAGGAATGGGATATTGGAAAACCATCTAGTTTGGAAAAGCAAAGAGATCAGATGATGGAGGGCCTTTAATATTGAACCAAGAAGCTTTATTTTGCTTTTCATTTTGTTTTGTACTGTTTTGTTTGTTTCTGGCTCGGCAGTATGGAACCACTTTAAGTTTTGAGGTTGATCTATGTGTTTTGACTTAATAGAGTGATATGCTTTAGTAGATACAATCTGGCTTAATATGATAGAGTAGAAAGAATTAGGGGCAGAGAAGGAAGCCACTTCAGAGGTAAGAGTAAAAAGGATTTAAACTAGGATATAGGCAGCTGTAACACAAAGTAAGAAAACGTTGCAGAGAGAATTACAGTAATTAGCAACTGAACATAATGCTCTTTCAGAAGTTTTAAGCCAGAGAGAAAAGTTATTGGTATTAAAGCATGTGTGTAGGGGAAGCTGAGGTGTGGATTATAAGAGATGATTTCTCCTCTTTTTGCCTGTTAAAGGACAATCTAGACCTTCATGTGTGAAGATGTGAGCTTCACCTAGATAAGTCTGCTAATTATGATTATTCTTAAATGATCAAAGAAGTTGTGCTCAGCTCTAGTTTTGGGATGTCCCAGTTTAAAAGTTAAGTACTGTCATGATATCTTCAACAGTTTTGAAACTTATATTTTTCCATTTTAATTTAAAATAAAAATATAAGTTATATAACACTTTTAGGAATGGCCTATATTAGCAAATAAAAATAGCATTCAGTCCTTAAAACATGGTGAATAATGAGATTTCTTTGTATGTACATGTGTGTGTATTTTTTAAAAAATGATTTATTTTGTTATTATTATTTTTAATTTGATCAGAGAGAGAGAGAAAGGAAAAGTGAGAAAGCAAGCCACAAGGTCTAAGATTTGAACCACGGTCGACCATGTGGGAATCCAGTGCCTCAACCACCATACCACTTGCTGGCCCCTGTTTGTGAGCATTTTAAGTTTAACTATTGACATATTTCTTAAGGGAAATGAGAGACAGACAGTGTCCTGCCACACACAATCCTCTTCCAGCCTCTCAGGCAGCCAGGACCATGGTTAAATCCAGCATGCTCATGTCAGTCTGGGTTCTGAATCCCAGGCCTTCCCATGTGGCTTTAGCACCCCTGATTCTGTGCCACCAAAGCTGGGCCTCTTCTGTGATTTTTATAATGATGTTTTTTCATGCTTCGTGTGAGTTAAACATGGCATTGTTCTTTGGATGTCTGTGTAAGAAATGTCTATGGAGACCCATGAGTGAAGTCAGTCTTGAACACAGGGAAACAATGTTGCCTAAAGGGAAGACTGGGAAGGACATGGGCTCCTGACTCTGCTATCTACTGGTTGCATTAGTCTATAACCACTTGCTTGACAAATTAGTTAGCGTCTTGATGCCTCTATCTCCTCATCTTTAAGATGGAAATTAAAATACCTGTTTTTTGATGATTGCCATTGATAATTAAACGACAGAGTGACTGGTGTGGCCTATATGTGGTCAATGTTAGTGACTGTTATATTTCTGTTGGGTGTACTCAGCTGTTGGTACCTGAGCAGGGCTGCTGCTGACTCAAGCTGTTACTACTCTGTGTTATTCGAACTGTGACTCTGCTCAGTCAACCCAGAGGATGTTTTTGTGCATTTTACACATGTAGTGATGGAATCTGGCTATGAAAGCTGAAGTTCCTTTTAGAAATATTACCCTTTGTATTTTCTTTTTTTTGGAGAGATTTTCACTGTAGGGTGCGTGTGCTCGCCAGACAGACAGAGAGAGACATAGAGACAGAAAGCAAGAAATCACCCCCCAGGGGGGATAGTCACGCCGCAATCCCTTCTCCTCCATTCTCCTCTCGGGATCTTGGGCATGCACGCACACGTGCCCGGCGTGAGTTTTAAGCCACCGGGTCCAGGACACGAACCGCGGTCGACTACGTCCCGGCGACATAGCCATTACACTAACTGCTGGTTCCCCCATCTCTTTGATTTAATACCAAATTTTCTTATTAATTTCTTTGGTATTGTGTAAGGGCTTAATTAATAACCCACAAGAAAGATACTCCTAGGAGTGAAGAACCTGATCTCATCAAAGGTACCTTAAGTGAGGGGAAATGTGACATCTTCCCCACAGGCAGTGATGGTTTGGACATGACGATTTATGTTCCATAAGAGTTAATTTTATTTCCAAATTTATGTTTTTACAGTCTGCAAGCATCACTCTCAGCTCATGTATACATGACACATAGGCATACCCACTGTCACATACAAATCAGCTTATTTGATTAATGAAATTAAACAACCATTTATATTTTTCAAAGTTGAAGCAAGTTGTCTCATACTTAGTGGGGGAAAAGCTGTTATATGATCACTCTATTGCTGAAAGCCAGGCGTGAGGGAGAGGGTCCCACAGGTCCATAGCAGGCATCCAGACTCTCGCTGATACATGTTGATTTTGGCAGGGGAAATTTACTCAGGGATGCTGCGTTAATGCCTCAAACAATTGTGGAACAGTGGTTCTGGGAGCTATAAATAGAAATGCTCTTCTTATAGTCATTTATTGCTCTCACAGAAACTTATCCAATGGTTACTTAAGTATCAAAGTCTTTATTTATTTATTACTTTTAAAAATTTACCAGAGGGTCTGCGATCTAGCCATTTGGGAAAAAGGAAGATGTCCCACTGATAAATGGGCCTCCAGCATACAAAACTCGTGTGCCCTTCTTCAAGAGACAGACAGCTCCATGACTCCTGTGATCTAGCCATTTGGGAAAAAGGAAGATGTCCCACTGATAA
>NW_006198878.1:603050-606220 GCF_000334495.1 Tupaia belangeri chinensis
TTACCAAAATTTAAAGAAAAAACTGTGTATTTGATGACCACAGTAAGCTATATAGCCCCAGCTAGGTACCATTTTATAGTATGTTCATTCTACTCACTGAGGTTTATGCCTAAAGTCAGACATGAGTTCTTGTGTATGTAAATATCAGCTGTGCTTGCTATTGCAAATATTTAGACAAATTAAGTTCATTAGCAAATCAATTAAATGGGGGGGATAGGCATAGAAAGCAAACAGGGATAACAGAGACAATGGGAGGAGGGTTGGACAGGGCAGAGGGTTAGGGATAGGGAATCAAGGATGGCAAAAAAAGAGAAAAAACTCAAAATATACAAGACATAAGAAATGGAAAATTGTTTGTTGATAACACATATGTTGATGTACTTGATTGAGCCAACAGACAATGTATTTTGGATGAAAAATTCATTTTGTATACTGTAATGATGTATAGCATATTAATGTTAAAAAAAATACTAAGAACGTAAAAAATCAACTAGGAATAATTTTGCACTTTAGAAGCATTGTTGAGGCATGTACGACACAGTCAATATGAAGCAAACATAAGCCAAAATCTAGAAAGGTTATTATGATTTCATTGTAATAATGGTCTCCAATGAAAAAAAAAAACAATTTACCAGAGGGTGTGTGTACTCACTGCAGAGAGACCAAGAAAGTGAGAAAGCATCTCTCATGGAGATTGGTCTTGCCACAATCCCTTCTCCCCTATTTCTCTCTCCTTTTGGGATTTTGGGTGCACATACACAAGCCACTAGGTCTGACACTCAAACCATGCATTCTGCCATATGGAATCCAGTTGCCTTAATCACCACACCACCAGCTGGACCCATAAGTCTTTATTTGTAAAAGAAATTGTAAAACATTATCTCAAAAGAGGTAGGTATAAATATGTACAATTATTATGTGTTAATTAAAAATAAGTAAAAAGTACAAAATGTTTAAAACAAACAAACCAAAGATAACATTTGTAATAGAAGGGAACTATGTTAAATTCACTGCACATATTTTTTGTAGATATTCGACTAAAATATTGATATTTTGGACCACTGAATATAGAGGACAACTATTAACAATGTTATTTATTGAAATCATATTATATTTCTATTACTAGTTTCAACAGATTTTAAAAGATGAATTATTTTAGTTTGTTATTAATGCTATCTATAAGTAAGATATGATAATAAGCTACTACTTAATATTACATAGGAAATTAATGCTCTTATATTTAATAAAACAGAGCTATCTTCTGCTCATGTATCAAGCCAATGGTAGATTATTACAAAGCAAAAGATATTACTGCCTTTCTCAGTTCATTCAATGATGCTTTCTAAGCACCTATTATGGTGAGACATGGGGCTAGACACATTAAAGAATACAGTTCAAAGTTTTTCCTGTTTCCTGTACCTGAAATATATCTTATTCATTTATATCTCAATCCTTCATTTACTTTTGTCCTGTCCTCCTATCATGACCTCTTTTCCGTCTATCTAAATCCTCCCCATTCCCTTAGACTTAAGTCAAGTGTCTTTGGCAAATAATTTCCAACCTATTTCAGGGTTCAGTGATTTCTTCCTTCTCTAAATTCTCAAGCAATAAGTTTCTGGTGGCATTTGTTTGTTTATTATGGGATGTGTTTAGGGTTATATATATATATATATATATATATATATATATGAAATGCCTTGGGCAGGGTGGACATGAGTTACAGGGCAGAGACAATATATTTTATTTGTATTCCTCACACTGACTTGCTACTTATGCATTGTCCCTGTAAAGTGGTTTGAGAAGTCAAGGAAGAGTGACATTAGGGGTTAAACTCTGAGAAGTGTTCAAGAAAAGGAAGGTTGATCATTCTTAGCAGGAAAGGTAAGATTTAGTTAAGGAGAGAAGGTAGAGATCAAATTTCAAAGGGATGTTGAGTAGAGGACAAGTGTGAATGAAATGGAGAACTCAGAGTACATCAAGCAAAAATGAATGCTTTTGAAACTGTTAAAGTCTGCCAAGAAGATGAATGGCTAAGGAAGTGCACTAGTGTGGTGGCCTTCTAAAACACAGTATTTAACATCATAAATACCAAGTAATGCCCCATGTATCTATTTCTCGCTGGATGCTTTTCTTCTTGGAAGACAAGCTCTGCTATATATAAATTTCCTAGTATATATCTTCATTCTATCTTTTGTTTTTCCACCCAAATTTAAAGGATTACTTATGTAAACTATGGAAATATGGCAAATAGATAACCTAACAACACACTTCAGGAAACTGGAACAAAAATAAAACACAAAAAATTACAGGAGAAAATAAATAATAAAGATTTGAGCAGAAATAAATGAAATAGAGAATAATAAACAATACAGAAAAAAAATATATATCTGAATAGACCAGTAACAAACAATGAAACTGAATCAGTAACAAATAATCTCCAACAAAGAAGAGCCCGGGTCCCAATGGTTTCACTTATGAATTTTACAAAACTTTTAAATTGCTAAACCCCATTCTACTCAAACTATTTATAAGGATCCAAAAGTAAGGAACCCTCACAAATTTATTGTGAAGCCTCCATCACCCTTATACCCAAGACAGACAAGGATGTAACAAAAAAAAGGAAAGAAAGAAAGAAAGAAAGAAAGAAAGAAAGAAAGAAAGAAAGAAAGAAAAAGAAAGAAAGAGAAAGAAAGAACAAGAAAGAAAAAGGAAACTACAGATCAATGTCTATTATGAATATAGATGTAGAAATTTTCTACAAGATACCAGCAAATTATATCCAATGACACATTAAACAGATTATCCACCATGACCAGCTAGGCTTTATTCCAGGGATGCAAGGGTCATTCAACATATGCAAAACACCATATTAATACACCATATTAACAAAATGAAGGATAAAAACCATATGTTCATATTAATCAATGCAGAAATAGCATTTAATATTTTATTAACATCCCTTCATGATTAAAGTTCCAGCAAGATCTGCATCGAAGGGACATTTCTCAACACAATCAAAACTATCTAATACACACAAAAACACCCAGAAGTGAGAAATGAGTACAGTAAGGTGGCAGGATGCAAAATTGATATATATATAGCATGTCTATACATGAACAAGAAGCAAACTGAGGTTGACTTAAAGAAATAAATCCTATTTACAATAGCCA
>NW_006198878.1:606653-607301 GCF_000334495.1 Tupaia belangeri chinensis
CTTTTCTTCTTGGAAGACAAGCTCTGCTATATATAAATTTCCTAGTATATATCTTCATTCTATCTTTTGTTTTTCCACCCAAATTTAAAGGATTACTTATGTAAACTGGAAATATGGCAAATAGATAACCTAACTTTCTCTCTCTCTCTCTCTCTCCTCTCTCTCTCTTAAATAAAAAGGCTCTTTGCCCTGTTTGTGCCTTTCTCTTGTTAATTTATCTCTTCTTCCATGACTTAGGACAGAAAGCCTCTAGGCTTTTCCATCTCTGCCTGTGTTGAGCCTTGGCATGGTGCGCAATTTCCATTTTTAATGCAATTTTATTTTTTGTGAAGTGATTTCTAATTTTCCCCCTCTTTTTCTTGACATATGTTCATTCTTTTTTCTTTGCCTTTTCTTCCTCTTTCTATTTCCTATTCTTTTTCTTTTACCTTACTCTCTTGTTTTACTGCTCAGCCCTTAACCACTGGCTAGAGATGACTAGGTGCATAGGAGTTAACATCTGAACAATGTGAGTTTTAGAGAATTCTTTTTACCTCATGGTAAGCAGTTAGTGTAATGGCTATGTTGCTGGACTCCCACGTAGTCTACTGCGGTTCGCGTCCCAGACCCGGTGGCTTGAAACTCATGCCTGGCGTGTGTGCCCAAGAT
>NW_006198878.1:607371-622751 GCF_000334495.1 Tupaia belangeri chinensis
CTATGTCTCTCTCTGTCTGTCTGGCGAGCGCACGCGCCCTATAGCGAAAACCTCTCAAAAAAAAAAAAATAAATAAATAAAAAAGAATCCTTCTCCACTAAGTTAGGCAGAAGTGAATACATTACCAAATGACTAAAAATCAAAGAGCCTCAAGAATGAGAGAATCAAGTAATACATCTCCAGCAAAGGAACACTGTAACTTCTCTCCAAGTAGAGAAGTATTAGAGGATATTACCAAAATGTCAGATAAAGAATTTATAACATTTATGGTAACAAAATTCTATGAAATGCAAGAGAATAGAGACATTGAGTTCCAAGAGGTGAGGAAGTCCTTCCACAATATGAAAGCAGACTTGTGCACCATAAAAAGGAATCAAATAAAACTCTTAGATATGGGGACCAGAAGTTAGTGTAATGGCTGTGTCGCTGGATTCCCACGTAGTCGACTGCGGTTCACGTCCTGGACCCGGTGGCTTAAAATTCACGCCGGGCACATGTGCATGCGTGCCCAAGATCCCAAGAGGAGAATGGAGGAGAAGGGATTGCGGAGAGGTCATCCCCCCCTGGGGGGTGATTTCTTGCTTTCTGTCTCTCTGTCTCTCTCTGTATGTCTGGCGACCGCACGTGCCCTATAGCAAAAACCTCTCCAAAAAAAGAAAAAGAAAAAACCTCTTATATATGAAGGCTATTATACAAGAAATTAAAACCTCTCTTGAAAGTATTAAAAGCAGGTTAGATCATGTAGGAGATCTAATTTTGGAAGTAGAAAACAAAACTTCTAACCTAGAAGAAATTATCAAAAATACTCAGAAAACAACCAAGAAAACTGAGGATAATATACAAGAAATACTAGATACTATGAAAGGCCCAAATATCCAAATAATTGGTATCTCAGAAGGTGAGAAAACTAGTAAGGGCATGGATAATCTATTCCATGAAATCCTGGAAGAAAACTTTCCAAGTCTAGAGAGGCAGGAAAACCCCCAGACCCAAGAAATACAAAGAACCCCAAGTAGAATCAATCCAAGAAGATCCTCTATATGGCACGTTTTAACTAGATTGATCAAAATGACAGACAAAGACAAGATACCAAGATTGGCAAGAGAGAAATGTCAAATCACCTACAAAGGCTGTCCAATCAAGATAACACTGGATCTCTCATCAGATAAATGCAAGGAAGGAAAGAATGGGGAAATATATTCAAAATTTTAAATGAGAAACAATTTCAACTAAGAATACTTTGCCTGGCAAGATAATCCTTCATATGAGAAAAGAAAATTAAAATGTTCTCAGATAAACAAAACCTGATAGAATTTACGACCTCCAGACCAGCTCTTAAATTCTGAAAGGAGTACTATACCAATAAAACTAAAGAGAGACAGACAGTAATAAGAGAACAAAAAACAACCAAGAATATAGCCAACTTAATGTTAGAGACAAGTCTGCAAATAACAATATAATATTGATGTCAATGCATTAAATTCTCTGATCAAGAGGCACATTCTGCTCACTGAATTAAAAATCAGAAACCCTCTATCTGCTGCCTACATGAAACCCATCTCATTGATAAAGACATACATAGACTAAAAGTGAAGGGCTGGAAAAAAGACACTCTATGCAAATGGAAACTAGAAAAGAGCAAGACTCACTATACTGATTTCAGACAAAATAGACTTTAAGACAAAAACCCTGAGACAAAGAAGGGCATTATATAGTAGTAAAAGGTTTAATTCACCAAGAAGATATAATGCTTATAAATATCTATGCACTGAACTCTTGAACACCAAAATATGTAAAGGGAAGACTGTGAGATCTAAAAGAAGAGACAGACTGTAATACAATAATTTTTGGAGATCTCAACAACCCATTATCTACTTTAGACAGGTCAATAAGACAAAAAAGAAGCAAAGAGATATGGGACCTAATGATACCATAAATCAGATGGACTTGATAGACATCTATAGAACTTTCCACTCAAAAAAATCACAAAATATACATTTTTCTCAGCCCCACATGGTACTTTCTCGAACATTGACCACTTGATAAGGCACAAAACCATCCTTTATGTATTCAAAGGCATAGAAACTATATCCAGCATCTTCTCTGACAATGATGTAATTAAACTTGATATTAATTTTGGGAAAAACCCTCAAAAATACACAAATATGTGGAAACTAAAAAACCTACTTCTAAATGACTTTGTGACTATTGAAGAGATTAAGACTGAAATCAAAAGATTCATGGAAACAAATGATAATAAGTACACAAGTTTCCATAATTTATGGGACACAGCAAAAGCCATCATAAGAGGGAAGTTAATAGCAATTAGTGCGCACAAGAAAAAAATGGAAAGGTGGCAAAAGGACAACCTAACATCGTGTCTCAGGGAATTGAAAAAACAACAACAAAATAGAAAAAAAAAAAGAAAAAGAAAAAAGAAAAAAAAATTCCAGGAGAAAAGAAATAATAAAGTTCCAAGCAGAAATTATTTATTTTTTGTTAGTTAATTCTTTTTTTCTTTTACTTAAAAATTGTTTTCATTACATTTTCTTTCATACATTCAATCACATTATTATTTGTCTTACAAAATGGATATTTCAACAGGTGAACATTTCTCCCTAGTACTGTTGATAAAACTGCAAAATATCTTCAACAGATAAAACCACATTTCTTTGTGCCATTAATGTTTTGCCTCCCTATTTTTCTTCTAAATGTCCTTCCTCAAACCCTCCTCGTTCACACACTCTATATCTGATATTTACATCTATATACTCTGTTTCTATACCCTTTAGTCAATTAGTTTCAGTTATAGAGTGAGGACACTCAGTATATATGAAGTGGGGACATAAAATGCCTCTTAGTCATAGCATGGCTTGCTTCACTCAGCATTAAGTCTTCCAGATTCATCCACTTCCTGTCAAAAGCCAGGATTTCTTTTTTATGGCTGAATAGTATTCCATTGAGTATATATGCTACAGTTTTTCTATTCATTCATCACTTAGCAATTGTGAAGAGTGCCGCAATAAACATCGATGTGCAGGCACTTTTTTGATTCATTATTCTTCTGTCCTTCGGGTAGATACCAAGCAGTGGGATTGCTGGATTACATGGTAGTTATCTTTGTAGATTTTTTTTTTTTTGGAGAGGTTTTTGCTATAGGGCGCGTGCGCTCACCAGACAGACAGAGAGAGACAGAGAGTCAGAAAGTGAGAAATCACCCCCCCAAGGGGGACGGCCGCTCCGCAATCCCTTCTCCTCCGTTCTCCTCTTGGGATCTTGGGCACGCACGCACATGCGCCCGGCGTGAGTTTTAAGCCACCGGGTCCGGGACACTAACCGTGGTCGACTACGTGGGAGTCCAGCGACATAGCCATTACACTAACTGCTGGTCCCCATCTTTTTAGATTTTTAAGGAATCTCCAAATTGTTCTCCATAGTGTTTGGACCAATTTACATTCCCACCAGCAGTGTAAGAGAGCCCCTTATTACCACACTCCCGCCAGCACTTATCAATTTTTGTTTTTTTAATCTTAGACATTCTGACTGGAGTTAAGTGATATCTCATTGATGTTTTGATCTTTATTTCTCGTACAATGAGGGATGTTGAGTGTTTTTTCATATGCCTTTTAGCTATTCGTATGTCATCTTTAGAGAGTGGTTTTTTCAACTCATTCTCCCATCTTTTAATAGGATTGATTGTCTTTTTCTGGAACAACTCCTTGAGTTCCTTGTGAATTCTGGTTATCAGTCCCTTATCTGACCCATAGTTTATAAAACTATTTTCTCATTCTGAGGGCTGTCTATTCACACTAATCACTCTGTCTTTTGCCATGCAGAAACTTCTTAGTCTGATGTAATCCCACTTGTCTATTTTGGGGATTATTGACTGTGCATTGGGAGTCTTATTTAAGAAGTTAGTCAAGTCATAGAATGCTGTTGCATCAGTTCAGTCTCATGTACTTAATTTTCTTCTGTTTCTGTTGAAGTTTGATCTTCCAGATTGAAATCTGGGATATAATACTCAACTCCAGACTTTGTCCCTACAATTGAGTTGCCCATTTTCTTAGTTTCTGAACTCTTATTTCTGTGTGTCTGCATTTAATTTTACTGACATAGCACTCCCTTAAGAAC
This sequence comes from Tupaia belangeri chinensis, assembly GCF_000334495.1. Taxonomy (NCBI): domain Eukaryota; kingdom Metazoa; phylum Chordata; class Mammalia; order Scandentia; family Tupaiidae; genus Tupaia; species Tupaia belangeri. Next base: position 611,503 of record NW_006198878.1, read on the forward strand.
TTCTTGGAGATCTGGTCTGGTGCTGGTAAATTCTTTCAGGTCTTGAGTTGATTTTTGTCAATGGTGAGAGGTAGGGGTTCAGATTCATCTTTCTGCAGGTGGATATCCAGTTTTTCCAGAATCATTTGCTGAAGAGGTTTTCCTTTTCCCACTAGATTGACTGGTAGCTTTTGTCAAAAATCAGTTGTACTGTATGTTTGGGTATTTATTTCTGGACTCTATTCTGTTCCATTGGTCTACTTGTCTGTTTCTGTGCCAGTACTATGCTGTTTTGATTACCACAACTTTGTAGTATTTTTTGGGTCAAGGAGTGAGATGCCACCCACTCCACTCTTCTTGTGCAGGATTTCTTTGTCAATACGAGGTCTTTTATGATTCCAGACAAATTGTATGATTTTCTTTTCTAGATCTGTGAAGAATATGTCTGATACTTTGATTGGGATTGCATTAAATATGTAGATTAATTTGGGTATAATTGCCATTTTGATTATATTAATTCTTCCAATCCAGGAACATGGGATATCCTTCCACTTTTTTGTGTCATTTTCATTTTCTCTTTTTAGTTTCTCATAGTTTTCCTTGTAGAGGACTTTGATTTCTTTGGTTAGATTTATTCCTAGGTATGTTATACTTTTTGTGGCTATGGTAAACAAAATTACTTTTTTCAGTTCTATCTCAATCTTCCTGCTGTTTATGTATAGAAATGCTATAGATTTCTGTATGTTGACTTTGTATCCTGTAACTTTACTGTACTTGTGTATTACTTACAGGAATTTTTTCTTGAATACCACTGAGTCTTCTATATATACAATCGTGCCATCTGCAAATACAGAGAGTTTCACTTCTTCTTTTCCTATTTGAATGCCTTTTATTTTATTCTCTTCTCTGATTGCATTGGCAAGGACTTCCAGTAATATATTGAAAAAGATTGAAGATAGTGGGCATCCTTGTTTGGTATCAGGTTTTAGTAGAAAATATTTCAGTGTTTCTCCTTTCAGAATGATGTTCGCTATGAGTTTTTCATAAATAACTTTTTTTTTTGTTGAGAAATGACCCTTTTATGATGATATAGCTGAAGTCTTGACCATGAAGGGATTTTGTATCTTATCAAATTCTTTTTCTGCATCAATTGATATGATCATATGGTTTTTATTTCTCTTTTTGTTAATATGGTGTATTACATTTATGATATTGCATATGTTGAACCTCACAGTCCTGGATGGAATAAAGCCTACCTGATTATGATGTATAATCTTTTTTATGAATTGTTGGATATGATTTGCTAGTATTTTGTTGATAATCTTTGTGTCTATATTCATCAGAGATATTGTTCTACAGTTTTTCCTTCTTTGTCCTGTCCTTATCTGTTTTAAGGAAAAGGGTGATAGAGGCTTCATGAAATGAAGTAGGGAGAGATTCACCCTCTTGGATCTTTAGAAATAACTTGAGCAGAATTGGAGTTAACTCTTCTTTGAAAGTTTTGTAGAATTCAGAGGTGAATCCAGCAGGGCCCGGGCTTTTCTTTGTTGGGAGGTTATTTATAACTGACTTGATCTCCTGGCTGCTATGGACCTATTCAGACTTTCTATATCCTCCTTCCTCAATCTAGTTAGAATATACGTGTCCAGGAATTCACCCATCTCATCTAGATTATCTTGTTTCTTGGAATACAGATGTTCATAGTATCTTCTAATAATGTTTTGTATTTCTACTATTTCTGTTGTTATTTTGCCTGCTTCATTGCAGATCTGATTCACCTGGTTCCTTTCTCTCTTAATAAGTGTTGCTAGTGGTGTATCAATTTTGTTTATCTTTGCAAAGAACTAGCTTTTACTTTCATTTATTTTCTGTATAGTTCGTTTATTTTCTATTTCATTTATTTCTGCTCATTATCTTTATTATTTCCTTTCTCCTGGAGTTTTTGGATTTTTTGTTGTTGTTGTTGCTTTTCCAGTTCTCTGAGGCACAATGTTCATTTGCCTTCTTTCTATCTTCTTCATATGTGCATAAACTGCTATGAACTTCCCTCTTATGACTGCTTTAGCAGTGTCCCAAGATTATGGAAACTCGTGTCCTCATTGTCATTGGCTTCCGTTAATCTTTTGATTTCAGTCTTTATTTCTTCAGAAGTTGTGGAGTCATTCAGGAGTAGGTTATTTAGTTTCCATGTATATGAGTATTTTTGAGGATTTCTCTTGAAATTAAAATCAAGTTTAATTCCATCATGGTCAGAGAAGATAGTGGATATAGTTTCTATACCTTTGAATCTATAGAGGCTTGCTTTGTGCCATATGATGTGGTTGTTCTTTGAGGAAGTTTTATGTGGGGGTGAGAAAAAAGTGTATGCCATGGTTTTTGGATGGAAAGTTCTATAGATGTCTGTTAAGTCCATTTGATTTATGGTATCATTTAGATCCTTTATCTCTTTACCTATTTTTTGTCTAGATGATCTTTTCAGAGGGGAATAGTGTAGTGTTGAGATCTCCAACAATTAGTGTGTTGCAGTCTATCTCTCCTTTTAGATCTAACAGTCTTTCCGTCGCCTATTTGGGTGCTCCTGTGTTAGGTGCATATATATTTATAAGCACCATATCTTCTTGATCGATTGACCCTTTTACTACAATATAGTGCCCAGCTTGTTACTGTGCCTTTGAATCTGTAGACGCTTGCTTTGTGCCCTATGATGTGGTCTATCTTTGAGAATGTTCCATGTGGCAGTGCGAAAAGTGTATCTCGAAGTTTTTGGATGGAAAGTCCTATAGATATCTGTTAAGTCCATTTGATATATGATATCATTTAGATCTTTTATCTCGTTACCTGTTTTTTGTCTAGATGATCTGCCTAGAGGTGATAGTGCAGTGTTGAGGTTTCCAACAATTAGTTTGTTGCAGTCTATCTCCCCTTTTAGATCTACCAGTTTTTTTCACACATATTTGGGTGCTCCTGTGTTAGGAGCATAGAGATTAATAAGCCTTATATCTTCTTGATTGGTTGACCCTTTTACTACAAAATAGTGCCCTTCTTTGTCTCTTTGAATACTTTTTGTTTTAAAGTCTATTTTGTCATAAATTAGTGTGACTCCAGCTCTGTTTTGGTTCCCATTTGCATGGAAAATCTTTTTCCATCCCTTCACTTTCAGTCTATGTATATCTTTGTCCATGAAGTGGGTTGCCTTTAGGCAACAGATAGAGGGTTTTTGTTTTATAATGCATTCAGCCAGTCTGTGTCTCTTGAATGGAGAATTTAATCCCTTAACATTCGATGTTTTCATCGATGTTACTGGACCTATCACAATGTTTAAGTTGGCTATTGCCTTAGTTGCCTTTTACTCCTTTGTTTCTGGCTGTTACTTCTTTAGTTTTCCTGGAACAGTACTTTCTTCAGGGTTTCTTGGAGAGCTGGCCTGGTGCTGGCAAATTCTTTCAGGTTTTGTTTGTCTGAGAAGACTTTAATCTTTTCTTCCCATATAAAGGATAATCTTGCAGGATACAATAATCTTGGTTGAAATTGTTTCTCTCTTAACACTTTCAATACATCTTCCCATTCTTTTCTGCTTGCATTGTTTCTGTTGAGAAGTCCGGTGTTAGCCTGATGGGGCGACCTTCGTAAGTCACTTGTCGTTTCTCTCTTGCCAGTTTTAGTATCTTATCTTTATCTGTGGTCTTAGCCAGTCTGGCTAGGATATGCCTTGGGAAAGATCTTCTTGGGTTGATTCTATTTGAGGTCCTTTGTATTTCTTGGGTCTGGATGCTTGAGTTCCTCTCTAGACTTCAGAAATTTTCTTCCAAGATTTTATGAGATAGGTTTTCCATGCCCTTATTTGTTTCTTCATCTTCAGGGATACCAATTATTTGGATGTTAGGACGTCTAATGGAATCTAGTATTTCTTGTATGTTATCCTCATTTTTTTTGTTATTTTCTCTATCTCTTTGGTGTTTTCTTTAGGTCAGAAGTTTTATCTTCTACATCAGAGATTCGACCTTCAGCATGGTCTAATCAACTTTTAATAATTTTTTATATACTTTTGTTTTGGAGAGATTTTCACTATAAGATGTGTGCGCTCACCAGAGAGAGAGAGAGAGACATAGAGACAGAAAGAGAGAAATCACCCCTCAGGGGGGATGGTCACACCTCAATCCTTTCTCCTTCATTCTCCTCTTGGGATCTTGGGCATGCATGCACATGTGCCCAGCGGGTGTTTTAAGCCACCAGGTCCAGGACGCGAACTGCGGTCTACTACGTGGGCATGAATGTTCTAAATTCTATCTTGGGCATTTTGGTAACATCCTCTATTTTTTCAAAAAATGGAAGGGAGTCGCTGTATTCTTTTGATGGAGACATATTACCTGCTTTATTCAGACCTGAGGTTCTTCTTCTACTTCTAACCATTGGAAGATGTTTTCCCTTTGAAATGCCTTTTAAGAGAACCTTTCCTCAAATAGGAGTGTGTTTCCTTTTTGCTGTGGAATGAAGACTGCCAAAGTCTTTTTCTGTTGTGTTTAGCAATGTGATCCAAGGAGGAGTATTCTCTTCAGGTGTACAAAAAAAAAAAAAGTATTTTCTTTTTTACAGGTGGTTCAGTAAAAGGGACGATCCCAGAGAGTCTTAAAATACTAGAATATTTCAGAACTGTAATTATAGACCTATCTAAACCGCCAGGGATGGTATAGATAAAGGAAGTGAGGACCAAATAAGTGGGAAGAAAATAATAAGGAGAATAAAGAAAAAGTCACGTGCTGCGCTAGCACCAAGGTTTGGAACATGAGAGTGGGGTGTCTGTAGGGCTGAGGGATTTCCTATGTGGTAAGGAGAAGAGAGAAATCTACAAATGAAAGAAGAGGAGAAGGAGAGAGAGAAAAAAAATTGTACCTGGCTAACAGAGAGAGGGATCTCTGGCTTGGGGGTCCTGGGGCTGGAGCTGAGGTGGGGAGTTCTGCCTCAGAATTCCTTGGCCCAGGGGTCAGAAGATGGGAAAACTGAAAAGGAGAACAATAGTAGGTTCGTCAAAGACCTTCAAATAGAACTACCATGTGATCCAGCAATTCCACTCCTGAGTATCTATCCAAAGGACAGGAGAACATTTAGTAGGAAAAGCGCTCACACATCCATATTCATTGCAGCCTTATTCACGATTTCTAAGACATGGAACCAACTTGAATGTCCATTAACAGGTGAATGGATTGAAAAAGTGTGGCACATATGCTCCATGGAATACTACTCAGCCATAAAAAACAAGACCCTGGGATTTGGATGAATATGGAAGATTTGTTGCTGAGTGAAGCAAGTCAGACTATGAAAGAGAGACATTGTATGTCTCTACTTAAAATCTACCAACTATCTGTACTCTATGGTAGAGACTGAAAGTCTGAAGGACATAAAAGTATTACAAATTGTTATGGACACTAAAGACAAAGTTGAAAGACTGAGAGGGGAAAAGCATAGGAAAGGAAATTTGGGGAAAATAAGACATTTGTGGGACACAGATTTGGTTTATTATTCATTGATGAGAACGTGTATAGTATTCTCAGCTGGGCTGGACTGAGGTGTATATCATGCTGAGTATAGTCTCTTTAGAATCTAAATGATGTATAGTGATTATATGTATAAATAATAACAAGAAATTTAAAAAATATATATATATATAAAACTGTAGTGATGTACAGTGATTGAATGTATAAAATACATTAAAATAATAAAAAAGAAGAAAAAAGATAGACAAATTAGGTGAACAGACAACTCTGTAAGGAAAACATACAAATAGCCAAAAAGCATATAAAAAAATGTTCAGTATCCCTTATCATACTGAAGATGCAAATCAAAACCACAATGAGATATCACTAATCCTAATCTTAATGGCTAAGATTTAAAAAAAATGATGACTGTTGGCAAGGCTGTGGTGGAAAAGAAACTCTCCTACACTGTTGGTGTGAATGTAAATTAGTACATCCACTGTGGAGAACAAGATGGAGGATCCTCAGAGACCTACAAATTAAACTACCATACAATCCATCATTTCTGCTCCTGGGTATCTACCCAAAGGATAGGAATACACTCAGTCAGAAAAGCACTTGCACATTCATGTTTATTGGGACTTTATTTACAATTGCTAAGACATGGAAACAATCTAAATGTCCATGAACAGATAAATTGATTTAAAGTGTGTGGCACATATACACCATGGAATACTATTCAGCCATAAGAAACAATGAGACCCTGGCATTTGATAGAAAGTGGATGAACATGGAAGATTTCCAGCTAAGTGAAGCAAACAAGACTTTGAAAGAGACCTCTCTCATCCCCACTCAAAAAGCATATAAATGTCTGCACTTTATGGCAGAAACTAAATATTGGTAGGCATTAATGTATGGAGAGGAACTATGGATACCAGAGACAGTGGGGAGTAAGGTGGCAAATGAGGGAAAGATAATAGGAAAGGAATGAAGGGGGAAAAGAAAGAAGAAAATCATTTAAGGGACACAAAAATGGAAAAATATCTGTTGACAAGAAAATGTATAATAATATCTTTAACTGGACTAATATGCACTGCATTTATACTGGGAAAATTCATTTTGCACACTGTAATGATATACAGTAATTTAATGTATTAAAACAAACAAAATTATGATTGTTACAGATCAAACTAGTTTTTCATTATAGTTGTAAAAATAATTCTTCACACAACCATGCCCACTGATGGGGTTCAGGACATACTGTTCTCAAATATGGCACCATGCTATACTATTTTAAGATGAAAGAAATCAGGGCTGGCTGGTGGCGTGGTGGTTAAGGCACTGGACTCCCACATGACTGACTGCAGATTGAGTCCTATACTGGTGACTTATTTTCTCACTTTCCCTTTCTCTCTCTCTTTCTGTATCTCTAAAGTTAAATTTTAAAATGAAAATAAAAATGGAATTAAATAAATAATTATTTTTAAAAAAAAGATGAAAGAAATCAAGAAAACTGCAGAAGGAAAATCTTTCTGACTGTCCTCTCCTGAAGTAGTCTATAAAAACTAGGAAAAATTTTGTTTACACTCCTCTCTCTTTTTTTCCTCTTTTTAAATTATTTATTTCAATTTATTTATTTAAATTAATTCACTGTACATCAATACAGTATACAAAATGAGATTTTTCCATCCAGAATATTTCATATTGGCTCAATCAAGGATATTACCATACATGTTATCATCAACAAATAATTTTCTATTTCTTGTTTCTTATATATTTTGTCTTTTTCCCCCTTGATTCCCTATCTCTCACCTTCTGCCATTTCTCCTCTCCTCCCACACTGTCCCTGGTTTTATAATTGCTTTCCATGTCTTTTTTTTCATTTTATTGATTCACTAAATATCTTAATTAATTTAAATAGTTTCAATGGCAAGCACAGCTAATATATACATATCTAGGAACACATGTCTGACTTTAGTTGTAAACCTCAGTGAGTAAAATGAATACACTATAAAGTAGCATGTAGCTGGGCTATATAGCTTACTGTAGTCATTAAATCAGTATTAATAGGTATTTTGAATGCATTTTTTAATTTCAAGAAAAACAGCTTTGGTTTTAATAAATCAAAATAAAAAATGTTAGGAGAAATTTGCTTAAAATGTAAAGCCAGGAAAAAGGTTAAGATTCAGTTCAAATAGTAGGTAGATGAACCTATCAACAGTTCAAGAGAAGACAAAAATCCTTAAATATGGAAATCAAAGTATCAAAGAAAAACAGTAATGTTTTAGTCTGAAGTCAGAAAATTCTATTTCACTAATTCAGTCTCATGTAATTAATCTCTCTTCTGTTGAATTTGCAGTGTTATTCTGTTCTGATCTTTCCATTTAAACTCTGGAAGTTAACATTTAACTCCTAACTTATCCCTACCATTAGGCTGACCATTCTCTTGCTTGTTTTTTTTATACTCTTATTTCTGTGTGTCTGACTTTAGTTTTCCTAGTATAGCACTCCATTCAGAACATCTTTGAGAGCTGATCTGGTGTTGGTAAATTCTTTCAGGTTTTGTTTATCTGAGAACGTTTTTGTCTTTTTTTTCCATATGAAAGATAATCTTGCTGGGTATAGTATTCTTGGTTCAAATTGTTTTTCACTTAACACTTAGAATATATTTTCCCATTCTTTCCTTGCTTGTATTGTTTCCAATGAGAGGTCTGATGTTAGCCTGATGGGATATCCTGTGACAGTAACTTGACATTTCTTTCTTGCCAAATTTAATATCTCGTCTTTGTGGTTTTGATCAATCTGGCTATGATGTGCCTTGGAGAAGATCTTCTTTGGTTGAGTCTATGTGGGGTCCTTTGCATTACTTGAATTTGGATATTTGAGTGCCTCTTTAGGCTTGGAAAGTTTTCTTCCAGGATTTGATGGAATCAGTTATCAATACCCTTATTAGTTTCTTTACCCTCTGGGATACCGATGATCTGGATGCCTGGGTATTTAATGGTGTCTAGTATTATTAATGTGTTATTCTCATTTTGGGGGTCATTTTCTCAGCGTTTTTGGTGAAGTTTTCTAGGTCAGAGGTTCCATGTTCTACATCTGAGATTCGATCATCTGCATGACTTAATCTGCTATTTTCAAGGGAAGTTTTGATTTCCTGAATTACACCCTTCATCTCTAACAATTCCATTTGGTTCTTTTTTATGATGTGTATCTTCTCTTTCAGATCATGCAAGAAATTCCTCACCTCCTGGAACTCATTGTCTCTTTTCACCTGCATTTTTCTGGAGTTGGTTGTCTCTCTTGCATCTCTGTTGGCTTAGTCATTATGAGTATTTTAAATTCTTTATCTGACATTTCCATGAGTTCACTTTTATTGTCTGTTGAGGATGAGAAGTTATTCTTCTCACTTAGGGGAGATATATTTTCTTAGTTTTTCATATTTCTTGTGCCTCTGCAGTGGCTTCTTGTCACCTTATAGATTATATGCTTTCCCCTAGTTTTTGGAGTTAAATCTGGGCATTCAGAGGCATGCAGGAGTAGATGACCTGCAATCTCTAAACAGTATTGGTTTTATCCCTTTGCACAACAGATTCGATGGAAATTGAGGATTAATCTGACTCTAAAAGTATTCCTAATTTCTAAATGGGGCTGCTAAGATCTCAGATATAGATGGCTGCTGATTGGCTTGACCTGGCTCCTGGCTAGATCTTGGGGACAGGAGGGCAAAATCTGGGCAGAACGTCTTCAGTGGTCCTAATCCTACCCCTTCTCTCTTGAAACAGTACATAAAACTTACCCAGCCTTTCCATGAAGTAGGTCATTCCAGAGGTGTCCTTCCTGTACCAAATGGAAAAGAATGCCTGTACATCCAAACACAAAGGTACACAGTAAAGAATCTGAACAGACTGGACTTGCTAAGTTCTCCCCAGATTGCTACTGTCAGATAATACCATTTGTTCTCTAGTTATACTTCTGCATAAATTTCCATAAAAAATAGTTTTCCTCATTTCTTTGGTGTCTTTATTCCTGAATGCTCTCATGTAACATAAAACTTACATTAAATAAGTATATATGCTTTAAAAAATCTCCTGTTAGGCAAGGTCTCCCACTTCATCACAGGAAAAACTAGAAATGACTCTCCAATGAAGATAAAAATTATTTGACTGACATGTCCTAGAAGAGGTTCCAAGCCCTTGTAGGGTAAACATAGAACATAGAAACAACTATTGACCAGTAAATAAGCTTCCCTAAAATGCCAACTGGAGGAATGAAGGTTCTCTTTCCCCCCTTTTTTGATATAGAAGTATTTATTTAACGTTATAATTATTATTACTATCATTAAATTTAACTAGAGAGAGACAGAGAGCAAAATTGAGAATACAACCTGCCCTGTTTAGGACTTGAACACCATGATTGGCCATGTTGGAATCCAGTGCCTTAACCACCATGCCACCTGCCAGCCCTTGCCCCACATTTTTGGGCAAATTGCTAGAGAGCATGTACGCTCTCCAAAAAGAAACTAAGAGGTGGGGGAGGGGTGACCTTTCAAGAGAGTATGATCATGCCGTAACCCCTTCTCCATTTCTCCCTCCATCAGGAGTTTGAGCATGCACACACAGACATCTGGCATGGTTTTCAAGCTGCTGGGGCTGAAATTTGAACTCCTGTTGGCCATGGGGGATCCAGCTCCCCTAACCACCAGGTTGTGGGGCCAACTGGAATGTTCTCTTGATGCCGAAGGGGAGCAGAAGTGCTTGTTTTTGTTTTTGCCATAGGGTGCATGCTCACTAGAGAGAGACATAAAAAGGGAAATTGAGAAATCACTCCCCAGGGTTAAGGTCACATTGCAATACATTTGCCTCCATTCTCCTCTTGGGATTTTGGCAGCATGCACATGTATCTGGCATGATTTTCAAGCCACCAGGTCTGGGACTAAAACTGTGGTCGACCATGTGCTACATCTTTATAGTGAACAATATGGTTATTCCCAGCATAAATACAGTGCATATTTGTCAAGTCAACAATAATGCCATAAATATTATCAACAGATAACTTCTTTTTTGTTTCTATTAAATATTTTGTTTGTCTTTCCCCTGATCAGCTCTCTCCCACTGCCTCTTATCCACTCTCTCTTACCCACTCCCTCATATACTGTCTCTAATATCTATGGTTGCCCTCCCTGTTGTTACACCTTCCAATCTTTCAGGTTTTGCTATAGGGTGTAGACATTCAGTGTATATCAAGCAGGGACATACAGAAAACATGAAATTTTACTTTCCCTTTGATGTGAGCACCTTGATTGATAATGCCTATGGACTGTTTTACAATAGGGAACTTGACAATCAGGTAATGTAGGATTAGGAGAAGCTATGAAACTTGAGAAAGAAAGGAGCTATAAATCCAGAATTTTCTACTTAATAACTTAAGGAAATTGTTGTATAGATTTCAACATAATTTTTTATTTTTTTATTAATTTATTTTTATTTTTAACATTAATATGCTATACATCATTACAGTATACAAAATGAATTTTTCATCCAAAATACACTGTCTGTTGGCTCAATCAAGAACATCAACATATGTGTTATCAACAAACAATTTTTCATTTCTTATGTCTTGTATATTTTGCGTTTTTTTCTTTTTTCTTTTCTTTTTTTTTGCCATCCTTGATTCCCTATCCCTAACCCTCTGCCCTGTCCAACCCTCTTCCCATTGTCTCTGGTACTCATGATTGCTTTCTATGCCTATCCCCCCCATTTAATTGATTTGCTAATGAACTTAATTTGTCTAAATATT
>NW_006198878.1:624263-625392 GCF_000334495.1 Tupaia belangeri chinensis
AGGAGGAGAGGGGATTATTAACAAGATAAAGGCCTAGGAGGAGCCAAAGGGCCCTGTAAAATGCCTCACCTTAAAAAATTCTAAAAAGCAAAAATTTTAAAAAAGAGAGAGAGAGGACAGAGACAAAGGTAGAGAGAGACAAAGACTGATACAGAGACAGGAGACTTGAAAGTGGTCTTCCTACCATGCGAATTTTGTATGTTGGAGGCTCAGTTATCAGTGGGACATCTTCCTTTCTCCCAAAATGGCTAGATCGCAGGAGCCATGGAGCTGTCTGTCTCTTGAAGAAGGGCTGTTCATGTGAGTTTTGTATGCTGGAGGCCCAGTTATCAGTGGGACATCTTCCTTTCTCCCAAAATGGCTATATCACAGGAGCCATGGAGCTGTCTGTCTCTTGAAGAAGGGCTGTTCATGCGAGTTTTGTGTGCTGGAGGCCCAGTTATCAGTGGGACATCTTCCTTTCTCCCAAAATGGCTAGATCGCAGGAACCATGGAGCTGTCTCAGATTTCAACATAAATTGCACAGTAATTCATTCACCTTGGAAAAATCTCAAGGTAAATAATTATGGACATCATCATGTAAAGTAAAATTTTATTCAGTCAGATACTACCAGTAAAAATTTTATGAGACCTGACCGTGATAATTCATGCTGGTATATGCTACTACTAGACAGGCTGAGGCTACTTGGGAGGCCTGAGTTTGATTTCTGGACCACAAAAAAATAAAACAAAACAAAACAGCAACCCTGCATGGGCAGCACAGTGAAAGAAACCCTCCCAAAGAAATAAAATAAAGATAAAAACAAAAATAAAAAATAAAAAAAACAGAAAAAATGGAGAATGAGAGGTTAAATACTTAAGAGTAAAACAATATAAAATATTTTCAATTGCCAGTCATTAGGGCTGTACAAATTATAAGCATATTCATTTCTTCTTCTTTTGTTTGTTTGATCAAGCAAACAAGTTTTAATAATGCAGATTAAAGTTAACTTCAGAGTAAAACTAACATTGTGGAAAGGGATGTTCTTATTTGTAGCAGAATACTAGCAATACAAGTATTTAGGAAGAAGTAAAATAGATCATTTCTAATGTGCAAGCACAAGTAAAATAATAATCAACACAGCAGGAA
>NW_006198878.1:625423-626043 GCF_000334495.1 Tupaia belangeri chinensis
CAAAATGTTTAGAGAAAGAACATGAGAAAACAGGATACTTCTGCATCCTCAAAGTGTGAATCACCAACTAGCTTATGAGTGATGGAGGAAAGAGACCTAGTGGACCCCTCTTTAGCTAAGTCCAGAGTCTCAGGGTCATGATAACAATGATGGAGACACTGGACATTGTCTACCTGCAGATGGGCTGCAGTAGAAATCAGACAGCACTAACTGTTGGGCCTTCAGAAAAGTCATGAGCTATTTTTCTATGTTTTTCTCTGCAAAAAGCTTCTTCACTTTTCCAATAACCCAAAAGTTAGTGTTTTGGCTAAATGTTTAGAACAAATTTAAGTATGAGGGAATTATCAGACAATGCAGAATATAAAATATAGATCACACCAACAGGTGAACTGTCCTGTACCGAGTCAGTGCTATCACCCTCAACAACAGCGACAAAATGTGAAGGGAAGCTTTTGGTCCAAAGGACTAAAGAAGTGGAACAACACAGTCTTCACATTGTTGCAGTCTTATTTGTGACACCATTATATGTTTGAAGAAGACAGGTTAAAAGTCTTATTCAGTGGCCTGTGTTCTGTAATTGTCTTATCTTTGCTTCCTGATTCAGTTCAGTCTGACAAATG
>NW_006198878.1:626541-652964 GCF_000334495.1 Tupaia belangeri chinensis
TCCTGCCCACTCCCAGTACAACCCAGCTGGAGGCAGAGAATGTCCAGTTTAGCCTGTCATCTTCTTCCAGCTGCTCCTAACCTCACTTTACCAAAAGACTGGCATTGACAGAAACAGGACTCAGGTCCAAAAGCAGATCCCTGAGATTCTTTTTTAACTCAACACTTTGTTAATATAATTGAATTATATGAAAGTAGTATGTCTGCCCTTCATTCATTTATTCATTCATCCAACCAATATATATTTGTTGTGCTAGGCACTCTTCTTGCAGCTGGGGATATAGTGGTAAATAAGAAAAAGAAAGTGCTCTCATAAAGCTTACTTCTAATAAGGGGAGACAACAAACAAAAGGAAAAATTTATATTAGTGCCTTATATTATTTGTTTATAAAGTCACATGCAAACCACGGTTTGAATCCCTTGCCCAGTTGGCTTGAAAACATGCTGAGTGTGTGTGTGTGTGCCCAGAACGCTGGGAAACTGGAGAACTGGATAAAAAGGATCATGACATGACTGAAGCCTGTGGAGGGCACTTCTCTCTATATGTATCTTTATTTTTCTTGTGTGCACATGAATGTGCTCAACCATGAGTGGAGAAAATACCCTCAGTTTTGAAGTCATTTTTTTTTTTAGAAGGCTCCCTGAATCCTTTACCACCTTCATAGGGTGGATGCTCTACTGGACTCCATAATATCAGTTATTTCTATAATATAATGACAATGTTTTTTTTATGTTGGTGATCTTTATTAAAATATAAGGCCCTTTTGGCAGAAAATATGTCTTACAAACTATATTTTTGGTAGTAATCTCTATCTCCCTCTCCCTAGTTCTCAGCATGGTTTTGTAACTATTCAAAACATTCTTACTGAACTAAAGTCATCCATTCACCTAAAAAAGCATTAATTTATTCAACAAATATTTACCAAGTATGAAATACATACCAGGCACTAATTTAGGCTTAAGGATGAAGCACTAAATAAGTCTGATCACAAATTTTGCCTTTAAAATATGTTAGATGACAAAAAGTGTTATGCTGAGAAATAAACCAAGAAATGGTAGAGGGAGTTTTGGGGTGCATTAATGAATATAATGCACAGGGAAGACCTCAGAGAAAATAATATAGGGTTGTTGGAAAAGTCACAATATATGCTTTCTATGCAAAAATGCGTCATTACTTTTCTGACACCCCAATGTTTGAATAAAGACCTGAAAAAGGAGAAAGAGTAAACCAAATGGATATCTGGAGGCAGGATATACTAGACAGAAGCAATGGTCAGTGTAAAAGTCCTGAAACATGAATAAGGGCAGAAATCTTGGGCTGGCAGGTGGCATGGTGGCTAATGGCACTGGACTCCCACATGGCTAACCATGGCTTGAGTGCCGGACTTTGCGGCTTGCTTTCTCACTTAAAAGGCAGAAATCTAGGGTAGAATGAAGAAAGGCAGGAAATACTAGTGATGTGACCAGCAAGGAAATCAGACACCATATAGTGTAAAATATTTTAGGTGCTTGTGAGGACTTGAGTTTTTATTCTGAGAGACCAATGAAAGGTTTCAGACAGAGAATGACATGAGCTGACTTAATTTTAATAGAATTTGACTGATGAATTGAAAATAGACAAGGAAAAGGGCAGAAGCAAGCTGTATTTTTCTTGTTGAACCTCAAGGCAACCCAATAAATCTGTTGGGGAGTGTTTTATCATGTTTGTGGTTAAGACAACTGAGACTCAAAGAAGTAAATAGTTGAAGATTAGTATAGGACAGAAGTACATCTAGCACTCAATTCTTCAAACATCTGTGAAAGGAGTAGCCAATTTACAGAATGCAATACAACTTCAGTAAGATTTTTAAAGATTTCATGTGAGGACAAAGTTTCTGCTAGAATGCTATTATATGTTTCTGAAAACTACACCAAAGGGGCAGGAGAAGAGAAGAGTATGGAGATGGATAGCAAGAGAACAAATAGAGAGGCATGACATTAGTGGGACACAGATATGGTTTATTACCTGTTGATGATGACGTGTATAGTATTCTCAACTGGACTGGTCTGAGAAGTATTTCATGTTGGGTAAAGTCTTTTTTACAAGCATAATGATAGTGATTGAATGTTTAAAAAATAATTTGAATAATAATAATCTGGGAAAAAATGAAAAGCTGTTAGATGATGATGATGGGGATTTTAATGTCTTTGTATTATTGACTGATATGCATGGTATTCCTTCTGGAAAAAGAAATGTAATACACTTTAAAGTTATATGTGATTCGGGACCAGCAGTTAGTGTAATGGCTATGTCGCTGGACTCCCACGTAGTCGACCACGGTTCATGTTCCAGACCCAGTGGCTTAAAACTCATGCCAGGCGTGTGTGCGTGCATGCCCAAGATCCCAAGAGGAGAATGGAGGAGAAGGGATTGCGGTGTAGCCATCACCCCTGGGGGGTGATTTCTCGCTTTCTGTCTCTCTGTCTCTCTCTGTCTGTCTGGTGAGCGCACGTGCCCTATAGCAAGATAAACCTCTTCAAAAAAAAAGTTATATGAGATTCAATGTAATATAAACAAGATTATGATAATAATAAATAAATTTTTAAAAATTCTACCAAAAGAGGGGAATGGGATGGGGGAGGCAAAAGCAAAAAGGATACTAACTGTAGGCCTACAATATCTCTCTTTCACCTTGAGATGTAATGTTCTATTTGTTACAGGAGGAAATGGCCAGAGTCTCCTGGGTAGCTGACAGAAATGCAGATATTAGGGACTGAAATAAATTAATGAATGGATTAAGACTATGGGAAAATAATCCAATTGATCTAATATATGTGTGGGGTGGTGGTGGAGGACAATCAGGGCTTCAAAAGTAGTCATAGAATGTACAAAAAAATTTGACAATCACAGTTGACAGCACAAATTAGAACATTGATTTGTGTTTTTAATCTTTAATTGACATATAATAATTGTACATATTTACGCAGTACAGTATGATTTTTTCCAGTACATGAATACAATGTGTAATGACCAAATAAGGATTATTAGCATGTCCATCATCTCAAACATTTATCATTACTTTTTGTTGGGAACATTCAAATTCTCTCTTTTAGCTATTTGAAATATATAATAAATTGTTGTTGACTATAGTTACCTTCTGTGCTTTAGAGTACTAGAATTTATTCCTTTTTATCTACTTATATTTTTTATCCATTAACCAACATCTCTATTCCACCTTTCCCTTCACCTCCCAAGCTGCTACTAATAATTCTACTTTCTACTTCTATGAGTTCACCTTTTTTTAGTTTCCACATACAAATAAGAACACCTGATTTTTCTCTTTCTGTGCCTGGATTATTTCAATTAACACAATGTCCTCCAGCTTCATCCATGTTGCTTCAAATGGCAGGATTTAATCCTTTTTAATGACTGGACAGTATTCCATTATATTTATGTGTCTCTGTGTGTGTATATCTATCTATCTATCTATCTATCTATAGATAGATAGATATGCACATATATAAAATTTCCTTTATCCATTCATCCGATGTTGAATAGTTAGTTGAGGTTGATTCCATACATCTTGTATATTGTGAATTTGACTACTACAATAATCATGGGAAGTGCAGATAGCTCTACAACATGTTGATTTCATACCATTTGGATATATGCCTAGTAGTGAAATTGCAAGATCATAGAGCAGTTATATTTTTAGTTTCTGGAAGAGTCTCCATATTGTTTTCCATGATGGCGGTACTAATTTACATTCCCACCAACAATATAAAAGAATGTCCCTTTCTCTACATCCTCACCAGATTTACTATTTTTTGTCTTTTTGATAATAGACATTCTAAAAATATGGTAACCAAAACATCATGGTACTGCAAAACACAATGAAGAACCAGACACAGAAAACAAAGGAACAAAATAGAGAATCCAGAAATAAATCAAAATGTATACAGCTATCTGATTTTAACAAAGATGCCAAAAACATTAATTGAAGAAAAGACAGTCTCTTAAATAAATGGTGCTGGGAAAACTAAATATTCATATCTAGAAAAATAAAACTAGACCTCAATCTCTTACTGTAAACAAAAATAAACTCAAAATGGTTAAACACTCAAACATAAGACCTAAAACTATGAAATTACAAGAAGAGAACATAGAAAAAATGATTCAAGACTTTGGTTTGGGCAAAGAGTCGGAAAAATATCTCAAAAGCACAGGCAACAAAAGCAGAAATAGACAAACCAGACTTTACTGAACTAAAAACTTCTGCCTAGCAAAGGAAACAATTAAAAGAGTGAAGAGACAACCTATAGAATGGGAGAAAATAGTTGTAAACTATACCTCCAGCAAGGAATTAAAACCAAAGTACACAAGAAACTCAACTCAGTAGTAGAAAACCAAATACTCTGATTAAAAAATGGGCAGGGGCCAGTAGGTGGTGTAATGATTAAGGTGGTGGATTCCTACATGGCCGACCATGTTTCAAGTCCCAGATCTGATGACTTGCTTTCTCACTTTCCCTCTCTCTGTCTCTCTCTGGTAAAAATGAAAGTAATAAATAAATAAAATTGGGTAAATAATTCTTTTAAAAAGTTTTTAAAAATGGGAAAATAATCTGAATAGACATTTCTCAGAAGACATATGATGAGGCTATAAAAAATGTTCATCATCACTATTCATCAGGGAAATGCAAATTAAAATCATGAGGAGATAGAACATTGATTTTGCAAATAGCAGGTATAAAGAAGAGTAGTTCCTAAAATTGATTCAGCGAGGAGGCGAGTTTTAATAAAAAAGAGAAGAATAGATTTCTGCTGCCTTGTTGTAAGCAAAGTTGGCAATTCATCATTCATTCTTTGCACTATGTCTGGTGGCCTACTAAAGGCTCTGTGCAGTGACTCCTACATGGAACTGAGCCAGTACCAGTACCAGCACTTCCAGGGTGACAATAAAAAAGGAAATTACTAAAGAAAACCTGTACGTTGTATCCTGGGAATCTTTTTATTTATACAACTGAAGAGCAAATCTATTAACTCTTCAGCAAAAGTGGTGAAATAAAATCATTATGGGTCTGGATAAAATGAAGAAAGCAGCATATGGATTCTGTTTTGTGGAATATTATTCAAGAGAAGATGCAGAAAATACTATGTGGTATAATAACAGAGCCCATCTGGATGACTGGATCATTCGTACAAACTGAGACACAGGCTTTAAGGAGGGCAGGCAGTATGGACGTGGGTGATCTGAGGGCTAGGTATGAGATGAGTATCAACAGGACTATGATGCTGAGAGAGGAGGTTATGGAAAACTAGCACAGAACCAGTGAGTGGGGGGGTCAGCAGTGAAAAACTTACTCCTTTGGCCTGTTGAATTTGCTGACAAACAAACATTACCTGAGGTCTGCAAACCAGCCCACTTTTACCAACTTTTGATGAGTGTCTCCACTGAGATGAAGACTTCTTCATGAATTTCTTCCTCTGAAAAATTATTAAAGGACAGAATCCAAAAGAATGTTTTTAATTCTAGTCTTAATATCTTGGCATTAGGACACTAGAATGGTTTTCTGTTACCACATCAAAACTTGCATTCCTTGGCATTAGATTCAAACTAAAGTGATGATTAATCTGTTAGCCAAAAATACCACACTTCTCAAGAAAGACTGACAAGTTTTTAAAATTTGTTTTATCATGTTTGAGTTTAACTATGTTTAGGATCTGTAATGGGGCCTGGAATTATTTTTTTTTAAGTTTGCATGAGATAAAGTTTAATAAATGAAGTTTTGGCTGGCCTCATAGCACAGTGATTAAGTGCTGTATGGAGGGAGCTGGATTCCACATGGCTGACTGCAATCTGAATTCTGACTCCAGTGACTTTAAAAACAGTCTGAGGGGGAACCAGCAGTTAGTGTAATGGCTATGTCACTGGACTCCCACGTAGTTGACTGCGGTTCGCGTCCCGGACCCGGTGGCTTAAAACTCACGCTGGGCGCGTGTGTGTGCGTGCCCAAGATCCCGAGAGGAGAATGGAGGAGAAGGGATTGCGGCGTGACCATCCCCCCTGGGGGGTGATTTCTCGCCGCTTTCTGTCTCTCTGTTTTTCTTTGTCTGGGGAGCACACACGCCCTATAGCAAAAACAAAAAAAAAAAAAAAAAAAAAAAAAAACAGTCTGAGCATCCCCGGCCAGGATCCTGAAGAAATGGAGCAAAGGAGATTGTGGTGTGACCAGGTGCCATTGGGGATGTTCTGTATTTGTGTGTCTCTTGTACATGTATGTATGTACGTACTCTCTGGCATTATAAATAATTAAATAAGAGAAGAATATTAAAAAGCAGAATAAAATAGAAGAGAGAATATCATAATATATTGCACATAGTAAGATCAGAATTAATACATGAGGCCCCTGCGCAGCCGCGTGCCGGGAATGGCCTGGCCCCCGGGGGCTTCTGCCCCTGTGCAGCCGCGCGCTGGGAACGGCCTGGTCCCCCTCCGGGGGCCCGGCCTCCCTGGCCTCTCTGGGGCTGGATGGCCTGGAGGCTGAAGAACTTGCAACTTGAGAAGATGATAGTTATCAGCCCTGCATTACCTCAGGGCAAAACAAGAACTACTCTGCCATTCTTAAGGAAGCCAGATACCCAAGGACAACTCACACTGCAGATCCCCACAACACCATTCCTGGTAACTACAAGATGACTGCTGTGCCGCATCAGCTGATAATCATCCCTGCGTACCAGAACTGCTTTCCTGAAACTGCATTCCCTGGAGAATCACCTACACTTGTGGATCTGCTGGAGACCCTCCCTTAATCCAACCCTGAATAGAATCTATGCTCCCTACTGTCAAAAACTTTATGAGCTGATAATTGGAACTCGTGGCCTCTCTCCCTTTACTTGTATGTATCACTTTTTCAATAACTCTTCTGGAAGACAACTGTATATAGCAGAGATATTGTAATGGGAGAGTGGGAAAGGGCAGAGGGACAAACATAGGGAAAAAAAAATATATATATACATAAGCAAGAAAGTAGAAATGGAATATTATTGATGATAACATGCTGGATTAGGTCACTGTGCAATCTATTCTAGATGCGAAATTACATGTAGTACGCTGTGATAATGCTCAGGAATGAATGTTAGGTAACAACAGCAAAAAAAAAAAAAAAAAAAAAAAAAAAAAAAAAAAAAAAAAAACAGGTTCTACTTTATAGTATGCTCTTTTTACCCAATGGGGTTTAGGCCTAAAGTCAGACTTGAGTTCATGTAGAGGCATGTGTCAGCTGTGATAACTATTGGAGAGACTTAGACTAATTAAGATCACTGACAGATCATTTGGGGAGGGGTGAGGCACGGAGGGCAATCGGGGATGACAGGGACAATGTGGGAGGAGGATGGGTCATAACAGAGGGAGGGGGATGGGGAATCTAGGATGGTAAAACAAAAGGCAAGGTATGCAGGACACAAGAATTGGGAAATTATTTGCTGAGAACATATATGTTGACGTGCTTGATTGAGCCAATGCACAGTATATCTTGGATGGAAAATTCATTTTTGTGTGTTGTGATGGGAAAAAAAATTATAATAAAAAATAAACTATAAAAAAAAGAGAGAAGAGGATAGAGAAAGATAGCAAGTGAACAATAGAGAGGATGTTAGTGAGAAACAGATATGGTTTATTATCTGTTGCTGACGTGTATAGTATTCTCAACTGGACTGGTCTGGGAAGTATTTCATGATGGGTGAAGTCTTTTAACAAGCAAAATGAGAAATAGTGATTGACTGTTTTAAAAAATTATAATAATAATAATTATTGGGAAATGCATGGAAAAGACTTTGAATGATAAAGCGGGGAGATCGATGCCTCTGTATTGACTGACATGCATGGCATTCCCTTTTGAAAAAGCAATGGAAGTCAATGTAAAGTTATATGTAATCCAATGTAATAAAAAAAATAAAAAAAAAAAGAAACACATGCATTTATTAACTGAATAGAATACAGCTAAAAATAAACGTATATTTGGTTTCAAAAAAAAAAAGAATATTACATAAAAACTAGACCAAATATTTTTAAATATCTTTTTATTTATTTGTATCATTTTACATTTTTATCAATCTTTTCATCTATTCTTTTATTTTTTAAATATTTAATTACTATACATCTTTGCAACATACAAAATGACTCTTCCCAGCATGAATGCAATGCATATTATTACAGTCAAATAATTTTTCCCCTTAATTCCCTCCCTTCTGCCTACCTCCACCTTCCACCCTCCTACCACACTGTCTCTAGTTTCCACAGTTGGTCTCTACACCTTTATACTTTCCAATGTTTTAGTTTCTGCCAAAGAGTGCAGACATTTTGTACATACTAAGTGGGGACATACAATTCTTCTCTTTCATAGACTGACTTGTTTCACTCAGCATGAATTCTTCCATATTCTTCCATTTTCTATCAAATGCCAAGGTCTCATTGTTTTTGATGGCTGAGTAGTATTCCATAGTGTATATGTGGCACACATTTTCCATGCATTTACCTGTTCTTGGGCATTTGGATTGATTCCATGTCTTAGGAAATGTGGATAGTGCTCCAATAAATGTGGATGAGCAAGTGTTTTTTTTTTTTTTTTTTTTTTTTTGAGAGAGAGGTTTTTGCTATAGGGTGTGTGCATTTGCTGGAGCTTCACAGTGGCTGTTTTAATTAACATTCCTACAAACAGTTTAGGAAAGTTCCCTTTTCACAGCAGTCTCACCAGCACTTTTTTTTTTTTAATATGAGCCATTCTTACTGAGATTAAGTTGCATTTCAGTGTAGTTTTGACTTGCATTTCTCTTATGATAAGGGATGTTGAGCATTTTTTTCATATGCTTTCCTTGGAGAGTTGTCTGTTTAGCTCATTTTCCCATCTTTTAATTTGGATTTTTTTTTTTCAGGTAAACTGCTTGAATTCCCTGTTTATTCTGGTTATCATTCCCTTTTCTGAGACAGAGTTTGCAAATATATTCTCCCATTTTGAGAGTTGTATCTTCACTATAAATATGGTTTCTTTCACTGGGCAGAAGCTTTTTAACCTGATGTAATCCCGCTTGTCCATTTTGGGGATTTTTGCCCGTGCTTTGAGGGTCTTCTTTTTTAATTATTTTATTTTATTATTATTAGAATTTTAGGATCTTCTTTAAGATGTTTTTGCTTACTCTGATGTCTACAAGAGTTTTACCTGTGGTTTCTACCAGTAGTTTTATGGATTGAGGTTTTATGTTTAGATCTTTGATCCATTTTGAGTTGATTTTTGTTAATGGTAAGAGATAAGGGTCCAGTTCCATTTTTTTCTGCAGATGGATATCCAGTTTTTCCAGCATTATTTTCTAAAAAGATTTTATTTTCTCTTTCTTTCTGTTGATATGGTGTATTACGTTGGTGGTTTTACATATGTTGAACCAAACTTGCAACTTTGGAATAAAGCCTACCTGGTTATGATGTATAATCATTTTATATGTGGTTGGATGCGATTGGCATCTCTTGTTGAGAATTTTTGCGTCTATATTCATCAGAGATATTTATCTATAGTTTTCCTTCCTGTCTTGTCCTTATCTGTTTTAAAAATAAGGGTGATGGAGGCTTCATAGAATGAATTTGGAAGAGTTTCATCCTTTTGGACTTTTAGAAATAACTTGAGCAGAATGGGGGTTCTTCGAAAGGTTTGTAGAATTCAGTGGTGAAGCCATCAGGACCAGGGCTTTTCTTTGTTGGGAGGTTATTTATTACTGATTCAATCTCCTAGCTTGTTATAGGCCTATTCAAACTTTTTAGATCTGGCTTAAATTTGGTAGATTATATGTGTCCAAGAATTTGTCCATCTCATCCAGATTTTCTTGTTTTTTGGTGTTCATAGTATCCTCTAATCATGTTTTATATTTCTACTATGTCTCTTGTTATATTGCCTGTTTCATTGCAGATTTGATTCACCTGGTTCCTTTCTCTCTTCTTCTTAATACGTCTCATTAGTGATGTATTGATCTTGTTTGTCTTTTCAAAGAACCAGCTTTTACTTTCATTTATTTTCTGTATAGTTCATTTATTTTCTATGTCATTTATTTCTGCTCAAATCTTTATTATTTCTTTTCTCCTGAAGTATTTTGGATTTTTTTTTTCTTTTTGCTGATGCTTTTCCATTTCTCTGAGGCATGATGTTAGGTGATCCATTTGCCTTCTTTCTATCTTCTTCTTTTGGGCACTAATTGCTATGAACTTCCCTCTTATGACTGCTTTTGCAGTGCCCCAAACATTATGGAAACTCATGTTCTCATTGTCATTGGCTTCCATGAATATTTTGATTTCAGTCTTTATTTCTTCAGTAGTTGTGGAGTCATTCAGGAGTAGGTTATTAAGTTTCCATGTATTTGAGTATTTTTGAGGATTTCTCTTGAAATTAAACTCAAGTTTAATTCCATCATGGTTGGAGAAGATGGTGGTAGAGTTTCTATGCCTTAGAGTCTGTAGAGGCTTGCCTTGTGCCCTATCATGTAGTCAGTCTTCAAAAAGGTTCCATGTGGGGGTGAGAAAAAAGTGTATCTTGTGGTTTTAGGGTGGAAAGTTCTATAGATGCCTGTTAAGTCCATTTGATTTATGGTTTCACTTAGATCCTTTATCTCTTTACTTATTTTTTTGTCGAGATGATCTGTCCAGAGGCGATAGTGGGGTGTTGAGGTCTCCAACAAATAGCGCGTTGCAGTCTATCTCTCCTTTTAGATCTAACATCTTTCCTTCATGTATTTGGGTGCTCCTATGCTAGATGCATAGATATTTATAAGTGTTATATCTTCTTGATGGATTAATCCTTTTACTACAATATAGTGCCCTTTGTCTCTTCGAACAGTTTTTGTTTTAAAGTCTATTTTGTCAGAAGTTAGTATCATGAATCCAGCTCTTTTTTGGTTCCTATTTGCATGGAATACCTTCTTCCAGCCCTTCACTTTTAGTCTATGTATGTCTTTATCCCTGAGATTCATTTCTTGTAGGCAACAGATTGAGGGTTTCTGGGATTTTTTTTTATCCATTTAGCCAGTCTGTGTCTCTTGATTGGATAATTTAATTCGTTAAATATTCAATGTTATTATTGATATTTCCAGACTTGTACCTACCTTTAAGTTGGCCATTGTCTTGTTTTTCTTTTATTCACTTATTTCTGGCTGTTCCTTCTTTAGTTTTCCTGGAACAGGACTGTCTTCAGGGTTTCTTGAAGAGCTAGTGTGGTGTTGACAAATTCTTTCAGGTTTTGTTTTTCTGAGAACATTTTAATCTTTTTTTCCCATATGAAGGATAATTTTGCTGGAGATAATAATCTTCGTTGACAATGTTTCTCTCTTAGCACTTTCAATATGTCTTTCCATTTTTTTCCTTTCTTCCATTGTTTCCATTGAAAGGTCCAGTGTTAGTCTGATGGGATGATCTTTGTAAGTCACTTGTCGTATCTCTCTTGCCAATTTTAGTATCTTGTCATTATCTGTGGTCTTGGCTAGTCTGCCTAAGATGTGCCTTGGTGAAGACCTTGGGTTGATTCTATTTGGAGTCTTTTGTATTTTTTGGGTCTGGATGTGTGAGTGCTTCTCTAGACTTCAAAAGTTTTCTTCCAGGATATTATGGAATAGATTTTCCATGTTCTTATTAATTTCTTCACCTACTGGGATACCAGTTATTTGGATGTTTGTATTTGTTATTTTCTCTATCTTTTTTGTGTTTTTTTCTAGGTCAGAGGTTTTATCTTCTACATCATAGATTTGATCTTCAGCATGGTATAGTTTATTTTTAATACTTTCTTTATTTCCTGTATTACAGACTTTCTCTCTAATCATTTCATCTGATTCTTACTGCATCCATTTCTTCTTTCATATTGTGAAAAGACTTCCTAATCTCCTGTAGTTTGTTGTTTCTTTTCTGTTCCAACTCATAGAGTTTTGTCACCATGAATGTTCTAAATTCTTTCTCTGACATTTTAGTAACTTCTCCTGTTTTTTTTTTTTTTTTCAAGAGATGGAGGGGAGTTATTGTTCTCTTTTTTTGTGTGTGTTTTTTTTTGATGGAGACATGTTTCCTGGTTTATTCATACCTGAGGCTCCTCTTCTACTTCTAGCCATTGCAGGTTGTATTCTTTTTTGGATAACTTTTTAGAGAATGTTTCTTTGACTGGGAACAAGTGTGCTTTCCTTTCATTGTGGACTGATAAGTGCCAAAGTCTGTCTTCTGTTGTGTTTAGCAATGTGGTCTCCACAGGAGAAGTCTTCTATTCAGGTGTCTGAAGAGCAGTTTCTCCTTTTTTTGCAGGTGATTAAGTAAAAGGGAGGATCCCAGGGAGCCTCACAATACTAGAGTATCTTTAAAACTGTGATTCTAGACCTGTGTAGACCCTCTTGGTGTGTGGAAGATAAGCAGGAGAGGAGAATACAAGAGGAAAGGGAAAAGAGTATGAAAGAGGATAAAGAAAAAGTCATGCTCCATGCACTAGCGCAGCGTGCAATTATGCCAGGATGCTTGAGATGGAAGTGGGCTCTGCTGAAGAGCTGGTGGAAATCCTGTGGGGTAAGGAGAAGTAGGAAATTAACAAAATAAGAAGAGGAAGAAGAAGAAGAAGAAGAGAAGAATAAAAAATTCTACCTTGATGACAGAGGGGAACTCTGGGATTGGGGAAGCTGGAGCTGAGGCTGGGGGCCAGAGACTGGCCCGGGCTCAGTGTCCTTTAGGCCAGGGTGCTGGAGATAGAAGTGGGCTCTGCTGGAGAGCTGGGGCAGTTCTTGCTGACAGGGGGAACTCTGGGATTGGGGAAGCTGGAGCTGGGATTGGGGAACAGAGACTGACACTGGCTCAGTGTTCTTTAGGCCAGGGGCCTGGAGATGGAAGTCACCTGTCTAGCTTTTTCTAATTCTGTGAAGATATATATCTAGTAATTTGATTCAGATTGCATTAAAACTTTAAAGTAATTTGGGTTAAATTGATATTTTAGTTATATTTATTTTTTTAATCTGGGAGAATGGGATGTCTTTCCATGTTTTGGTATAATTTTCAATTACTTTATTTAGTTTTTCATAGTTTTCCTTGTAAAGATCTTTGACATCTTTGGTTAGGCTTATTCCTAGGTATCTTATATTTTTTGGTGGCTGTTGTAAATGAGATTGCTTTCTTGAATTCTACCTCAGTCTCTTCATTGTTGATGTATAAAAATGTTATAGATTGTTTCGTGTTCATTTTGTATCCTGCCACTTTATGGTATTCATTTGTCATGTCCAGGAGTATTTTTGGGGATTCTTTTGATTTTTTTTTTGTATATAATTATGTCATCTACAAAATGAGGTAACGTCACTTCTTTTCCTATTTAAATGCCTTTTATTATCCTGCTTGATTGTCTTGGCTAAAATTTCCAGTACTATGTTCAAAAGGAGTGGAGAAAGTGGGCAACCTTGTCTTGTTCCAGTTTTTAGTGAAAAGGTTTTCAGCTTTTCCCCAGTCAGTGTGATGTTAGCTCTGGGTTTGTCATACATGGCTTTTATTGTGTTGAGAAATATCCATTCTATGCCAATTTTGCTGAGGGTCTAAATCATGAAGGGATGTGATATTTTTCCTTTTTACATTTTTTAATAGAGATTTTTGCTATAAGGCACATGCACTTACTGGAGAAATGGAGAGGTAGAGAGACAGAATTTGAGAAATCATCCCCCCCAGGGAGGATGGCCATACCAAAATCCCTTCTCCTCCATTCTCCACTTGGGACTTTGGGTTTGCATGCATACACACCCAGCATGAGTTTTAAGTCGACAGGTCCAGGACTGGAACTGCAGTTGGCTACATGAGAGTCCAGCAACATAACCATTTTGTCATCTGCTAGTCCCCCAGAGATGTTGTATTTTATCAAATGCTTCTTTGGCATCAATTTACATGATCATATGGGTTTTTTCTTTCCTTCTGTTAATATGATATATTACATTTATTGTTTTATATATGTTGAGTCATACTTGCATTCCTGAAATAAAGACTCCCTGGTTGTGTTGTATAATCTTTTTAATGTGTCATTGGATGCAATTTGCTAGTGTCTTGTTAAGAATTTTTGCATCTGTATTTATCATGGCTGTTGATCTGTAGGGTTTTTGTTTTGTTTTGTTTTGTTTTGTTATGCCCTTGTCTATTTTGGGGGATGAGGGTAATGAAGGATTCATAGAATGAATTGGGAAGAGTTTCTTCCTTTTTGATCTTTAGAAATAGTTAGGAGTAGAATGGGGTTAGTTTTTCTGTAAAAAGATTTGTAGGGACCAGCAGTTAGCATAATGGCTATGTCACTGAACTCCCATGTAGTCGACCATGGTTCACATCCCAGACCCAGTGACTTAAAACTCATGCTGGGCGCGTGTGTGTGCATGCCCAAGATCCCAAGAGGAGAACAGAGAAGAAGGGATTGCGGCGTGGCCATCCCCACTGGGGGGTGATTTCTCACATTCTGTCTCTGTAGTCTCTCTGTCTGTCTGGCGAGCGCACATGCCCTATAGCAATAACCTCTCAAAAAAAAAAAAAAAAGATTTGTAGAATTCTAGGCCAGCAGGTGGAATACTGGTTAAGGAACTGAACTCCCACATGGCTGACCATGGTTCAAGTTTCTGACCATGTGGCTTGACATTCATGCTAGGTGCATGTTCATGTGTTCTCAAAATCCTGAGAGGAGGGTGAAGGAGAAGGAATTGAGGCATGGCCATCACCCTGATGGAGTGGTTTCTCACTTTATCTCTCTCTCTGTTTCTCTGTTTCTATGGCAAGTGCATGCACCTGATAGCAAAAATCTCTCTTAAAGTTTTTGTAGACTTTAGAGGTGAGACCATCAGGACCTGAGCTTTACTGTGTTGGGAGACAATTTATTACTAATTTAATCTCATTGCTTATTACTGGTCTACTCAACCTTTCTTTGTATTCCTGATTCTATCTTGGTAGAGTATATGTATCCAGAAATGTGTCCATCTCATCCAGGTTTCCTTGTTCGTTGGCATATAGTCACTTGTAGAATTTTCTCATGATCTTTTATATTTCTGTTGTGGTTTTTTTTTTTTTTTTTTTGGAGAGGTTTTTGCTATAGGGAGTGTGTGCTCGCCAAACAGACAGAGACAGAGAGACAGAAAGCGAGAAATCACCCCCCAGGGAGGATGGTCATGCCGCAATCCCTTCTCCTCCATTCTCCTCTCAGTATCTTGGGCACGCACGCACATGCGTCTGGCGTGAGTTTAAGCCACCGGGTTCGGGACACGAACTGCGGTCGACTACATGGGAGTCCAGTGACATAGCCATTATGCTAACTGCTGGTCCCTCCTGTTGTGTTTTTTGTAATGCTGTTTGTTTCATTGCCAGTTTGATTTATCTGCTTCCTTTTTGTTCTTCTTAATTAATCTAGCTAACAACTTGTCAGGTTTACTTTGTCAAAGAAAGAGCTTTTGGTTTCACTTATTGTTTGTATAGTTCTTTTATTCTCCTTTTCATTTATTTCTACTTTAATCTTTATTATTTCTTTTCTCCTGGTATTATTTTTTCCTCCAGTTCCCTGAAGTGTGTTCTTAGGTTGTTGATTTGCCACCTTTTCTTTATCCTTTCTTTCTTTTCATAGCACTAATTGCTATGAACTTTCCTCTTACTGATGCTTTTGCTGTGTCCCATAGGTTATGAAGTCTTGTGTGCTCATTATCATTGGTTTCAATGAATCTTTGGATTTCAGTCTTAATTTCTTCAGTAGTTGTGAGGTCATTCAGGAGTAGGTTGTTTAGTTTTCTTGTGTGTGTGTATATTTGAGATGTTTTTCTGCAGTTCATTTCCAGTTCAATTCCATTGTGATCAGAGAAGATGCTGGATATAGTTTCTATGCTTTTGAAATTGTAGAGGCTTATTTTGTGCCCAATCGTGTGGTCAATCTTTGAAAATGTTCCATGCGGTGGTGAGAATAATGTATATTTTGTGGTTTTGGGGTAGAAAGTTCTATAGATGTCTGTCAAGGCCATTTGATTTATGGTATATTTTAGATCTTGTATTTTTCCCTCCCCACTTTTATTCTGTCTAGATGATCTAACCAGAGGCAACAGTGGGGTGTTGATATCCCCAGCAATTAGTGTGTTGCAGTCTATCTCTCCCTTTAGCTATAGCAGTCTTTCTTTAATATATTTTGGTGCTCCATTTGAGTGCATATATATTTATAAGTGTTATATCTTCTTGGTAAATTAGTCCTTTTAGTACTATATGGTGTCATTCTTTGTGTTCTCTTACAGTTTTTGTGTTATAGTATATATTTTTTTCTGATATCAGTATTGCAAATCCAGCTTTTTTTTTTTTTTTTAATTTCTACTTGCATGGAATATATGTTCCCAGCCCTTCACTTTCAATCTATGTATGTCTTTATCTGTGAGGTGCATTTCTTGTGGCCAATATATAGAGGGCTCCTGCTTTTTTATCCATTCTGTCAGTTTGTGTCTTTTCTTCTCTTTTTGTTTTCTTTTTGTCACAAATAGGGCTTTTTATTTGTCACTATTAAAAGTCTGAACTTTAAACAGATTCTTGGACCAGTGGTTCATATTCATGAACTCCTTCAACTTTAGTACCCATCTCATCCCCAGTAGCTTTTCTGGAGCTACTACCTTCACCATGAAGCCTCATGAGTTATTCTAATTCAAATTTGAGTTTCTTCAACATTTTTACTTTTCTGATGAATACGTCATGGAGAGGATAGATAGGTTGACAATCCTTATTGATGTCTTTTCCAATGCTTTCTGAAATAAATGTTTTAATCATTCTTTCAAGTTATTTGCCTGCATCTCCTGGGTCATGATTTCCATCATCTTTTGGATTTGGCAGACCTACTGATGCTGAGCGTAAGTGGTCTTCTGTATCTGATTGTTGCCTTTTTTTTTTTGTAAACCTAACACAGAAGAAATGAAGCAAATAACCATCAGCAGTCTTGATATCAATATGAGTTTCAATCATGTTCTGCCATTTTCTGACCATGGAACACATTTTGTCATGTGTAAGATCCATGCCATGGAAGTTAGGCAGTTTTTGCCTTGAACATCCTCAGTAATTAGCTTGAATTTCCTAAATGTGATTTCATCATTCTGCAGATCTGCAAGGCTCACTTCAAGCACATGGCCCTTAAGGCCACCAGGTGCAGTTTTAGTTCCTTGAGTCCTGGTGACTTGTGTTTCCCCAATATTTCTTATGTTGAACATAGCAGGTACTTTCACATCATACCAATCATTTTTAGTAAATGGATCAATCACCTTCTTGGTTCCGTTTTTGCTGCCTTTCATAACACACTTATTCTTGCCAACTGCCATGGTACTACTAGAGAACTGAAAGGGTGGAAGTGGAACTCATGTGAGAACTTAGGCGTCCCCTTCTTTGGAGAATTAAATTTACTATCATTTAATGTTATTATCAATATTTGATTTCTTAACTCTGTCATTTTGTTAGCCGTTTTCTTAGTTGTTTTGTGTTCTCTTATTTCTATTTCTCTCTTTTTAGTTTTCCTAGTTTACTATATCGTACTCCCTTCAATAGTTCTTGAAGAGCTGTCCTAGCTTTAATAAATTCTTTCAGCTTTGTTTATCTCAGAATGTTTTTTTTTCTTCATCCCATTTGAAGGATAATCTTGCTGGGTATGGTATTCTTGGTTGGACTTGTTTTTCTTTTAGAATCTTGAATGTATCTTTTCATTCTTTCTTTGCCTGCATTGTCTCAGTTGACAGATCTGATGTTAATCTGACAGGATAGCCTTTGTATATGTAACTTGATGCTTCTCTGTTACCATTTTTAGAATCTTGTCTTTGTCTTTGATTTTTAACAATCTGACTATGATGTGTCATGGAGAACATCTTATGTTGATTCTATTTAATATCATTTGTGCTTTTTGTATTTCTAAATCTTTATGTTTCTCTAGATTTGTGAAGTATTCAGATAGTGTTTCATCACAGAGGTTTTCTATGCCTTTACCAGCTTCGTTGCCTTCTGGAATTCCCATTATTTGGACATTTGGGTGTTTAATAATGTCTGATGCTTCTCATATATTATCCTCACTTTTCTTGATTGGTTTTTCATTCTTTTTTTATGGTTTGTATTAAGTCAGAGGCTTTGTCTTCCAGATTAGAGATTCTTTCTTTTGCATGATCCAATCAGCTACTAATGCTTTCAAGGGATATTTTGATTTTTTGCAGCATATTCTTCATCTCTAGAAGTTCTGTTTGGTCCTTTTTTAGGATGTCTACCTCTTTATGGAAGTCCTCCCTCATGTTATGGAATAATCTTCTAATATCCTGGAGTTGGTTGTCCATTTTCTTTTGCATCTTATTAAGTTTTGTTATAATGAATATTTTGAATTCCATTTTTGTCACTTCTGGGATTTCTTGGTGTGTGTGTGTGTGTGTGTGTGTGTGTGTGTGTTTTCCCCATAGTTGGTCAGGAGTTTCTGTGTTCTTTCGAGGGAGATATACTTCCTGATTTTTGTCCTATTTTTTGAGGCTCTGTTTTGTTTTCTAGGTAACTGGAGAGGCACTTTCTTTTTTCCTACTGATTTGGGGTAGGTTCCTGGGGCCATATACTTGTGTGTGTTTTTTTTATTTTTGTGGTATACTTTATCTCCACAACAGTTTCCCTTGTTTTCTAAATTTTCTAATTCAAACATGGCTGAGTGCTGATTTGAAGAGGCTGATCTTAAGGTAGTAGATAAGGTTTCACCAGCTTGAGGAACCTGCTTTTCTTTGGTTCTGGGATCTACAGAGAACCAGGCTGGTGGTGGAAAAGCCAACCAAACAGCCTTGGTATCTTACTGTCTCTGAGTGCTGTGCAGGTCCTTGCAGGATTAAGTGGGAGAGATTTCTTGACCCTGCTCCTTTCATCCTGGCTCTGGGATCCACAGAGGGCCTGATCAGTGGTGGAAGACCTAGCCTAACATCTCCAGTGCCTTCCTGTCTCTGAGAACTGTGCAGATCCTTGCAGGAGAGATTCTGTGACCCTGTTTCTTTTGCCCTAGCTCTGGAACTTGCAGAGAGCCTGGCTGGTGGTCAATTCTGTTTTTTATTATAGAACCCTGACTAATACAAATTTTGTTCATCAGAGTGAGGTGCTGCTATAACAAATACTTAAAAATGTGGAAGCAGCCATGAATCTGGGTGATGTGGAGAGGCTGGGAGAGCATTGATGTACATAATGGAAAAAACCTACATTTTTGTGAATGCACTGCTAAGGGTGACTCTGATGAGGGCTCAAAAAGAAAAGAAGAGAGCTATAGAGAAAGCTTCACTATTAAAAAAAAATACCTATGTGATCTTGAAAAGAATGTTGATATAAATATGGAAGGTAAAAGCTATTCTGATGTGATTTTAGATAGAAATGAGGAATACTGGGACCAGCAGATGGCATAGCAGTTACATTGCTTGACTCCCAGATGGCCAGTCATGGTTTGAGTCCCAGACCCACTGGCTTGAAAATCATGCCAGGCATATATGTTCAAGGTCCCTGGAGGAGAAGGGTTTGTGGTGTGGCCATCCCTCCGGGGGATGATTTCTCACTTTTCCTCTCACTGTCTCTCCTGCAAGTACACATGCTCTAAGACAAAGACCTCTAAAAAGAGAAAAGAAAAGAAAAGAAAGAAGGAATATGATATTGGACAATGGAGAAAAGGCATCCTTTGTTATATTGTAGCAAAGGACTCGATTGCATTGTGTCCTTGTCCTAGTGTTTTGTGGAAGATAGAAATTGTGAGCAATAAAATTGGATATTAACTCACAACATTTCTAAGCAATGTGTTGAAGGTGGAGCCAGGTTCCACCTGGACCACTTATAACATGATTTTAGAAGAGATGATTTAAAATTGGAATTGTTAAGCAAAAAGAAAGCAGAATTTAAAGGTTTAGAAAATTCTCAGCCTATTCACATTGCAAAAACTGAGAACACTAAAGATATGGTCAATTGACCCTTTGATAAGTTTAGTATGGTTCAGTCATTTCAACAGAAAAGCAGTGATATTCTTCAAGACAATGAAAGAATAATCCTGAGTCAATTCAAGGATCATGAAGTCAATTCAAGGATCATGAAGGTTGCTACTCATACCAAAGGCCCAGAGTGGAAGGGTCTAGGGGGCAGAGCAGTTTTATAGGAAGACCTGCCTTTTCCTGTGGGACATCAACACACTCTGCCTGGTGCCAACTCATATTGTGGGCTCTACTTTCTGCACTCTGGTGTTGTACTCTTCGCCATACTAGGTACACCTCCTGCAACCCCAGTGCAGCATAGGTTGTGGTGGCTGCTTCTCTGGTAGGTGCAGATAGACATCTTTTGTGGTGTTCATGCAATACTGTCTTCTCTGGCATGCAGAATATATAGGCCAGAGTGGGGCATGGCTGCCTCACCTGGATTTCAAAGGATAAAGTCACCCAGAGCTGAAGTCACACAATACCAGCCTAAGTGATCTGTAGCATAGGAGGTATCCAGGAAGAGACCTGTCCTGAGTCCATCCAGCTAAGCTATGAAAGTGAAATTGTTACCTAACATTGCTACCTAGTAGGCCTGGAAGTCAGAATCAAGCCAAAGAAATATTCTAAAACCATGGTCTAATGGGATTTTCTTTGTTAGATTTTAGACTTATTTGAAGCATATCATACCTTTCTTCTTTCCTAGTTCTCTCCTTTAGAATGGGAATGTGTATCCTATGCCTATCCCACCATTGCATTTTGGAAGTACATAACATGTTTGGTTTTACAGGTTCACAGCTGGACGAGAATTTGCTTCAGGATGAATCGTATCTTGAGTCTTATCCATATCTGATTTAAATGATATTTATATGAGACTTTGGACTTTGATGTTAAAATTGATTCTAGAATGAATTAAGACTTTGGGGGCTATTGGGATGAAATGAATGTATTTCACATGTGAGAAAGACATGAATTCAGGGGAGGAGTTCAGGGGAAAAATACAATACACTGAGTATTTTTGTACCCCCAAAATTCATATGTTGAAACCTAATCTCCAAGGTGATAGCATTTGAAGGTGGAAACCTAAGTGATTAGTTAATGAGGATGGAACCCTCATGAATGGAATTGGTGCCCTTATTAAAGAGATTTCAGAGGGCTCTCTTACTTCTTCCACCATGTGAGGACACAGCAAGAGAAGACAATCATATATCTATGAGTAAGGAAATCAGGCCTCATTGGACACCAAACCTTCTGGAACCTTGATCTTGGACTTCCCAGCCTCAGAAATCTAAGAAATTTCTGTTGTGTTTATGCTACCCAGTCTATGGTATTCTGTTATAGTAGCCCAAATAGACTAAGATTGGGATATAAGTTGAATAGTGCAATTGTTGGGTTATATGATAAGTCACACATAGTTTTCTAAGAAAGTGTTGCATTCTTTTCCAGAGTGACTATTCCATTTTCCATTTCCACTAACAGTATTTTTTTTGTGTATAGGGTGTGTGCGCTTGCCAGAAAGACAGAGAGAGACAGAGAGACAGAAAGCGAAAAATCACCCCCCACCCAGGGAGAAAGGCCACACCACAATCCCTTTTCCTCCATTCTCCTCTTGTTATCTTGGGCATGCATGCACATGCGCCCAGCATGAGTTTAAGTCATTGGGTCTGGGACTTGAACTGTGATCAAGTACATGGGAGTCCAACAACATAGCCATTACACCATCTGGTGGTCCCACCACTAGTAGTTTTTGAGTGATTCAGCTTTATCTCTTTGCACTCATGTGGTGTTTTTACTATTTTTTATACCCATTCTGATAGATATATATCAATGTCTCTTTATGGTTTAAATTTGCATTTTCCCGATGGCTAATGATGTTAAATATTTTTCCATGCATTTATTTGGCATTTGAATAACCTCCTTGGTTAGATGACTATTCAACTTGCCCAGTTTTGATTTTGTTTCACTGTTTTAACAGTTCTTTATATATTCTAGATTCAAGTCCTTTGTCAGGTATATGGTTTCCAAATATTTCCTCTCAGTCTATTGCTTTCTTCTTTTGTATTTTTTTTCTATAGGGCATGTGCACCTGTTGGAGAGAGACAGAGAGGGAAAGTGAGAAATCATCCCCAAGGAAGATGGTCATGCTGCAATCCCTTCTCCTCCATTATTCTCTCAGAATTTTGGGCACACACACACATGCACCTGACTTGTTTTCAAACCACTAGGCCTGGGACCCAAATCACAAAGTCAATCATGTGGGATTCAGCAGCATTTACCTCCTCACCAATTGCTGATCCCTGTTGCTTATTTTATTATTATTTTTTTACTTTATAAAAATTTTTTTTTTAAATTTTGTCTGAGGACATGTGTGCTTGCTGGAGAGAGAGAGAGAGAGAAAGGGAGAGCGAGATAAGAAGAAAATGAAGTCCTTCCATGGGGAATGATCATGCTAGAATCCCCTTTCCTCTCTTCCTCCTTCCTTTTGGGATTTTAGGCATGCACATGCACACCCACACACACACACACATTTTTGGTATGTTTCTTTAGCTGCCAGGTCCAGGATTGAATTGCACAGTTTGGTATTTGGGATCCAACTGCCTTAATCACCACTCTACAGGCTGGCTTTATTTTTTCCACTTTTAATGGGAGTCTAGGGACATAGCCATTACACTAAATGCTGATCCCCGTATTTTGAAAATATTGTCCTTCCTCTGTTGAAATGCTTTTGGAGAAGACACCTTCATGGCTCCTGAGAACTAGTGATTCAAGGGGAATAAGAAAAATGAAATTTTTCCACTGATAATTCAAACTCCAGCCCACAAATTTGAGTGGTAGAAACATTTCAAGTCTCCTGTCTCTGTGTCTCTGTCTCTGTCTCTCTTTGTCTCTGTCTTCTCTTTCTTTAATTTTTTCTTTTTAAAATTTTTTTTGGAGAGGTTTTCACTATAGGGCATGTGCGCTTGCCAGAAAGACACAGAGAGACAGAGAGATAGAAAGCGAGAAATCGCCCCATAGGGGAGATGGCCACACGGCAATCCCTTCTCCTCCATCCTCCTCTTGGGATCTTGGGCACGCACGCACATGCACCCGGCATGAGTTTAAGCCGCCAGGTCTGGGACTCGAACCGTGGTCGACTATGTGGGAATCCAGCAACATAGCCATTATGCTAACTGCTGGTCCCTCCTTTTTAAAAATTTTTAAGGTAAAGCATTTTCTTGGCTTTCAGCCCCTCCTTTCCCTTTATCTTGTTAATAATCCCCTCTCCTCCTCCCAACCCAGGAGAGGCAAGAGAACAGGCCTTCAGAAGACGCCTTCATGGCTCCAGAGAACTAATGATTTTGTGTGGCATGCTAGCACACCATACAGTTTTCTAATTTTTGCATTTTTAAAAAACATTAATTTTTTAAAAATTTTTTTCCTTCTCTTTTTCTCTGTTTCTTGGTTGTTTTGTTGCTGTTGTTTCTCTCTCTCCTTTTCTTTTTCTGCATGCTCCTGGACTTTCAGATTGAACTTCAAGTTTGGGAAGAAATACACCATCCATCAGATGACTAGAAATCACCACAGGGCCACAAGAAATATGGGAAAGCAAAAAAATACTTCTCCTCCAAGGGAAAAGAATAATTTCTCTTCACCCACAGACAGTTCAATGGAAGTCATGGAAATGTCTGATGAATTTAGAACATAATGTCAAAGCTAACAGAGATGGAAGAGAAAAGAGACAATGAACTGCAGAAGAGAAAGGAGAGAGGAGCTGATGAGTTCCAGGAGGTGAGGAAATTCTTGCAAGATCAAAAAGTGGAATTACACACTTTACAAAAGAATCAAATGGATCTGGTAGAAATGAAAGCTGTAATACAGGAAGTCAAAATCTCCCTTGAGAGTATTAAAAGCAGACTAGATCATACAGAAAATAGAATCTCAGACATAGAAGAGAAAACTGCTGGCCCAGAAAAATCCACCACAAAGACTGAGAAAATTGCCCAAAAGTTTGAGAATAATATATGAAAAGTACTAGATACCATCAAACATCCACACATCCAGATAGTTGGCATCCCAGAAGGTGAAGAGACTCATAAGGGTGTTGATAATCTATTCAATGAAATCCTACAAGAAAACTTTCCAAATCTAGAGAGGCACTCAAAGATTCAATCCCAAGAAATACAGAGGACCCCAAATAGAATGAACCCAAAAATATCTTCTCCAAGACACATTATAGCCAGAATGACCAAAACCACAGACAAAGACAAGATACTAATATTGGCAAGAGAAAAACGGCAGGTTACCTACAAAGGATATCCCATCAGGCTAACAGCAGACTTCTCATCAGAAACAATGTGATCGAGGAAAGAATGAGAAAATATATTCAAAGTGTTAAGGGAAAAGCAATTTCAACCAAGAATACTATACCCAGCAAGATTGTCCTTTATATAGGAAAGACAAGAACATTCTCAGATTAAAAAAAAACCTGAAAGAATTTATCAGCACCAGACCATATCTCCAAGAAGTTCTCAAGGAAGTGCTATGTCAGGAAAATTAAATGCAGAAATAAGAGTTTAAAAACTAAGAAAATGGCCAACTTAATCATAGGGACAAGTGTGGAGTTGAATATTATATCCCAGAAGATCAAAGATCGAACAACAAAAGGTAGATTAAGTACATGAGATTGAACTAGTGACATAGCTGTGACTTTTGACTAAAATATTGCTGCTTTTCTGTCCTGTCTTGAGCTGTCAATAGGTTCATGTACCCAGTATTTGAACAGAATACTAACCTGTTTCCAGGCTTTAAGTTTTAAGCAAATTTCCTTACCAATTCCAAACTGCTTTTCTTAAAATTACCAGCTGAAGTTGCTATTGAAAATAATTAGATTATTTAAGAAATTGCGTGATCAATAAAATGTGGAGGGAAAAGGAATAGAAGACAACTGTATACACCAGAGGTAGTGTGAGAAAAGGGTGGGAAAGGGCAGAGGGTCAGACATAGGAGTAAACATATATATATATATAAGCCACTATGCAGTATATTCTGGATGGGAAACCACATTTGATATGTTGTGATGATACTTTGGGAATGAATGTAAATTAATTAATTTAAAAAATAGTTTCAGGAGGAAAAAAACATGAAAACTGTTCTTGAAATTTAAAAAAAACGCATATTTGATGACTGCAGTAAGCTATATAGCCCCAGCTAGGCACTACTTTACAGTATGTTCATTCTACTCACTGAGCTTTATGCCTAAAGTCAGACTTATGTTCATGGATATGTATATATCAGCTGCCCTTGCCATAGAAAATATTTAGATTAATTAAGTGCATTAGCAAATCAATAAAATGGGGGGAAAAGGCATAGAAAGCAACCATGGGTACCAGAGACAGTGTGGGAGGAGGGTGGGATACAGCCGAGGGTGAGAGATAGGGAATCAAGGATGGCGAAAAAAGAAGCTAAATATACAGGAAACAAGAAATGGAAAATTATTTGTTGACTATAACACGTATGTTGATGTGCTTAATTGAGCCAATATACAGTGTATTCTGGATGGGAAATGTTTAAAAAAAAAGAAATGCTTTTGTACCTTTGCCAAAAATTAGTTAAACATATTTATGTGGGTCTATTTAAACGTTCTTTACTCTGTTCCATGTGTCTCTTTTACAGCGGGTCTATTTAATGGTTCTTTACTCTGTTCCATGTGTCTCTTTTACAACAAATACCATACTGTCTTTTTAAGTATTTATCTATTTTTTTCATGAGAAACAAATAGAAATGAGAGATAGAGAGAAAAAGAGAGAGATTGACACCCTCAACAGAGTTTCACGGCACAATCCCCATCTTTACAAGCAACTTAGATCATGGGTATTCATGCATGCCCAGCATATATAGATTAACACAGGAACTGAATCCTACTCTTCCATATGGCTTCCACCATTGCAGAGTATTGTGCTACTGTTGCACCACTGTGGCTATGCTGATACTGTCTTGATTACTATAGCTATATAGCAGGCTTAATATCAGGGAGAGTAATTCCTCTGACTTTTTTCTTTCTAAGTATTATTTTAGCTGTGCTGGGGGCTATGCCTTCCCAAATAGGCTTTAGAATAATTTTGTGTATGCTTAACAAAAACTTTGTTGATATTTTAATAGAAATTGCATTAAACCTAGAAATTAATTTGGGGAAAATTGGCATGTTTATTTTGTTGATTGTCACAATCCATGATCACTGTATGTGACAACATTCTGCTTTTCTTTGATTTATTTCATAAGTACTAATTTTCAACCAATAGGTCTTACATGTATTTTATTATGTTTACATGTATTTCATTGTCTTTAGAAGGGTTGTAAATGGCACTGTGTTTTGAAAATTGGTTTCTACATGTTTTCTATTATATGGAAGTGCATATGTGTGTGTGAGTGTGTGTATATATATGTATATATACATATCTATGTATGAGTATATATATATATATATATATG
>NW_006198878.1:653264-659944 GCF_000334495.1 Tupaia belangeri chinensis
TGTGTTGTGTGTGTGTGTGTGTGTGTGTGTGTATAGGAGTATATAGAAATGACTGATTTTGTGTGTTGATCTTTATATTCTGCATCATTGCTGAACTCACTTATTTCTAGGACTTTTTTATAAATTCCTTAGGACTGTCTATGTACATAATCATGTCATCTGCAAGTAGAGATTCATCTGTTCCCTTTCAATTTATATGCCCTTTATTTTAAAATTTTTTAAAAGTATTTATTATTATTATTTTTATGGATTCAATTACTGTAAATCATTTAGCTTGTATAGAGAATTTACCCAACATGAAATATGCCTTTTATTTCTTCTTATCTTATTACAGTGGCTAGAAATTCTAGCACTATGTTGACTAAGTGTTGAAAGTGAGCATTTGTTTCCAGTATTTGAAAGAAACACTCAATCTTTTTCTAGATCTACCACATTTGTCCACTTTGTATCAAATGTCAGGGTCTCATTTCTTTTTTATATAGTGTATATGTTCCATATTTTTTAATTCACTCATCTGTTCTTGGACATTTGTGTTGATTCCACCTCTGAGCAATTATGCATAATGTTGCAATAAACATAGATATGCAATGCTACATTTATTTTTATCATGAAAGTAAGGAAAGCTTTTCAAATATGTTTCAAATTTCAGAATCAAAAACAAAAATATTAGTGAATTTATCTACATTAAAAACACCTGAAGATGCACAGCAAAAGAAACAATTAGAGTGAAGAGACAGCCCTTAGAATGACAGAAAATATTTGCAAATCCCTCAGACAAGGGATTGATAACCAGAATATTTAGGAAACTCAAACAGCTCACCTGTAAAATAAAATGAATAATCCAATTTAAAAATGGGCAAGTGAGGGACCACCAGGTTTCATGATGGTTAATGCTCTGGACTCCTGCATAGCTGACTGTGATTTGAGCCGCAGACCTGGTGGCTTGAAAATCATGCTGGGTACATGTACATGCATGCTCAGCTTTCCAAGAGGACAATGGAGAATGAAGAATTGTGGCCTGGTCATCCTCCCTGTGGTGTTATTTCTCACTTTATCTCTGCTCTGTCTCTCCAGTGAGCACGTATACCCTATGGCAAAAAAAAAAAAAAAAAAAAAAAAAAAAAAAGAAAAGTAAAAAGAAAAAAGGCAAGAATAAAAACATAAAGGATGACAAGTATTGGTGAAGCCTTGGTGAATTGGGAACCCTCCTACTACACTGTTGCTGGGAATGTAAATTAGTACAGCCACTGTTGAAAACAATTTGGAGGTTCCTTATAAACCTACATACAGAACTACTATGTGACCCAGTAATATGGTAGGAAAACAGTCAGAAAGACACACATTCACATTTATTGCAGCATTATTCACAATTGCTAAGACATGGAATCAATTTTAGTGTCCAAGAATTGATGAATGAGTTGAAAAACTGTGGCACATAAATACTATGGAATAATACTCAGCCATAAGAAGCAATGAGACCCTGTCATTTGATTTCAAGTGGCTAAGTATAGAAGACATAATGTTAAGCAAAGTGAGCAGAATTTGAAAGACACATACTGTATATGTACCAAATATCTTCACTCTATGGCAGAAATTGAAAATCAAAGATAAGATAGTAGAGAGGATAGGTGTAGATATCAGAGAGGGGAGGGGAGTGGATAGTAGAGGGTGGGTGGGAGGTACAAAAGGAAGAAATATTTAACAGATAAAAGAATGTAAAGTTTTCTGTTGAAAAAAATTCTGTAAGTTTTGCTTAATAAAATAATTTTGGGGACTGGCAGATGGTGTGGTGGTTAAGGCATCAGACTCCCACATGGCTGACTGTGGTTCAAGACCCATACCCAGTGACTTGAAACTCATGCTGAGCATGTGAATGTGTGTGCCCAAAATCCCAGGAGGAGGATGGGGGAGAAGGGATTATGGTATGGCCATCTTCCCTGGGGGCGGGGGGTGGAGTTATTTCTCACTTTCCCTCTCACTATCTCTCTTTCTCTCTGTCTTTCTCTCATGAGCCCACATGCTCTATGACAAAAAAACTTTAGAAAAAAATTAAATTGTTTTAAAGTAAACATTAAAGAAAATAAAAAACTCTTGAAGAAAACGTTTGGCTTACACATATTAGACAAAAGACTAATCTACCTATTAACTAGTTATTTTTTTTAGAAGTTTTTGCCTTAGGATTTTTGTGCTCATCAGAGAAAGATAGACAGAGACAGTGAGAGAGAAAGTGAGAAATCATCGCCCTGGGAGGGGAATGGCCATGTCTCAATCCCTTCTCTTCCATTCTTCTCCTGGGATCTTGGGCATGCGTGCATATGTGCCTGGTGTGAGCTTTTAAGTCACTGAGTCTGAGTCTGGGAATTGAACCATGGTTGGCTATGTGGGAGTCCAGCGACTTAATCTCTATGCCATTTGCTGGCCCCAAATAAAGAGATCTTAACAATTAAGAATAAACAGAGTGGAGACCAGCAGATGACATAATGGTTACATTGCTGGACTCCTGCATAATTGACCACTATTTGGGTCCCAGACCTGGCAGCTTGAAACTCACATAGGGCACGTGTGTGTGCATGCCCAAAATCCTGAAGAGAAAGGAGAAGAAGCTATTGTGATGTGGCCATCCTCCCTGTTGGGGGGAGGATGATTTCTTGTTTTCTGTCTCTCTGGTGAGCTCACACACCCTATAGCAAAAATCTCAAAGGAGAGGGAGAAGAAGAAGAAAGAGTAAAGAAGAAGAAGACTGAAACCTTCACCAAAAAAATGGGGAAAAGGCATAGATAAATGCAAATTGACAGGCCTATGGAGAGATAAATACTTCTATACATTGCTGGTGGGAGTGTAACATGGTCTGATTCCCAAAGAGTGAAATTTGGCAATATCTAACAAAATTACGTGAATGTCCTGACCCAGCAATCCTACAACTTACCGTGAAGGCATGCTTCCAATGTAATGAAATAATAAATGCATGAAGTTTGTTTATTTATTTATTTATTTATTTATTTATTTTAGTTTTGCTATAAGGTGTGAGTGCTTGCTGGAAGAGAGACAGAAGAGAAAGGGAGAAAGAGAAAGTGAGAAATCAACCTCCAGGTGGGATGGCCATGCCACGATCCCTTCTCCTCCATTCTCCTCTTGGGATTTTGGACATGCATGAACCTGGTGTGAGTTTCAAGCCACCAGGTCCAGGACTTCAACCTCTCAATTGACCAAGGAATCCAGCTGCCTTAATCACCATACTACTTGGCTGGCCCTGTTGTGATATTATTTTTAATAAATTCTGTACATATCTGAAATGTCCAATAAAGGATTTAGTGAATAAACTAAGTTATAACAAGAATGAGATGTCTATGAAAAGATATAAAAGCTATTTTACTAAAAACATTGCAGAGTATGTATGTGATGTTTTATCTATTGTATATGAACAGAGGAAAATAAAAATATGTATGTGGGACTTCCAGATAGGTGAATACTTGGAAGTTCCTAAGAGTGACACCCTGAAAAAGGGGATAGAAGTTCTGTGCCACTACTCTGATACTTCATCCTATGCCATCTCTTCAATCCAGCTGTTCATCAGTATCTTTTGTAGTATCTTCTATAACAAGTGGCTAAATTTTTAAAAATGGTTTTGTTTTTGACATAGGGTGTGTGTACTCACAGAGAGAGGCAGAGAGAGGGAAAGGTGAAAAACACCCTTAAGTGTTTTTTTTTTTTTTTTGGGAAATGCCATGCCACAATCCCTTCTCTTCCATTCTCCTCTTGGAATTTTGGGCATGCATACACATGTACCTGGCATGATTTTCAAGTCGCCAGGTCTGAGACTCAAACTTTTGATCACATGGGAATCCAGTGCTTAACTACCACACCACCTGCTTGGCCCCAAATGGTTGAATATTAAAAAGTATATGGATTTGCTAATCCTCCTCCCAAATATTGAAAGAATCACCAGAGACTAATGGAAATGGTTACCCATAAAGGACTTAGAGTGGGGCAAAGGAGAAGATAAGAATTAGAGAGATTTCTAAGTTTGTTTTTTTATATAGTTTTGAATTATGAAATATATGTGTTTAACATAAAAAAATCAAATCAAAGCCTAAAGCTAATAAACAAATGAGCTTAACTATATATCAACGGTAACAGAGTCACATAGAAACAAGGGTTCTAAGCTGCTTCATTGCACTATTGGACTCTACTTACTGAACAGAAATAGAAAGATAAAATAGCAAATAATCTCAAGACAGAGATTATAGAACATTAAATCACAAGCACCAGGCCCTGCTAAGCAGGTGCACCTGTGTGATGGTACTAGCAGCATATTTACAAAACTAGCCCTTTATATTTCCTAGTGTTCTGCACTGTTCTGTTCTAGAAGCAATGACATCCTAGTAGCAATAAATATAAACTGAAACCAGATCTTGGTTTCTAAATACCATTCCCTAATAAAGGGAAACAGTGTTTCTTGGGTCCTAGTCCGGAGTGAGATTCTCACATAGTTTATTGCATTGTGTGGGCTCTGGTGGCTTGAAAAACATGCTAGGTACATGTGTGCATGCCCCAAATCCTGACTGGATAGAGAAATAAAGGAAATAAAGATTTTGGGGGTTCTCTCTCTCTCTCTCTCATGCACGCACGCGCACACACACGTACTCTGACAATTAAGGAAAAAGAGAAAATTTATGTCCTACTTTTAGACAGAAAAGGGGAAGGCAGAGAATCTTCAGTTCAAAAAAATCCTCATTCTGGGACCAGCAGATAGCATAATGGTTACATCACTGGACTCCCACATGGTCAACCAGTTTGAGTCCCAGACCTGGTGTCTTCAAATTCACACTGGGCACATGTGCTTGTGTCCCCCAAAT
This sequence comes from Tupaia belangeri chinensis, assembly GCF_000334495.1. Classification (NCBI taxonomy): domain Eukaryota; kingdom Metazoa; phylum Chordata; class Mammalia; order Scandentia; family Tupaiidae; genus Tupaia; species Tupaia belangeri. The sequence goes on from NW_006198878.1 coordinate 658,121, forward strand.
TTTTCCAGAAGAATGAAGAAGGGGCTATGGGATGACCATCCCTCTGGGAGATGATTTGTCATGTTCTTTCTCTGTCTCCAGTGAGTGCATGTACCCTCTAGCAAAAATCTTTCCCTCGGGGAAAAAAAAAAATTCCTCATTCCAAAGTGGTATATTTTGGGGTTTCATTTAATTGCTTCTAGCTTTTGGTAATCTGCTGGCAGTCTTTCACATTCCTTGACATGTAGAAGCATCACTTTCAATCCCTGCTTTCATGTTCATAGTGTTACCGAACTCAAATCAGGTTCGCTCGCCCAAGCACTATAAAACCAAGCCATAGGCACATGGTATGATAAAGGAAAGTACAGCTTTATTGCAAAGCACAAAGCAAAGAGAGCGGGCAGCTCATGCTGAAAAGACCTGGTCTCCCCGAGATGTTCTCCACATGCATTTTTAAGGGCAAAACTAGGGGCAGAGGTCCTAGGCGCATGATCAGTTCAGTGATTGGTTTAAGAGGGCATGATTATCTCCTGGGCATTCTTGATTGGTGAGGCCTTAGGTAATCAAATGTCTCTTCAGGTGTCTGGAACCGGTCTGCCTGGAGTCTTTGAGCTCACAACCAGCAGTTTCCAGCCTATAAAACATCTTACATATTCAAATGAAAACCTTATCTTTCCTTTAAGTGAGAGTTTTAGAGGTCAAATGGCCCTCATTTATGGTCCATGTTGGTCATTATCATAACCAAAGTCTGAAGACTTACTCTTTACTCTGGGCCATTACAATGTAAATGGACTTTATATTTCAGGAACCCTAGAAAATACATTAGGGGGTCCTTCCTCAGTTTCAGTCCCTCCTATTCTTAGAAAAACCTCTCCATCCTGAGGGAAAATGGGGGATGACCAATCTGGCTGCTTCTTGCTGAATGAGGAAGGTCAGGATTGGAGGAAATAGCATGCATTTATTTCAAAATACTCAGAATTTTCCCTTTAGCTTTTCAATACTATTATGCTAGCACCAGCTTCTACTGTTACATTTTCAAAATCTGAAAGCACATTTAATTATGATATAAAACAAGACAGCAATATTGCTGAGGACAGAAGTCTGACTGCATTTTCCTATTGTTCAAAATTCTTTCCAGGGGGCCTGGAGGGAGTCATGCCCACAAACATTAACAGACCATTTTGACAGGAGTCTTCCTACATTCTGATATATATATATATATATATTAAGTCTCCTCATCTGTTATACTACATTCTTTTCTGATTTCAGCCACCTTCCTTTTTTAATCATCAACTTAAAAACAATAAAACCCACCTATAACTTACAAGTCCCCCTCCCATTCCACATGTCCTGTCTTTTGGGGCCAGACTAATAGGAAAACTCTTCACTAAATTCTGAACTTAGTCTCTTGCTCTCAAAATCAAATAAAAGGAACCCCTATACCTGATTATCCCAAGAAAGGCATGTTTTGACTCCTCTCTGGGCCGAGGTCACTCATATTTTACTTAGAAATAAACTGCATTATTATTTTCACAGAGTTGGCTATTTACATCACTAGCCTATTTTTATCAATAGCCAGGTAGCTTAGTACTTTTTTTACCTAAGATTTGTAAGTGCAACATTAAATGTTGTCATCCTGCAAACCCTTTTTTAATAAGCGAAGACGTAACTCAAAACTATTTTATGGTCTAAGACAAATTTTGCCAATGAAATATGAAAATAAAAGGCTGAGGGGATCCGATAGGAATTTCTGGCCTGCCATTTGCATTTACACTCATTATGTTACCAAACTCAAATCAGGTTCGCTCGCCCAAGCACTATAAAACCAAGCCATAGGCACATGGT
>NW_006198878.1:660970-664943 GCF_000334495.1 Tupaia belangeri chinensis
TTTTTATCATCATAATCTTCTTTATATTACATTGGATTACATATAACTTTACATTGTATTACATTGTTTTTTCAAAAGGGAATGCCATGCATGTCAGTCAGTACAGAGACATTAATCTCCCCACTTCAACATTCCATATCTTTTCTGTTTTCCCCAATCATTATTTTTATTATTCTAATTATTTTTATAAAACAGTCAATTGTTATTTCTCGTTTTGCTTGTAAAAATACTTTGCCCATCATGAAATACTTCTCAGACCAATCCAGTTGAGAATACTATACATGTCATCATCAACAGTTAATAACCCCTATCTGTTTCTCACTAACGTCCTGTCTCTCTATTGTTCACTTGCTATCTTTCTCTATCCTCTTCTCTTCACTTACCCCATTCCACACTGTCCTATTCTCATTAAGTACCTTCACTGTGTTTATGTCCTCCGAATTTTTGCTCTCTATTATAGAGTGCGGATAGTCGGTATATATTGAGTGGATACATACAATATCTTTCTTTCATAGCCTGGCTTACTTCACTCAGCAATAGATCCTCCATATCTGACCATTTTCTATCAAATTCCAGGGTCTTGTTATTTTTTATGGCTGAGTAGTATTCCATAGAGTATATATACCACACTTTTCCAATCCATTCATCAGTTTGTGGACATTTAGGTTGGTTCCATGTCTTGGCAATTGTGAATAATGCTGCAATAAACATGGATGTGCAAGCACTTTTCTGACTGAGCGTTCTCCTGTCTTTTGGGTAAATACCCAGAAGTGGGATTGCTGGATCAAATGGTAGTTCTATTTGTAGATCTTTGAGGAACCTCCATATTGTTCAGTTTGTTCCAATTTCAAAAGGAAAAAATTTAACAAATTGTTGAACCTATCAACAGCTCAAGAAGACAAAAATCCTTAAATCTGGAAGGCAAAGCATAGAAGAAAATCAGTAATGTTATAGTCAAAAGTCAAAAAATTCTATTTCACCATTTCAGTCTCATGTAATTAATCTCTCTTTTGTTGAGTTTGCAGTGTTACTATGGTCCAATCTTTCCATTTAAATCCTGGAAGTTCAGAGATATAATCTCAAAGTTATCAAAAACCTATATTTAAGAGTACTTTATCGGGGGCCAGCAGGTGACGAACGTGATGGACAAGGCACTGGATTCCCACATGGCCGACCACAGTTTGAGTCCCAAACCTGGTGACCTGCCTTCTCACTATCCCTACTGAGATAGGGATATCTATATTGATTTGTCTCTTCTCAAATCCAATAGTAACAATAATGATAAATAAACCTACATAAATAACTCTTTAAAAAGAGTATTTATCAGTGTCTTTTTCACTAATTTCCTTAAAAGAGGCAGTTTTTAGATTACAGCTTATCACAAAATGTTTTAGAAAGAGCATCAAAATAAAACATTTTAAGTATAAACAACAAAACTTAAAATGGTCCTGGTTCAAGATCTCATTTTATCATAACCCAAAATAGACAAATCTGGTGATTTCTGTGACAAGCTACATTAGAACTATTTAGTATTACAAGTATGACTAATAAGACACTAATATATAACAGATATTTAAGAATCTCATACAATTTTGGAACACTCATTGACACAAATTTGTATATAGAGAGCTAAATACCACTTCATATTTGACAATATTTCCCATATAATTTCAGCATGTCAGAAGTCTAATCTGTCTTTTTCAGACATCCAAGGGCCCTGTTAAAGAATTTTCAAAAATTAGTGTAAGGTTTAAAAAAAACCTTAAACTGTGACTGAAATTGGACGTGGGATGTCTGTCAAATATCAAAGGTTTGCAACACTTGATTAAAGCAGGATCAGGGCACTGTGACTATCTGTTGTTTACTTAACCAAAGTGACAATTTAAAAAATTTCAAACTATAGCCATAAAAAAAACTGCTCTGTAACAGATTAGAATTAGACTTTTTAACTATAATAGCTAGATAACTTTTTAACTATAATAGCTAGATAACTTTCTTATACTCAAAAAGTTTTTAAAAAAACTTTACTCATTTTTGTTACCATTATATAAAAACAAAACAAATTTTAGTCTTTAACAGAATTTTGGATAAGTTTAGTCAATTCTAGTTAGTTTTACCTTAAGATTCCACATTTTCTTTTCCCCAACTTTTTATACTTAGTTTTATCTATATTTTCTTTTTCATTCACTTACTCTAAAACAAATTTTAAACATCCTCCACATTAGACAATCCTCTTGAACAAAAACACATCCTCACATCTATTTTCATTTCCTGTTCACCAAAAACATCTTAATTTTCTCTATATTTTTTAACAATTATTTCTTACTTTATTTATTCATTAATTTATTTTTTAATTTGACCAGAGAGAGACAGAGGGTGAGAGTGAGAGAGAGAGGAAGTGAGAAAGCAAACCACCAAATTCAGGAATTGAATCCTGGTCAGCCATGTGGGAGTGTCCAGCGCCTTAACCACCATGCCACCTGCTGGTCCCTGATATTCTCTATATATTTTGAATACATAATTACTTCTCTAATTTCTAGCTTTGGTTACCATTATCCTGAAATTTTAACATCCATTTTATAATATCCAGAAATATTTTCTTACAACACAGTTAACAGATCAAATTACATTTCAGACTTATGACATATAAAACATGGTTTCAAAGTATATACTACACTTAAAATTAGAAATAATTCAAGCAATTCATTAATATAATTTACCATATCATGTATTCAAAATTTAAACTATGCAGGAAAATGTAAAAATGATGACAAGTTCAATTACAAACATTTACTCCATTTACATTTACCCAATTTGTTTTTAATAATTATATTTGAGTTACTTATGAAAAAACAAGGCTATTTATTTAAGGTGCATTCCTTTGAAGTAAAGGAAAACCAAGCTAGCCCTACATCAGATAGTCTCATCTCATCTAGAATGAATTATCAGACACAAGAGAGTTCTCTGTTTCCCCAGTTTTTTTGTAACCTAACTGTCCATGTGGCACCAAGAATGACCATTTATGACAGAGGCCATTTGGGCCCTTGAGTCACATGCTAACAGTTCTGAGACATTTTGGTTCATATTTAACTATTGTAAATCAGCTTTAAAGATTTTACCCAAGTCACGTGAACTTGAATAGCATTTGAGCGTATTTTAACCTATAAGCATGCATTTACATCAATTTGGTACCACATTCAGACAAACATATACATAAATACTACATACCAAGAAGAAGGTTCCACATGGCTCCAGCGAACTAGATATTTCAGGGTATGAAGATTTTCTACTGATAATTCAGCCTCCAGCAAACAAGCTAGCAGTAGGGAGCCCCCCCGCACCCCCAGCCTTCTATCTATGTTTCTGTGTCTCTTTTTCTTTCTCTGCCTGCTTCTGTCTTCCCTTTTTTTTTTTTTTTTGTAATTTTTCCTTTTTACACTTTTTTTAAAAGGTAAGTTTTTCTCTGGCTCTCAGCTCCACCTTTTATCTTGTTAATTATCACTCTGGTCCTCCCAACCAGGCAGAAGAGGCCGGGCCTTTAGAAGAAGGTTCCACATGGCTCCAGCGAACTAGATATTTTTCGCGGCGTGCTTGCACACCGCATGGTTTTCTATTTTGTGTGTGTGTTTTTTTTTTAAAAGAACAGTAATTACAATTTTTTTATTTTTTGTCTTTCTTTTCTCTTTTTGTTGTTGTTTCTCTCTCTCTTTTTCATTTTCCTTTTTCTTGTCTCTCTACCCTCCAATATCCATTCAATGTGTTTTTAGACAGATCTAAGAGCACTGTAGCTAAACATCCAAATAGTAATAGGGTTAAAATATTCCCCAATATCTACTGAATCTGCTGCACCAGCGATCACAACAGAACAGCAAAGAGATTCTAGATCACCTCTGTCTGCTTGCTCCTGAACATTCAGGCTGAAATTCAAGAATTTGAAAAAAACCACATCATCCATCAGATGACAAGAAATCAC
>NW_006198879.1:0-237 GCF_000334495.1 Tupaia belangeri chinensis
CATTCGAAATAGTTATCTGTTCAAAAGAAATTTGTGAGAGGATTCTAAAGTGAGTATACTTGTGAACAGCAGATCGAATAATGGATATATCGCTGGACTACTACAGGTCCAACCACCGACTGAATGTACGATCTGGAGGCTTTGAACACAAGACAGACGTGTGTGTGTATGTGCCAAAATCGTTTTTTTTTTTTTTTTTTTGGGGGGGTTTTTCCTTATAGGGGGGGTGGTGTCACC
>NW_006198879.1:327-1227 GCF_000334495.1 Tupaia belangeri chinensis
GGGATCTTGGGCACACACGCACACGCGCCCGGCGTGATTTTTAAGCCACTGGGTCCGGGACGCAAACCGCGGTCGACTATGTGGGAGTCAAGTGACATTGCCATTACACTAACTGCTGGTTCCCTGTAAGTGCCAAAATATTGAAGGAGAAAGGTGTAGGACTGACTGTGGTGTGGTCAACCTATCCAGGGGCTGACTTTTCACTTCATGTGTCTCTGCCTTATTCTCTTTCTTTCTTTTGCAAGGGTATGCACAGTAGAACAACAGCAACAACAACAAAAAATGTAAAAAAGGAAGGAAGATTGAGTTTACTCAATTGAGAACAGTTTTAGGAATATTATTACAAAAAATTCTTGTTTTTGTTCTTTCTTTTTTTTTTCTTTTGGAGAGGTTTTTGCTATAGGGCGTGTGTGCTCTCCAGAAAGAAAGAGAGAGACAAAGAGATAGAAAGCGAGAAATCACCCCCCAGGGGAGATTGCCATGTCACAATCCCTTCTCCTCTATTCTCCTCTTGGGATCTTGGGCACACACGCACACGTGCCCAGTGTGAGTTTAAGTCACCGGGTCCAAGACTCGAACCACATTAGGCTACATGGTTCAGTGACATAGCCATTACACTAACTGCTGGTCCCTCTTGTTTTCTTTTTATGTGGTTAATCATTTTACTATGTGATTCACTATCTTAATGTGTTCTTTGTCTGTAACTAAAGATATAATGTCAGAGAAAGGATTCAGAACATACAGAGTAACAAAATCTATGAGTTGGAATAGAAAACATACAACTAATTGTAGGAGATGAAGAAGTTCTTCCATGATTTGAAAGAAGATATTATACCATAAGAAAGATTCAAAAGGAATCATTAGAGATAAAGTCTGTAACACAAGATATCAAAAACTCTC
>NW_006198880.1:0-1173 GCF_000334495.1 Tupaia belangeri chinensis
GAGTTTCCCTTTCACCACATCACTGCCAGCATTTATCATTTTCTATGTGTGTGTGTGTGTGTGTGTGTGTGTGTGTGTGTGTGTGTGTGTTTAATCTTAGTCATTCTGACTGGGGTTAGGTGGTATCTCATTGTAGTTTTAACCTGCATCTCCCTTATAATGAGGGATGTTGAGCATTTTTTCATATGTCTTTTGGCTGTTTGTATGTCTTCCTTAGAGAGTTGTTTTTTCAGCTCATTCTCCCATCTTTTAATTGGGTTGATCATTTCATGGTTCATCACATCAACCCTGTGTATTCTGGTTATCAGTGACTTATCTGATGCATAGTTAACAAAAACATTCTCCTATTCTGAGGGCTGTGGATTCACACTAATTACAGCATCCTTTGCCATGCAGAAACTTCTTAGTCTGATATTATCCCACTTGTCTACTTTTGAGATTATTGACTGTGCTTTGTGGGTCTTATTTAATAAGTCTTTGCCTATCCCAATGTCTCCCAGAGTTTCCCCTGTGTTTTCCACTTGTAGTTTTATAGTTTGAGGTCTTAGATTTAGACCTTTGATCCACTTTGAGTTGATTTTTGTCAATGGTGAGAGGTAGAGGTTCAGATTTATCTTTCTGCAGGTGGATACCCATTTTTTCCAGCACCATTTGCTAAAGAGGTTTTCCTTTTCCCACTGGATCGACTGGTACCCTTTGTCAAAAATCAGTCTGCTGTATGTTCGGGCGTTTACTTCTGGGGTCTATATTCTGATCCATTGGATCACATGTCTGTTTCTATGCCAGTACCATGCTGTTTTGATTATCACAGTTTATAGAATATTCTTGGGTCAGGGAATGAGATGCCATTCACTCCACTTTTCTTGTGCAGGATTCTTTTGGCAATACAAGGTCTTTTATGATTCCAGACAAATTCTATGATTGTCTTTTCTAGATCTGTGCAGAATGTCTCTGGTACTTTGATTGGGATTGCATTAAATATGTAAGTTAATTTGGGTAGTGTTACCATTTTGATTATATTAATTCTTCCAATCTAGGAACATGTGATGTTCTTCCACTTTTTAATGTCATTCTCAATTTCTTTTTTTAGCTTCTCAGAGTTTTCCTTGTGGAGGTCTTTAACTTCTTTGGTTAGATTTATTCCTAGGTATCTTATACTTTTTGTGGCTATGG
>NW_006198881.1:0-2919 GCF_000334495.1 Tupaia belangeri chinensis
CACGATGATTTCTTCTTTACTTGTGTTTTTAGGCAAGGGGGTCTTCACAAAGTTTATGGAAAATGTGTATGCAGAGATTTCGAAATTTTTTGCACCAGAGTAAACTCATACTTTAATTCTATTTTCCCCATGAAGCTTTCTTTTTACCTTTTCTCCTTTTTTTTTTTTTTGGCTAGAATATATGTGTACTTGCCAGAGAGAGAGAGAGAGAGAGAGAGAGAGAGAAAGAGAGAGGGAGAAAGTATCCTCCAACAGGGCATGGTCAATCCACAACTCCTTTGCCTCCATTTTTCTATCCTGTTGACATGTATGCACACATGCCTTGGCTGCCAGGGCCACGACTCAAGCTGCATGGCCGGCCATGTGAGATCTGGCTCCCTTCACAACTGGGCCATAGGACTCGCCCTCCCATGAACTTTTGGAAGTCCCCTTGTATACCCACTTGAGTTGAGAAGGTTTAATTTTTCCTTGATTTTAGAGACTGGTGACATGATCCAGAAAGGTGATATGACTTTGTGTTGTGATTTTCTCCACCCAACACCTCCATTTGGCTGCACCTCAGGGAATACTCCTTGTTTCCTGTCCAAACTGAAGAGGGATGAAAGCACTGAGGACCATCTACTGGGGACGGCAGTGTACCAGCCTCGTTAGGCACCTACTGGGTGTCAAGCATTAATTATACTTACAATATCTCCTTTGATAGATAATATCCTCATTTTGCAGACGGGGAAACTGAGGTTTAGTGAGGCTCAGTGACATGTTCCAGGTCACTCAGAAGCAAGTGACTATTTGTTTAGAGAAACACTTTAGCAGTTCCTCAAAGGGTTAAACATGGAGTTACCATGTGACCCAGCAATTCTGCCTCTACATATATACCCAAAAGAATTAAACACATATGTCTGCACAAACACTTGCACACAGATATTCTTAGCAGCATTGTTCATAGTAGCCAAAAATAGAAACAACCCAAATATCAATCAGATAAGAAATAGATAAACAGATGAGGTCTATCCATACAGTAGAATATTATTTGGCAGTGAAAAAGAATTAATTTTTTTTTTAAAGAAAATTTTTGCCAGAGGCACATGTACTTGCCAGAGAGAAATGTAGAGGCAGAAAAAGAGGGGGAGAGGGAGAAAGCACACCCCAGTAGGGTGTTGTCATTCCACATCTCTTCTTTATTTCTCTGTTTTGTTGAAAATTTGGACACACACACTTATGCACCTGGTGTATTTCCCAAGCCACTGGGGCTGGGACTGGAACACTGTGGTTGTTTATATGGAATCCAGCTCCTTCAGGCATAGGCCATAGGGGTAGCCCAGAAATAAAATACTAATACATGCTAAACCTGGATGAACCTTGGAAACATTACGCTAATCAAAGATGTCAGTTACAAAGTCTACATACTGTAATGGTTCCCTTTCTAGGAAACACCAAGAATATACAGAAAATAGTGGTTGCCAGGGGCTGAGGAGAGAGAGCTTGAAACAGGATTTCTTTTTCTGGGTGATGTAAACTCTCCCAGAATTGATACCAAATTGGCTTCTAATTCTAAATTTGTTCTAAGATAGATTGTAATGATGATTTTACAACTTTGTGAATACAATACAAATTGTGAGTTGTTGGGTGAAGGATATGTGATATATGAATTATATCAAAATAAAGTTACAAGAAAAGTTAGTGGTGGCTTCTCATTGCTCCTGCAGAGGCAGACAATGGCCGCAGGTTGAGAGTATCCCAAGATGCTCCTAATGGGGGACAGCAGACAGTGGGATGGGTAAGATGCTGGACTCCCACATGGTCAACTTTGGTTTGAGTCCTGGACCTGGAATCTTGCTTTCTCATTTTATCTTTTTCTGACTCTCTGGTGAGTGTATGTGCCCGATAGTAAATTAAAATAATAATAATGATGATGATTGTAAATGAAGTTAAATAAATAACTCTTTAATAAAAATCTTGGGAAAACAGAAAGGTGCTCCTAATGGTAGAAACTCAAATTTCAGCAGCAACAGCATCATCAGCATTATCATCATAGTTTTATCAGGTATTTACCAGCTGCCTGGCATCGAGCTAAGTATTTTGTTTGCCTAATTTAATCATCAAACTGACCCCAGGAGCTCAACATTATTCATCCTCTCATTTTTTAGCCGAGGAAACTGAGGCTTACAGAGGGTTAATAGTTTTTCAACATCATATATTGGGTCTTCGTGTAAGTCATGATGTATTTTTGCATAGAAAAACATGACTTTTCCAAACCCAATAGTTGGTAAGCACTATAGCTGCCGCCTACTGAAGATCCTGTGAATAAATGTGAATCAAGAACTTGGAAACACCTGTGTTTATCTAAGTCCCACCGCTGTCTCTTAATGGCTAAGAGCAGGCTCTGCATGTTGCTAGGTGGCTTGGATTGAATCAGAATTCTGCCTCCTGGATCTGGTATGAATGTAAGTTGCTTAACCTCTGTAATCTAGTTTCCTTATGTGTATGATGGGATAGTAAAAGTATCAACTCCCAGGACTGAGTGAAGAGTAGCGGTGATACATGGGAAGTGTCTGTAACAGTGCCTGGCCCATGGCACGTGCTCTACACATGGAACCTGATGTTATGTGCAGCCTCTCTTAGATGATGGGAGGCCAGGAGTGAGACGGCAGACAGCTGCAGGCTGGTAAGGAAGACAGACATAGGCCTAAAGGAAATAGGGAACCATGGGGAGGCAGGCAGAAGGCAGAGCAGAAGCACAGAGGTGAAAGGATTTATGATTAACCAGGGCAGGCTTCGGGTCCTAGATCTTTGTTCTTGAGGCTGTGGTAAGAGGGTGTTTATAGCAGCAGGATTTTCTCCCCTTTCCCCAAGTTTTGAGGCATACAGAATTACGAAATCTGCTTGGGGATGTCCATGCTTGTGTTTCCCTGACATCCT
>NW_006198881.1:3004-13209 GCF_000334495.1 Tupaia belangeri chinensis
TGAATACTAAACACTTGAAAGTGTAGAGCAGAGAGAGCTCTTAGACCTCTTGAACATTTAACACTAGAACCTTAGGCTAATAGAATAGAAACTTGATAGGAGGTGAAGTCAGGAAGGAGCTTGATGAGGTGTGCTCAGACTCTGGTGGTATTTTCTCACTCTCGTCACACCAGGCCTTAGAAGTACATTGAAGAGTAGCTATTGTGGCACACAAGCTGTAAGAATGTATGAGTAAATGTGTCTAGGTATGTGAACCATATGTATAAATATTATATAAGATGTATGGAAGTCAAGAGAGGGCCAGGTGGTGGCACAGTAGTAACCCCTGGACCAACATGGGAAGTCCTAGGTGTCCTGGGACTTGCCCAAGCATGCTCTGTGATCCAGGCTGGTTAGGACTGGGGGTGGGGGCCCTGTTGGTTGGTGGTGCCTAGCTCTCTGTCTCTGTATCATTGAAGAAATGAATGGATAAATAAACAATAAGTTTGAGAGAGAATAAATTCAAAACAGAAAACCAGACTTCCAAATCCAAAGGGGCAAAGGGAACACAAAATAAACAGATGCACGCGTCTTAGCTGCCGGCCCAATGTCTGGGTTGTAATGGGCCTTCAACAAGTATTTGTCCAGTCTGAATAAATAGATGGTGTTTTTTCTGGTTGGTATATTGAGGATGACCTCTGATGACCTTCAAATCTCGGTGTAAGTTTACTCTCTGAGAATTTACCCAGGTAGACATGTAATAAGTGAACCCATCCTGTTAGGTCTCAGTTCTGGTGGAGACCATCCGGAGGACCCGGAACTTGACCCACTGGCCTGCCCTGGCTATATTTGGAATCACCTGGGGAGCTTTGGCAGGGCAGGGCTTCCAGGATGGACCTCACCCCAGTGAGACCAATCAAGCCAGGCTCTCTAGGAGCAGGGTTCGGGAATTGGTGTTTTCTTTTTGAGCACTCCCAGATGATTCTAATAGATCAATGAGTGGGAGGCACGGGGCGTTTGTTGATACAGAGGCTGGTGGCACCTGCCAGAAACCTTGGTACGAGCTAGCCTGAGGTAGAACACAAGGCTGGCTGGAGTGAGTGCAGAGCTTTGTTGCTCATCCTCTTAGGTTTCCAGGGCTTTCCAAGAGACCTGAGTCTGGACTGAAGAAGTTCTGGCACTGCAACAAGCATGCTTGAAGGGCAGCTGTCAAGGAAGGAGGTAAGCTTTAATAACTGAAATAGGCACTGCACCTCCTCCCACTTAATTAATTGCTCTAATTCTAAAATTCCCCATATCCTGAGTTTGCGTACCATTCGGAGTCCCCAGGCCTTATCTCTCCACAGAGGCTGGGCCAGGGCAGCAGAGGACTCGCTCCTATAGAGAGGCTGCCACGTCCTCTGGGAACTGGTGCCCAAGAATCACAGCTGCTCCATGGTGAGACCATTACGCTGATCAAAGAGTCTCTGGAGGGTTTGTGGAGTGTGACCGTGACTAAAGGAGTGCGTTTTATGTGGCCCTGAACTGAACTGCCAAGGGAGGGTGCACTTTCATTTTCAACAGGTAGAGGGTATCAGCCAGCCCGATACCTCTGAGTGAGCACTTTTCTGGTGAGCAAGCAGGAAACCAGAAAAATATACCTGAAGTTCCTCTAAGCAGCCTCTCTTGAGATCTAAGGTCTCCCTCAGCGAAGGATGTTATTGGGCCCCTTGCGGAGTGTGAGGAAACCCAGGGAACAATCCAGGCCCAAGGAAGGCAAATTTTCATTGTACTCGAACCAGGAGAAATCGATGATCAAGATCAGGCCTTCTCTAAGAGGCATCTGAGCTAATGTTCAGCTGTGCTTCCTGCTGCCTGCCTCTTGGTCTGGACTCTGCATTTCTCCCCCAGCTCCATCCCTTTCCCTCACTCCTCCCTCCCTGTGATTCCATCTCAACCATAGACACTTGATGGAACCTCACACACAGGTACGTTTATTATTGACCAGCTTCTTTATCTTGGATAGTATGTCACGTGTATCCAGACTGTAGCTCTTGAAGGTAGTTTTACAGATTGAAGATGAAGAAACAGTATCCATACAGTTCTGGAGTCAAGGAAATCTGTTAGCCAGCCTGTAAAAACACAGATTGCTGGCGAGAGGAATTTTACTCACTGGAGCTGGCCTGGACTTTAGATATGAAATGTTTGATTTATAGTTTCTATTTCACTCTGATAGAAAACTCTTCCTACCCTTATTGGAAGGTCGACTATTGGGTTCTTTAGCTAAGGTAGCTGTTAAAATTTATTTCACATGCAAGGAAAGGGACTCTTGTTATTCTCCATGTTTCCATTTTAATTATGATTTTCCTGGCATCATTTTTAACAAGAATAACCTAAGGCCTGCAAGGAGTGATTTCCCCTAATCAGTTCTTAAACCCGCCCTCCCCCCTCCAACTAACTGCTCTCGCTACAGCTACACAGATGAAATGAAATGGAGAATTGAGCAATTACCTGGTGAATCTGAACAGTGTAGAGTCAGCAGTCAATTAGAATAGTTCAATTACAAAAATCCTTTTTTCTCCCTTCTTTTTCTCTGTAGAATTAGCACCTTAACTCTTCCTTTTCCATCCACCCTGGGTTGGAGTGTCCTTCCTCACCTTCGGCCTCTGTTGATTGCAGAACTCTCTCTACTGGAGACCTAGCCTAAATCTACACTCCTGTCATGCAGGACCCCAGATTTCTTTTCCCCCAATGGGGTGAGCTGAGGATTGAGCACCCTCTGCCATGTTAGGCTGCTTCCTGAACTCCCACACCATTTCCCAGTTGTGAGTACACCTTTCTGGAACTTGCTTTTGAAGTCCTGAGCCCACATCCCCTTGGCCTTCCAGGTTGTGGGCCTGGGCTTCTGTTTTTTCCTCATTCTGACATTCTCTTTGCACACCTTGTTGGGGCCCTGGACCCATTTGCCTCTAGGGATCTGCTTAGTCTTACCAGCTTTCCTCACCACGGACTGATAGCTGACCCTTGCCCAGTTTAATGAGGGTGCCTGCTCCTGGGCATGTACCTCACAGTGGTGGGCACCAGCCCACTAGACCTTCTGAGCACGACTTTGCCCCCACTCACTGGGGCTCCATGGACTTGCTCTTTATAGCAATGTCAAGCACTTCCTTGGGTCTTGATTAGAGGTAGCCAATCCCATTTGGCTGATCCCCCACACCAGCCATGTTCGAGGCCTTAGAGACTTTAATATTGTTTCCTCCAGCATATCTTGCTGGGAATATGAGCCACCATAACAGATATTTATTCATTTATTTATTCAGTCAATACCTGTTGAGTTGTCAGGCCCTCTGCTAGATACTGGGGACTTGGAAATAAGCAATATACTCTTCATACCCTTAAGGAATGTATATCGGTTTGGCAGTGCTGCTGTAACAATACATCAATTGGGTGCTCAACAACAGAAATGTATCATCTCACGATTTTGGAGGCAGAGCCTCAAACCAAGGTGTTCGCAGGGTTGAGGAGGGCTGTGTTCTGAGGGCCGTGAGGAGGAATCTGTTGCAGGCTGTTCTCGGCTTGCTGATAACTATCTTCTGTTTCTCTTCACATCATCTTCCCTGCTTGCCAGTCTATGTGACACAATTGCTCCCTTTTCATAAGGATACTTGTCATGCTGAATTAGGGGCCTGTCATATTCAAGTATGGCCTTAACTGATTACATCTGTGATGAGGGTTTCCAAACAGGGTCATATTCTGAACACTGGGGTTAGGATTTCAACATTGTTTTGGTGTGACAAAACCCATAACGGTGTCCATTTGGGGAGGATAATGATAGAGATGCATATGCACATTGCAGATCCCGTGTGGGGATTTATTTACTTTTTATAACTTTTCCAGACAGACACATCTTCAAGGTGGCCAGTATTTATCAGGCTTTAACTATTTCCCAGGAAGTGTTTATGTTTACTGAGCACTTACTATGTCCCAAACACTACTTGGTGACTTACATGGATTGACACAATCCTATGAAAAACCAAGGCATAGAAAGGTTAAGCAGATAGCCCAGATTCACAGAGTAAGTGGCAGAGAAGCAGCGCAGGTGTATTTGGTAGCAGCCAAATCACTTACACCTACCCTCGACTCCCTGCAACATGGAACTCTAACAAGGACCTTTCTATAGTTGAAGACCCTGGGCTTTCTAGGGCCTAGCTGACTTGAATGACTATGTGGGGAAGCTCTCTGAATTGGCTAACGCAGAAGTCTAATCACTCCAAACTCCCTAACCCCCACAAACAGAGCCTCTGCCTCCATACACCTTTAAAAGAGGTATCTCCTAGTCTATCGCTGCCAACCCTATTTATTGCCTTCACTGTGTCTTTCAAATACAATGAACTTATTCATCTTCTGACTTACTGTTTCCCCACTGAAGTGTAAGGTCCATGAAGGCAGAGACTCTTTAGAGCCACATTGGTAGTGCCTAGTTCCCCTTCCTGGCCCATGGAGACATTCCAGAAAGACCTAGTAAATGGATTATGCTACAGATAAAGCAGTTTTCTTTGGGGGCTTCTCGGGGATGTGCTTTAATTTTTTTCAAAGCTCCAAGTACAAAATGGCTCTAGAAACTAGTACATTAAATAACTGAGTAGAAATGAAGTGTTTAACATGGCTCGTCCCATGCACAGTTGTGTAGGACACAGAAGACATGGCTCTCCTCTCCAAAGCCATATTACAGCATGGATTGATAAGCAGTGCCCTAAGTGGAATGAAGAATCCTATCCAGCCCTAGCAGCTTAGCTACAGCTCTCCGTTTCACTTACAGTATTGACCTCGCACCGGGGGACCCATCAACATTTTTTGTGTAAAGCGACCCAGCCACCGCCTTCATGGGAACAGCCACAAATGTGAAGCAGGCTCGACTGCACTGAGGATATCCCCAAACCACCACCATGGCGGAGCAGAGGGGATGTGTGTGTGTGTGGGGAAGTTGGAAGGCTTGAGTTTTCACCCTGGACCACAGGCAGCTGAGCATTTTTTTATCATAAAGTTTACTTATTTCTTTCATGAGTGAGAGAAAGAGAAATAGAGACAAAGACAGTCTCCCCAACAGGGGCCTGGTGCTGGGACCCACCCTGAGTCTTCAGCCAGCCCTGGATCATGGATACACGTGTGTGGTATACTCAGGGAGATCTCTAGATTCGCACCTGGAACCTTCCCATGCAGGTGAGCCTTGCAGAGTGCTGCATTTTATGGCTATGCCCCTGTCTGCCTCCAGTTCAGAATTTGTGTCAGATAGGGCATCCCATTTATAAAAAATGGTAAATGATGCCTACCTGCCTGCTTAGCAGACTATCGCAGGGTTCAATTAAGAGCAGAGAGGTGCCTTGGAAGCAATGTATCCACAACTAAAATTCATTGTGCGGTAGCAGTCGGGCAGCATGGCAAAAATAGCAGCATTGGTATCTTGAGAGACCTGGGCTCAAATCCCAATTCAAGTATTTATTAGCCATGAGTTGAGTTATTTAAAAATCTCTTCACTTCAGTTTCTTCCTCTGTGAAATGGGGAGAATAATCCCAAGCTTGCATGGTTCCGAAAGTTAAAGATGATGATATTTGCAAGCTCTTGGCACATAGTAGTGCAGCGATAATATTTTTGCCACTGATTTTACTTTGTCATGTAATCATATAATTCCATTGTACAGCTTCTATTCCTTCTGAAACAAATTACTAGAAATTTAGTGGCTTAAGACAACACACTGTATTATCTCGTGGACACATTGGTCAGAAGTCCAGTGGTCCTTGCCTGTTCTCTACCTGAGTCTCACAAGGTAGAGATGAAGACATTGGCAGCTATGGGGCATTATCTCCTTCCAGGTGTAGTTAGGTTGTTGGCAGAACTGAGTTCCATGTGGGTGCAAGACTGAGGCCATGTTTCCTGCTGGCTGGAGGCTGAAGGTCGGTCTAGTTTCTGGAGGCTCCTACTCCACTTGGCTCACAGCTCCCTCTCTCCAACTTCAAGTCCAGCAAGGGTATCCTGTCCTTTTCATGCTTCAGATGTTTCCTCTGCCTCCTTCTTTAGCTGAGGAAGATTCTTCTCCCTTCCCCTGTGATCACACTGGGCACACATAGGTAATCCAGAATACGTTGGAACCCTATTTAAACATTTTTTAAATGATTATTTTTCAAATAATTAATTTATAATTTGATACAAGAGGGATAGATTGTGGGGGGCGGTAAGTGAGAAAACAAGCTGTCAGGTCTAGGACTGGAACTGCTATTGGTCATGTGGGAGTCCAGCACCTTCAACTACCACGCCACCTGCCGGCCCTGGAACCATATTTTAATGTCTGTAACCTTAATTTTCTCTGCAGACCCCATCTTGCATATAACCATATTGCACCAGTGTAACACATTCACCAATTTTGGGGATCAAAATGTGGAATCTTTGGGGGACCATTATTCTTCCTTCCACAGCCATATGTTCATGTCCTACTGTTTCGTACATAGTAAGAATGCTCCTCAACAAGATTTAATAGTGAAAGTACTTAGCTCAGTGCTTGGCATAGAAGAGGTTCTCGACCAACAGTATTTCTGGTCTTTGTTCCTGTCTTTGTTATTGATAAGCAAATGATCAGCCTCCTGTTTTCTCATGGGGCCTAGCATATCCACCTGGCTGAGGGATACCTCCTTTCTTACCCATCTTCAGTTCTCTCCGGAAAGCCTCTGTGATACCAGTCTTTGCCCACTGGGCTGGGTTTGGTGCTGGTCCTCTGTGGTACTGGGACACAACATGTACCTTATTCAGTTGCCCATATGTGTTCTCTTTGAATTTTTTCCACCAAATTGAGCCTTTTAAGTACAGAAACAAATACTTTCTTTGGTATCATTTTGTAGAGTGTGTAGGACATTGTAGATGGTCAATAAATGTTCATTTGAATAGATGAGTGATAAGACATTATTACACACTTAAAAATAATTGATCAAATAATTACCGATTGGGGTGTATTCCTTAAGCAACTTGAACATTGAGACAGTTATTTAGGAAGAAGCAAATGTATGTATATCTATGCTGTGTTTCCTAAGGAAATTGTCTTTATACCAAGGCTTCTTGAAAAATAAATATAGGTTGTATTTATGAATTTTCCTGGCCCAGAGCTTATGGAGGAAGGCAGTTACGAAATAGCTGCAGACTCCTGGTAAATATTGTTCTTGGGATCCACGGAATGATTTTTTTTCCTTTCTTTCTAAATGCAGCAGGGAACAAGCACAGCATTGGAATAAAGCCATATCAACCTGGCTTACTTCTCATTTACTTACTGGAACTTAATGTATCTACAGCAAAATTGGACCTTAGCGTTATTCCTTTAGAAATTCACAAGTGGCTTTTCCTCCTCTGTCTCTCTCTGTCTCTCTCTTTTAATTTCCTTCCATGTCGAATGCTCGTTTTTCTCTCCATGTTGTGAAGTGTCCTCACAATACTGCTGGTAGCTACTGGTCAGTGATGATCAGGTAAGAGCAGGGTGCCTAGGGCAGCACATTTACCATTGTTGTGTATTTTCTGTATTTTTAAATGTTCTGTTTTGCTTTGCCAACCTGCCCGTGTGACTCCAGATCAGCCAGGAAGTCAGGCTCCTCGTGCTTGGGCCAGGATCCCTTAACAGCTGTTTTGAGCTTGGCTGGGCCTTTTGCAATAATTGCTCCCACTCAGGGACTTTGGTCTTTTGATATTTATTTTTAGATTCAATATAGTCTCCATTATTTTAAAGGAACAGTTTTATGATCTGAAACAAACAACCACAAATGAAAAATTGGAGCCAAATCACAGGCCTCAGGACCCAGATGAGAAATAAAGAAAAATTGTTTATAGCCATAAATGCTTTCTTTGCAGTTTTCCTTCTGTCCATGGGGCCAGGGCACATTTTCTGCCATCACAGACCAGTGATTAGGCATCCGATTTTGTCTTGATGTTATAACTGCTGCCCTCTATTGGAAGTCTTAATTTCCTTCAGATTCAGTGCTCTGTTTTTGAGTCACAGTCCAGGTCATATGTGAGGCTCACCTGCCCCATTGGAGTTTTGGCGAAGCCAGGTCTCAGAGGCTACCTTCAGTTGAACTCCCTCGCACAACGATGTCCAATTCAGCAAATATGCCATGGTGAACCAGGCATAGTGTGAGGTGCCTGATAGATGCAGAGATGCCTAAAACAAAGTTCTTGATTCCAAGAACCTTCTGATCTGGTAAAAGAGACAGACTTACACACAGATAAGTAGAGGGCTGGACCATGGCCTGGTTAAGGGAACTTGTCACCTATAGTTTGAGTCCAGGACCCAGCAGCTTGAAAAACATGCTGGACACATGTATGTATGCCCTAAATCCCAAAGGTTGAAGAAATAGAAGAGAAAGGATTGTGGGGTAACCAAGACCCATTGGAGATTGCTTTCTCCTCTCCCTTTCTCTCTGTCTCCTTCCGGCAAATAAAATAAACAGGAAGCCTAACTCCACAAAATGTTGCAACTCCTAGAAATTTTGGGTACTGTGTGAGCAAGGGCATGGCTATGGAGAATTATGACCTATTGTCAGGCTAACCATTTGTTCAACACCCGACATTTGGCAGGTATTTCACATGCACATGAGGTGTGCATGGTTTGGGGAAGATGAGGTAGCTAGAACTGGGGATCTGGAAAGGCTATACAAGAAGCAATGCAGGGGGAACCAGCAGTTAGTGTAATGGCTATGTCGCTGGATTCCTGCATAGTCGACTGCGGTTCGTGTCCCAGACCCGGTGGCTTAAAACTCACGCTGGTCGCATGTGTGTGCGTGCCCAAGATCCTGAGAGGAGAATGGAGGAGAAGGGATTGCGGCATGACCATCCCCCCTGGGGGATGATTTCTCACTTTCTGTCTCTCTGTCTGTCTCTGTCTGTCTGGCGAGCGCACACGCCCTATAGCGAAAAACCTCTCCAAAAAGGAAAAACCTACCAAAAAAAAAAAGAAAAAAAAAAATGCAGGCAAAGCCTACGGGCATCTTGCTCTCCTGCTCACACTCTGGAACATTACCAGAACTTTGGTGGGTGACTGCAGCTGCAGCATACTCGGGTGTAGCATGGTCAGGAACAGAGCATGACAGAGTGTCCATAGGAAGACCTCTTTCACAACTAAACACAATAGGCCAGTGTGCCACATACAGCGAGGCTGTGTGAGCCTGAATATATATTTATGGTGGCCCAGAGTGCATGGAGGTGGGCATGGGACTCGGCTACCTCACTCTCTTGCCCGTCCTGGAGTTCTTGCTCCATTGTGATTCCTCTCCAGGAATTCACTCCATTATTGAGTCTCTGAACAAAGAAAAGCTTTAATTACCATTATGGTGAGCTCTTCAACAGGGTTACAAGGCCTTCCTTGTCCTGGGTTCTGACTATAAGCCTCTCTCCCCCACCAGAACACCCACACCTTTCTCTAACTGATGTATACAGCTGTTAGTTTCTGTTCACACATCATCCGTGCCTCTGAACTGCTGTTTGCTATGCTTGGAATGATCCTTCCATGCCTAGTTTTTGCCTAAAATTTCTACTTAGCCTTTAAGGCTTACCTCTAGGACTGTGTGCTTCGGAAAGCATTCCATGGCCTTTTTAGACTGCGAAACATTCCTCTGAAGCTCCATATAACACTTACTCATGTGTTTGTCTTGCTATTTACTACATTTCTCCAACTGTTTGCTTCAATGCCTGTCTCTCCAGAGGTTAAGTACTGTGTCCTCTTAGTTATTTTAACCCTACGGGCCTACGTACTGTCTAGAACATAGCTAACACTTAGCGGATATTTGTTTCATAAATGAAGTGGATTTGTTGAAAAACTCTTAAGAAAGATCTAGTAAAATACTTTTATCATTTATTTATAAATGTTTACCAAAGGTATAATCTCCACAGTATGCACTAGTGGATCTCATAAACTGGCAAAAGAAGACCCTTCACAAAGAATGGGGAGAAAGGTCAAGCAGGCAAAGCTGAGCCCTCTGAGCAGATCGGAGAGCAGAAAGAGAGGGGACACTTGTTGGTAAGCGGTCCTGTGAAATGCTCCAAGTAAAGGGAATCTCTATAAGAATAATTTTAGGAAATTCTATTTACTCTGATTACTTTAGGAAATGCTGTTTTCAATTTATTTATCATTCATTCATCCCTTCATTTAACAAATATTAATAGTTTTTAAGTGTATTTATTCCCTCCATGAGAGAGAGAGAGGGAGGGAGAGAGA
>NW_006198882.1:0-537 GCF_000334495.1 Tupaia belangeri chinensis
TCTACTCTTGCTCTCTCTTTTTCTCTCTCTCATAAAATTGAGTAATAAGAATAATAATAAATTTTTAAAGTCTTTGAATTTTAACATAAACTGTGTGTATTCATTTAAGTAAAGCATTAGTTATTGTCTGTGGTCCTAAGCAGAAATTTTCTCACTAGGGGTGGTTAGTTAGCTAGTTAGCGAAGTTCACTGGAAGCCCACATTCTGAAGGCTAACGTAAGTCTATCCACACTAGAGACCAGAAAATTAACATAAAGGATATGAGAAATGGGCACTCACTATAAAACTAATGATGCAGTAAATGTATTGGTGAGCTATTGAAATGGTTTAGGGGCCAGCAGGTGGCACAGAGGTTAAGGTGTCTGGATCCCACATAGCCAACTGAGCAGTTCGAGTCCTGGACACAACAACTTGAAAAACACATCACAAGCTTGTGCATGCATGCCCAAAATCCTAAAAGAAGAATGGAGAAGAAAGGACTGTGGCATGGCCATTGCCCCTGAGCGGTGATTTCTCACTTCCTCACTCTCTCTCTGA
>NW_006198883.1:0-715 GCF_000334495.1 Tupaia belangeri chinensis
CATTACCCCAATGCTGGTCCCTCATCTGCTTATTTTTTTTTTTACTACCTTTATACATTTTTTCTGTTAACCCCATGGCATTAATAAAAATTGTGTTATAAATTAATTAGCAAAATAAGGCCAATTATTCTTTTTCTCCAATTTTTTAGAGATGAAGTTCTACTATGTTGCCTAGCCTGACCTCAAACTCACAATCCTTCTGCCTCAGGCTCCTGAGTAGCTAGGGTGACAAGCATGCATCACTGCATATGCCATTCACCTCTTTTGTTCTTTCTTTTCCTATTAGGTGCATCCATTCACTCGAGAGAGACACAGAGAGAAAGAAAATGAGAAGGAGAGAAAGTAAGAAAGCACTTCTCTCTAGGGTTCTAGGGGGAATGACTAGGCCACAATCTCTATTCCTCTATTTTCCTGTTGGAACTTTGGGTACTCATGCACATGTACCTGGCTTGTTTCCCAAATGGCTGGGTTGGGGACTTGAGTTGTCAGCTTTAACCATCACTCCACTGGCTTACCTAATTCACTTATTTTTAAACAAACATATAATGTATGTATAGTTATAAAACAAAATTTTAGGGGCCAACAAATGGCATAGTAGTTATGTTGCTAGACTACCACGTGGTTGACCACAGTTTGAGTCCTATTCCTGGTGAATTGAAACTCACAATGGGTGCTTATAAGAAACTGGAGAAGAATGGAGGAGAAGGGATTGCAG
>NW_006198884.1:0-5064 GCF_000334495.1 Tupaia belangeri chinensis
GTTTTTATTCCATAAATAATTTGGCATAACAATAATTTCTATAGTATTACATTGTATTAGATATTATATTAGGTCGTCAGGAAAGTCATGATGTATTTTTCCATGTTTTTCTATGTAAAAATGTGCCATGACTTTCCTGATGACCTGATGAGTAATCCAAAGGTGATTTAAAGTATTTGAAGGGACAGGTGGTGGCACATCAGTAATGCATGGAGTCTGGTATGCCACTAGCCATGCCACAGAGGCTAGGCCTGAAGCCGATCTGTGCTGGGACTAACCAGAGGGGGGAGAGCTGCAATGGTGCCCTGTAGCACCGGTTATAATAGGGCCAGGTGTGGCAGTCATTAGGAGCTGGATGCCCTTCTGAATGCTTACACGACTAATCTCAATCCTCGTCCTAACTCTCTGAGATACGTTTTATTGTTATTTCCATTTTACAGATAAGAATATTGAGGTCGATTTTCCAGACCTTTCTTAATGAGAGAGCATGTAGAACAGATACCCTTCCTCAAACAGTGGGTTCCAATATGCTTATTAGAATGGTCCCCACATTACAAACTTCCTTTAATCCATATTTACTGATCAGCATTTTGCATGTGTGATTTCATTTCATCGTCATAACAACCTCATGAAGTTGGTACCATCAGCATCCCCCCATTTTCTTTGTTTAAAGATTTAATTTTATTTGTTGTTATTTTTAATTTGACCAGAGAGAGTTCACAAGCTCTCTTAGGTGACAAATTATCTCACTGTCTCCATAGTGGAGCTCTGCTAGCCATTAGGAATTAAGATTCGATATTTATATGTATTTATTATTGTCAATAATCACAATTACTATCATGAGTAAGTTACAAGACAGAGTAGAAACACCGAGTCTTTTCTACCAAAGGCTGTATGGTCATAAATGTATCTGTGTGGACCATCAAGTTTCTTCATTTACAAAAGGGGTTGGCCTTGAAGGTGGACTGAGACCCACTTCAAGGCTGACCCAACGTCAATGGAGTCTTGACTTAGCTAGTTACTACTTATCCACCTCCAACCTGCTCACCTACCTACCTAATGACCTTTTTCGATTACTTCCTCTTCCCTACTTCAATGGGGTCTTATCAGGGTCTCTGTCAGTTACAGAATGGAATTTTAGATGAAGTAAACCAGATACACAGATTTTTCCTACACTGCTATGGAAAGGCTCTTGCCTTAGTTATATATACTTACACTTAAGGAAGAGCTCTGTTGGAAATACAAAAGTGTTCTGAAGTGAGACCATGGAGTGGTTTTAAAATAATCCACAACTTCTTTGGTACTCTTTCAAGAAGAGGGCTTATTTCACCCAACCTTGAGTGAGATGGCCTTTATGAATAAGTTTCCCCATTTTGCAGGGGTTTTGTTTTTGTTTTAACTTTTACTTTTGAGATAATTGTAGACTCCCATGCCATTGCAAAAATAGCAGAGCAATCCTGTGTGCCCGTTACCCAGTTTCTCACGGGGTGACGTCTTGTATAACTGCAGCACCAGTCACAGTCAGGAAATGGGCACTGGTACAGTTTACCCAGCTAACTCAGGTGTTCACTAGCTTTACATGCGCTCGTGTGTGTGTGTGTGTGTGTGTGTGTGTGTGTGTGTGTGTGTTTGGTTCAGTGCAGTCTTGTCACACGTGGAGAGTCATGTGACCACCACAGTGCAGGTACAGAACAGGTTCATCACAAGAAACTACCCTTTTATGGTCACAGACTCCAGTTTTTGTTTGTTTTTTGATTTTTAAGGTTTGTGCCATAGATTCGTGGACTTATCCGAGAGAGACAATGAGAGGGAAAGTGAGAAATCACCACTGGGGGGTGGGAGGGCCATGGCACAATTCCTTCTCCTCCACTCTCTTCCTGGGATTTTGGGCATGCATGCACATACACCCGTTGTGATTTTCAAGCCACCAGATTTGGGTCTTGAACTGTGGTCGGCCATGTGGGAGTCCAGCTGCCCTAACTACCATGGCACCTGCTGGCCCCTAGTGCTTCATGTTTAACAAACAGGAAAAGGCAGAAGTGATGGTGTGTGACTTCAAAGACCAGATCATAAAGACATGGCAGCTTCAACCTCTCCTCTTCACTTACTCACTTGGAGTGTTAAAATATAAGCCTTGGGACCAGCAGATAGTGTAATGATTATGTTGCTAGACTCCCACATGGTCCACTGTGGTTCGAGTACCAACCTCAGTGGCTTAAAAATCACACCGTGTGTGTGTGTGTGTGCATGGCCAATATCCTGAGAGGAGACTGGAGAAGGCACTGCAGTGTGGCCACCCATCCTGAGGGTGATTTCTCCTTTCTGTTTGTCCCTGCCTCTCTGGTCAGCGCATGCACCCTGCTGTAGCAAAAATCTCTCAAAAAATATATGTAAGCTTTTCACATGGATCTTTTGGATGTAGTCCCAATATTAGGTAGCAAACTCCTAGGGGTGAATGTGAAGGCCTCATATTATAGTTTTATACAAAACTGTTTTTAGCAAGTTGTGATGACATTACACAATAAACTTGACAGTTATTTTATTTTACTTTTGATATTGATATTTTATTATCTGTGTTTACTTTGGTATTACGTGCACTTAGAAACTGTGCACTTTTAGAAACTTCATCATAGG
Organism: Tupaia belangeri chinensis; assembly: GCF_000334495.1. Taxonomy (NCBI): domain Eukaryota; kingdom Metazoa; phylum Chordata; class Mammalia; order Scandentia; family Tupaiidae; genus Tupaia; species Tupaia belangeri. The sequence continues at coordinate 2,635 of NW_006198884.1, forward strand.
CAGAAAATATTTCCAGAAAAACGCTGGCGTTTCATCATTTATATATATTTCAATCAGAGACAATATGACATACTAATTAATAGATGTCTAAGGTGTTATCACTTTCTATTTATGGTTAATAATGTTTGTGTGGCTGTGTTAAGATAAAATAGGAAAAAGACAATGATGGCATTATTAAAAATTTATTTAATTTTATTTATCATCATTACCATTTTTCAATTTGCTACGGGGCACATAAACTCACCAGACACACATACACACACACACACACACACACACACACACACACACAGAGGAAATGAGAAGGCAAGCTGCTAGGTCCAGGACTCAAACTCCAACCAGCCATGTGGGAGTCCAGTGCCTTAAACATCGCACCATCTGCTGGCCCCCCATGATGGTATTGGAATGTTGGAAAAGTCAGGATGCATTTAGCATAGAAAACATAGAAAAAAATACTTCACAACTTTTCTGACCACCAAATATTTGGATGGTATAAATCTATGCTTCCGGGGTGGTTGTGGTATTTGAATGAGTTCATTTCTGTAAGACACAGTGACGCTGGTTCTCTAAATTGTTTTTAAACCTAAGTAAGTTCCAGTGAGCCCCTGGGGGTTACATTGGAGTCACGCACATGTGCAGACCGTGTGACGTGTGCATGTGCAACCTGGGACCATCACCCGTGGATATTGAAGCTTCTACTGCTGCAGTGCTCAGTGACTCTCCTCATCGCCAATCCCCTCTGTGCCAATATTCCTGTCTTCAGAGCAAGCAGACTTCATTCCGTGTGTATCAATCAATTAAGGGGAAAACAAACACACACATTTTTCTTAAAACCCTCTAGGGGGCCACACATCAGAGAATGTTTATTCATCCATGAACAAGAGAAACAAGGTCTCCATCCTTTTTGTAGATAGAGTAGCAGCTGAATGGATTAATACACAAAGAAAAGATGATGAGGTGGATTAGACACACTTTCCCACATGTGGAAACATACCATCTGCTCAGGGTACTGAGAGTCACGTTGCCTGTGTGGCATTACATTTCAAGGTAGGGGTCTGAGTGTGAAAATGAAATTGATACAAAATTACACAGAAGCAATACCTAGATTATTTTTTAAGAGAGATAATTTTTGTTATAAGGTACATGTGCGCACTGGAGAGACAGAGACATAAAGCGAAAAGTCACCCCATTGGGGATGGCCATACTGCCATTCCTTCTCCACCCTCTTCTCGGGATTTTGAGTATGGCTGTGTGAGCCATCATTGTGGGTTAGATGGGTCCAGCTCTAGTGTCCATCTCAGTGCCCTTGTCCACAAGGCGGGGTTCCATGTCCCCTTGCTCCCATCTCTCCCTGAAGTGGGAGAGTTACACTTTCAGACCAAGGGACATCGACCCTGACCAGGACCACGAAAGATGCTACACGCTTTCACTCATACCGCAGACCCCCACCCCACTTCCTAGGCCTCCCTTGACATTCCCCCTTCAGTGAGCAGCTTAGATGGGAGATGACCTGCCCTCGTTCATCTCTAGGGACCTGAGAGGGCTGTCTTGGAGTGCAGAACCCTTTCCAGCTGGGGTCCCCCCCTTCCACGCACAGTAGCCACCAAAGAGAGAGTCCTTGAGGAAGGCAGAGTTCCCTCTCCCTCCCAAAAGAGGGGTCCGCGGGCCCTGCAGTGGGGGTCAAACTTTACTCTTCGCCTATCCTGGAGCGGGGGTCAAACTTTACTCTTCGCCTATCCTGGACCACACCTTCCCCTACTCTGCACAGAGTCTTCCCCTACCCTGGACAGCGCCGGCCCCCGTCCCCCACAGTGCCTTGCCCTCCTAGTGGGGAAGGGGCTCCCAGTAGGGCCTTGGGCCTACGTTCTGCTCAGCGCTGTGTGTGTGCGTGCGTGCGTGCGTGAGTGGGCTGTTCCCCGGGCATGTCAGGAGAAGGGGCGCCATTCCCCCACCTGCGCTGCCCGAGAGCGTGACTCTCCTCGGTGTTCCCAGGCAAGGCCCTGGGAGCCTGAGGTGTGTAGCCCCCTCGGTTCGTGTCCCCGGGGAGACAGAGTGGCGTGTGGCTCCCACGGAGTGGAAGCCGACGGACGGATGGACACGGAGAATGAGGAAGGGAGGTGACGGCGTCTGCGGTATCGGTGAGTCCTCTGGGGCCTCTGCAGTGGGGCCGGGCGCGTGGGAGGCTCGGGGTTCACCAGAAGGCTTTGGCCCGGCAGTCCTGAGACGAGACCACCATGTGGGTGCATGGCGGCGGGACTCCTGTGCTGCCCTGGGGGCAGTTCCACCCAGCCGGGACCTCCTCAGGAGCCCTCCCCATTGCTCCTGTGCCTCGTCCTCACGGGTGGGCACAGGGAGGCTGCTGTGGGAGTCCTTGTGAAGGGCTGTGTGTGGGCTGCCCTGCTCCGTGGTGGAGGCACCTGTGCTCTCCCC
>NW_006198885.1:0-772 GCF_000334495.1 Tupaia belangeri chinensis
CACACATGCCCACCTCTGGCCAAAAGAAACCCGTGGCTCAGGCTTTCATCTTGCAAGGCACTCCCGAAGAAGAGCTATTAGTTCCTCCACCCCCATATGCCACTGTCTGGCCAAGCCAGCAATTGAAACTCCACCTGCCAAAGCCCAAGGAGCCAGAGGAGCCCGAGGGACTAGCAGCAAGCACACCCATTCTGGGGAGGGACCACCAACCATCCCAAATTCCACATCCAGATTCTGCCTCACCTGCTGTCACCCAGCGAACTGCTACAGCCTGGGATAACTTTGTTCTTCAGATGCCACTGCAAGAGACCCTAGGACCACCCCAGATAGGTGCAGATGGGACTATAACGAAAGGCAGAGCAACCCTATTCCAGCCCTTTACCACCACTGATTTGCTTCATTGGAAACACCCCATCCCCTCCCTTATTAGAACAGTCTCAGGCAATGATAGAGCTTATGGAGTCTATTCTCCAAACACATTAGCGCACTTGGGAGGACTACTGACAACTGCTCCTCACCTTACTTAATACAGAGAAGTGCTGCAGAGTCCTTGTAGAAGCTCAGACATGGCTGCAAGAGCATATCCCCAATGATGAGGCAGATTTCGAGGCTTGGGCCTGAACTGATTTTCCAAGTGAAAAGCCTGACTGGGATTTCCACACTGAGGATGGCCACATCCATCTCAGCAAATATCGAGAGGTGCTCCTGCAGGGGATGAAAGTCAGTGCAAATAAAGCCATAAACATGGCAAAAACAACAGAAATAATTCAAA
>NW_006198886.1:0-748 GCF_000334495.1 Tupaia belangeri chinensis
GATGGAGGCTTCAGAAAATGAATCTGGAAGGATTCCCTACTTTTAAATCTTTAGAAATAATTTGAGTAAGATAAGGAAATCTTCCTTAAACATTTTGTAGAATTCAGGGAGCCATCTGGACCTGGACTGTTTTGCTGGGAGGTTATTTATTACTGATTCAATCTCCTGGCTTGCTATGGGTCTATTCAAGTTTTCTATGTCCTCCTAATTCAATCTTGGTAGATTATATGCATCCAGGAATTTGTCCATATCCTCCAAGTTATCTTGTTTGTTGGCATATAGTCACTGATAGTCTCCTAATGAAATTATGTATTTCTACTATGTCTGTTGTAACATTGCCTGATTCATCATGTATTTGATTTATCTGGTTTCTTTCTTTCTTCTTCTTTATTAGTCTAGCCAATGGTGTGTCAATCTTGTTAATCTTTTCAAAGAATCAGCTTTTGCTCTCAGTTATAGTCTGTATGGTGAATTTATTTTCTATTTCATTTATTTCTGGTCAAGCCTTTATTATTTCTTTTCTCCTGGCATTTTTTGTTGTTTTTGTTTTACTAATTCACTAAGGCATGATGTTAGGTTATCTATTTGCCATCTTTCCCTCCTTTTCTTATGCACACTAAATGCTATAAATTTCCCTCTTATGACTGCTTTTCCCATGTCCCATAGATTATGGAAACTTGTGCATCTATTATCATTTTTCTATAGTTTTTTTTTATTATTTCAGACTTAGTTTCTTCAGTAGTGAAGA
>NW_006198887.1:0-373 GCF_000334495.1 Tupaia belangeri chinensis
TCTTATTCTTGTGAGGTTCCTGGGCCATGGATGGGGTAAGAGAGATTTAGAACAGTGGGGAGGGGATCAGCAGTTAGTATAATAGCTATGTTGTTGGACTTCCATGTAGCTGATCATGGTTTGAGTCCCAGAACGGTGGCTTAACCTTACACCAGGCGCATGTGCGTGCATGCCAAAGATCCCGAGAGGAGAATGGAGAAGGGAGTGCAGTGTGGCCACCTCCTCTGGGGGGGGGTTATTTCTCGCTTTCTGTCTCTCTGTTTCTCTCTGTCTTTCTGGTGAGCACACACGTCCTATAGCAAAAACCTCTTAAAAAAAAAAAAACTAATTGAACTGTACTATTACATTGCAAGATTCTTACCAAATAACACTT
>NW_006198887.1:554-2139 GCF_000334495.1 Tupaia belangeri chinensis
TATGAAAGTTTTGTGGCAGGAGTGGAGGGAGCAGAGAGGATTGCAGTTTGAGGAAACTGTCAAGGGTACCTGTATATCTCTCTCTCCTCTCCCTTTCTTTCTCTGGTGAAATAAAAAAAAAAAATAGACTTAAAAAAGACTAAAATGCACATGAAAATTCACATACCAGCATTTGTAAGACATAAGGTATAATTTCTCTAGGAAATTGTATTTTATTCCACATTAAGGGTGAAATGACTGGATATTGTGGCCAGTCTATGTTCAAAATATTTGGAAATTGCCAAACTGTTTTACAAAATCCAGATGAAGTGGGAAAATAGAAGAGAGGGAGTTGCAGCATGTCCACACCCCCTTGAGGAGTGCTTTCTCTCCACCAGTGTGAGAGTCCCATTGCTCATTCTCACTGCTCTAGTCTGTCCTCAGTTGCTTAATAACTAAGTACCTGAAACTGGGTGAACGTTAAGAACAGAGGTTTATTGAGACCAGCAGTTAGCATAATAGCTATGTCGCTGGAATCACATGTAGTCGATGGCAGTTTGAGTCCTGGACCCAGTGGCTTAAACTCATGCTGGGCACATATGCATGCATGCCCAAGATCCCAAGAGGAGAATATAGGAGAAGAGATTATAGTGTGGTCATCCCCTCTGGGGAGAGGTTTCTCACTTTCTGTCTCTCTGTCTCTCTCTGTCTTTTTGGCAAGCAGACATGCCCTATAGCAAAAACCTCTCAAAATAAAAAAATAATAATAAAATTAAAAATTAAAAAAAACCCAGAGGTTTATTCAATTCACAGTTTGGAAGTTTCAAGGCAGGGCTTTTTTGCTAATGGAGGCTTCTCTACAGAGTCCTAGGGCAGCTCAGGGCATCATATCATGAAACAGCATGTGTGCACTGTGTCCATTTCTGTACTCGCATATCTCCCTCCCTATAAAGTCTACCAGGAGTCAATCTCAAGTACTATGTGCTGAACCTCATGTCCTCCCAAAGTTCACACCTCTCAACACCATAATTAGACTATGTTACCATAATCCCGTTAAAATGGCTCACCATATCTCAACACATGAATTTTGGGGATACACTCAAAGCATAGCACTCACCACCAGCATTCAATATAGCCTATTTAAATTTGACCAGGGAGAGAGAAAGAGAGAGAGAAAGAGAAAGTGAGAAAGCAAGCCTCCAGGTCCAGGACTCAAACCACAGTTGGCAATGTGGGAGTCCAGTGCCTTAACTGACACATAGCATATTTGATGAGGTATTAACCAGTCAGTCAAAATAATTTTGCAGAGGGACTAGCAGTTAGAGTAATGGCTATGTCACTGGACTCCCACGTAGTCGGTTATAGTTTTAGCTCATAAGTTTAAGTCTTTGACTCATTTTTGAATTAATTTTGTATATGATGTAAGATGTTGGTCCAACTTCATTTTTACACAAGTAGATACTCAATTTTTTCCGACACCATTTGTTGAAGAGACTGTTCTTTCTTCATTGAATGACCTTGTGTCTGTTGTTGAGAATCATTTGACCAAATATATGAGCACTTATTTTGGGGCTCTTCTAATCTATTGGCCTCAATACCTGTTCTT
>NW_006198888.1:0-935 GCF_000334495.1 Tupaia belangeri chinensis
ATATCTAGAAGGACAGATAAACCACAGACAGGTTTTCATACAGGTGGGTCTCAACAGGCATTCAAATCTAAACCTCTCAGGGACCGATTCTGAAAATCAGGCTATGGAGAAGACAACCTCAGATACTTTTTTCTCTCTTTTTTATTGAGGGGAGTAAAGAGCAAAAGGAAAAGAAAAGTAGTTCAAGGAATAAGAGAATATCCAGAATTCACTAATGAATATTTCTGCTTATTTTGAGCACAATTCTCATGATTCTCAAGAGTGATTAAACATGTACATACATAGAAACGCACATAAATGACACAAACACAATATAATCATACTTGCACATACACAGAGAACTTACTCCTCAGGTAGCCTTTTTTGAGTTGGCCTGAGCAGAAATGAGAGTTGGGACGTGTCCGGATCCTGTTCCAAGAAATAAAGGGGGAAAAATCCACCCAATATCAAGTCCCCATCTCTGTGGACACTTGGCTGATAACAACTCTCATAAATCGTCTCACTCCCAGTCTGTGAAAGCCATCAGGAGTAGGAGGAGACAGATCAGAGAGAATGACATGCTCTCTTGATTGTTCTAAAGCTCAGGCTTCTGCAGGGAGATTAGATCTCTGTGTGGAGCACAAAAGATTCTGACTGTTACCGTCTTCCCTCAACTTGTGAGAAGCATGTGTCAGACTGGTGTACCAGGCAAGGGCATGGCTAGAAGCGAAAATCAGCAGTTACTTATAAGGGAACCACGGAGCTGAGACCTGGCCCTTAGTGTCACTGTGATCACAGCTGTTTGGCTTTTCCATCTTTTCATTGCCTCACTTCAATCCCATTCTGCCACTCTGGGATTCCCTTGCCCTAGGGCTCTGCACCTGTGATCCTCTATCCTGGTTTGGTTAAAAAAAGAAAAACTTATGAAAGCATATTTGTGACCTCCTGTCTCCCCC
>NW_006198889.1:0-604 GCF_000334495.1 Tupaia belangeri chinensis
AAATGGAAACTTATCTGTTGATAATAATGTTGATGATAATATCTTTCACTGAAATAATATGCAGTGTATTCATGATGGAAAAATTATTTTTGGTATGTTGTAATAATACACAGCAACTTAATGTAAATAAAGAAGTAAAAACAGGAAGTGAAAGCAGAGATGGTAAAAATGCTGGAACACCTTGAAGTCAGGAAAATCTCCATATCACTAGGAGCTACTGAAAACCTGCTAGAAATCAAGAGCCCAGTCATGATAATATTTATCCAGGACTAAGCCTTTGTCTTAAAGCAATGCTGTTCTCTTCCACCCACTCAGGACTTCTGATTTTCGAGGCTATCTATATTCACTCCCATCCATCTCCACTGAGGATCTTTGATGCCAGTGGATTCAGGGGATCCCTCACTCCGGGATAAAGTCTCTGCTATCACATGCTGAACACAGCAGTGAGTTCTTTAAGGTCACAGCGCATATATGGCTGCATTAGAATGTTAAAGATTGCTTAGAAATACCTCTAGACAGACGGTCACAACTAGAAGAAATCAGAAAACTTTGCCCTTTCATCATCTCCAGTCATTTGCAACTATGATCAAAGCTAGCTAGTGAT
>NW_006198890.1:0-1542 GCF_000334495.1 Tupaia belangeri chinensis
AAAAAGAGTATAAAAACGGCTAGAGAGAAATATCAGCTTACTTACAAATATTTTCATCTTAGGCTAACAAGACCTCTCAATGACGTAACACAGACAAGGAAAGAATGGGAAGATGTATGCGAAACATTAAAAGCAAAACAATTTCAACCAAGAATGTTATGTCCAGCAAGATTATCCTTCAGATGTGAAGAAAAAATGGAAGTATTCTTAAATAAAAACTGAAAGAATTCAACACTAGACCAGATCTTCAAAACATCTTGAAAGGATTACTACATTAAGAAAAATAAAGAGAGACAAACAGAAATAGAGAACAAGAAACAATCAAGAAAATGGCTAACAAAATGGCAGGGATCAGTCTAAAAATATATATAATAGCACTGATATTTTTTAAAAAGTATTTATTTAACTTCATTTATTTATTCATTTTTATTTGACCAGAGAGGCACAGAGTGAGAGAGGAGAAGTAGGAAAGCAAGCCATCAGGTCCAGTACAGGAACTGCAGTCAGCCATGCAGGAGTCCATTGCCACTAACCACCACACCACCTGCCATCTCCAGCATTGAATGTTAGTGGGTTAGATTTTAAAATCAAAGGGCACAAATTCCTATGGCTTAACAAACAGATAGACAAACCAGGAGCCTACTGTATACCGCCTATAAGAAAAGCGCCTCATGGCAGTTAGTGTAATGGCTATGTCACTGGACTTCCACGTAGTTGACTGTGGTTCGAGTCCCAGACCCGGTGACTTAAACTAACACTGCGCACGTGTGCGTGCATGCCCAAGATCCCAAGGGAAGAATGAAGGAGAAGGGATTGATGTGTGGCCAACCCCCTAGGGGGGGGGTGACTTCTCACTTTCTATCTGTCCGTCTGGTGAGCACATGTGCCCTATAGAGGAAAAAAAAAATACAAGAAAAGTGCCCTACAGAGAAAGACATACATACATTGTACGTGAAGTGCTGGAAAAAGATATCCCATGTAAATGGAAAAAATACCTTAAAAATTTGGAGTTGTAATACTGGTATTGTAATGCTGGTGTCAGAGAAAACAGACTTTATGGAAACTGTAAGAAGAGGGGAAAAAGGACACTATATAGTACTAGAAAGGGTAATACTCCAAAAAAATAAAAACCTATAGATATCTGTGCACCCAACACTGAGAACACTGAAATACGTAAGAGAAATTCTGTTAGATCTACAGGGAGAGATAGACCACAATACAATAATAGTTGGGAATTTCAACACTCAGTATCTTATCTGAACAGATAACCTGGAGAAAATAAATCAAATAAAATTCCAATAAGGAAAGAGATACATTATCAAAGTGATAACATAAATCAAAAGGACTTGACAGACATCTGTATAACTAACCATCAAACAACCACAAAATATACATTTTCTCACCAGTAGATGGAACATTTTGAAATAGTGACCATTTGATGGGGCACAAAAGAAGCCTAAACATAATCAAAGATATAGAAACTATATCCAGCATCTACCTTGACCACAGTGTAATTAAACTGCAGAAAAATACCTCAAAAAT
>NW_006198890.1:1839-2041 GCF_000334495.1 Tupaia belangeri chinensis
AGAGGAGAATGGAGGAGAAGGGATTGCGGCGTGACCATCCCCCCTGGGGGGTGATTTCTCGCTTTCTGTCTCTATGTCTCTCTCTGTGTCCTGTCTGGTAGTGCACGCGCCCTATAGCAAAAACCTCTCAAAAAAAATTGTTAAATAAAAAAGAAAAAAATTGAAAGGTGACAAATACACAGCCTAACAATAACAGAACACG
>NW_006198890.1:2204-2425 GCF_000334495.1 Tupaia belangeri chinensis
ATCAGCAGTGAAACAGTCAATATTAGAACACACATAACAGAAATACGAAAGATCATCAGAGAATAATACAAGTGATTATACACGAACAAAAAAGAAAGCCTGGATGAGATGGACAAATATCTGGACACATAATTTACCAAGACTGAATCAGAAAAACAACCTGAGAGGACCAGTAACAGGAAATGAGGATGATGATTCAGTAACAAATAACTTCCCAACCT
>NW_006198891.1:0-1009 GCF_000334495.1 Tupaia belangeri chinensis
AAAACAGAAAAATTCATGATGACTTTTCAGACGACCCAGTATTCAGCTGGTGAGGCTGAAGGAAAGTCAAGAAAGAAGACCAAGACTTTAGGTTGGATCAGGTTTAACATGGCATGTTCAGGAGGCATCCATGGGAGGAAGTAAATTAGATGTTTTTCTTATTCATGATTCTGGACAGAGAGGAATCTGGAGTTTATAAGCACAGACTTAGTAAGTACAGTTTTAGAGACCAGGAGTGGACCACACAGAAGTGTTTTAAAAACTAAAAGTGAGAGAAGGAATAAGGTCTGGGGTGCACTTCACAGTCTCCAGTCCAGGCCCCTGTTCTGTGCTGGTAACCATTTGCAGAGGAGCCTCAGGAGTCCAAGGAGAAGATCTTGGGACAACCAGAAATAAGTGTCCCAAGAACCTAGGTGAGCCCACCACTCCTGTCCCTCTGTCACTGACTACTGTGGCCCCCACACCACCATAGCATCTCGGTCCTTCACCTCACAGCCAATATTACCTGGGGGGAGCCCACCACTCCTGTTCCTCTGTCCCTGACTACTGTGGTCCCCACACTACCATAGCATCCCAGCCCCTCACCTCACAGCCTGGTAGTACCCAGGGGAAGCTGACCTCCTCCTGTCCCTCTGTCTCTGACTACCATGGTCCCCACACCATCATAGCATCCCAGTCCCTCACCTCACAGCCAGGCAGAACCTGGGCACAGGAGACCCTGACTCTGCAGAGTGGGCTCCCTAGTCCTTGGCCTCTTCCCCACACAGGAAGCCCTGAGTGAGTGACACACACTTCTCCACTGTCCACATCACAGGCTGCAGCACTGCTCATCTACACACACTGGCTGTAACATATCTAAAAACAGAAGCATCGCAGAGTATTTAAGATATTTACTTGGAATTCCGAAACAACGATTACAGAAAATACATGTTCTGTGTTTCTGAAATAAATAATTTTACACTTATAATTTTCATCTATTTTTTTTCAGATATACAAAGGGTACTTGTCA
>NW_006198892.1:0-532 GCF_000334495.1 Tupaia belangeri chinensis
AAAAAAAGAGACTGTTCTCTGTAGTAAATCACAAAGAACAGTACGAAAAGGAAAAAATGTATAGAAAGGAATTTAGAATAATGATCATAAGGAAAGTGAATGAGATGTAAGTGAACTCAGGTAAAGAATTCAACTAAATCAGGAAAATAATTCATGATATGGACAAGAAATTAAAGGCCTATCATAAAAAGAACCAAATAGAAATTTGGGAGAGAAAGAATTCAATAAAAATGTAAATAAATTAAAAAAAAATAATAGAAATGTAAATAAATAAAAGTTGAGAGCATAAAGAACAAGTTAGATAAAGCAAAATAGAGAATTTCTCAGCTTAAAGATAGAACTTTTGAAATAACTCATACAAAAAATAAAAGAAGAAGAAAGAAAAAGAATGACTAATGTGGACCTATGTATATAATCTAGAATAGAAATTGATTAAATTTCCCACTCAAAAGTATTAGACTGACTGTTAGGAAAAAAAAACTAGGACACACTAAATGTTCATATTAGACAAAGAATCTCCTGACCTTTGTAC
>NW_006198893.1:0-715 GCF_000334495.1 Tupaia belangeri chinensis
ATAAAGAGAGCTCTGAAAATAGTCTTTGGACAAGAAACTATATAAGGGTCAATTGGCCTGGAGCTGAAGTATTTTCCATGATTGCAGATTTTAAAACCTTGGAGCTAAAAATCGTGATTCTTTGTTGAGATTGTGAGGGTAGAGCTCTCTCTACTTATCTGTACGATTGAAGTAACACACTCCATCTAGCTTTCTACACTCTCATATCCAGCAAATATTTTCTCTGACATTTTTCTACTTCCTAAAGTTATTTCCAGCTTTGCATCAGAAATACTTTAAAATTTTTATTGTCTCATAGGACTGTCTGCACCCTTAAGAATGTTTTATTCTTAATGATATATATCATTTTGAGCAGTTCTGAGCCATGCAACAACCCCGTCTCCCTCATAATCACTTTGGGATTTTTGCATGTGTGCACACATGCTTGATGTGATTTAAAAGCCACTACTCTGAGACTTGAACCAGAATCAGCCATGTGGTGAGAGTCAAGCACCTTCACCACCACTCTATCTGCTGGTCCCCCATACAGCAATTTTTACATTATTATCTTTTTCCAAATATTTCCCATCTGGTGTTGATTGGATCTATGGATGTGGAACCCACAGATACAGGCAAGAGAGGAGGACTTATTCTGATTAGATCTGGGGAATTGGCTGCAGCTCTGAATTTTCTGCACCTTCTGTTTTATTGCAACTTCATCATCTAATTTACATAC
>NW_006198894.1:0-1540 GCF_000334495.1 Tupaia belangeri chinensis
TAATAAAGTATTTTTTATCTGGAAAAAAAAAATGACTTGTTTTGTCTTGTTGACTTTCTTAGGCTGAATGGTGACTAGAGAAGTCTAAGTTTCAGCTGCCTCAGTGGTAGCTGAAGCCTGGCTGATCTAGGTGATGACTGGCAGATTTAAAGCCTGCAAAGTTATTTTGGGCTTGGTAGAATCTCATTGACAGGGTTGTAGGGGAAGTAGATGGGGCCTTAATAATTGCCTGAATAGGGGTCTTCTTGACTTTGTTTCCCTTAGACTGGTTGGCAACTGGTGGTTCCATGGCCAGGGGGATCCTTGGTTGCCATCAGCAAGATACTGTCATCTTCTGTGGTGTCAGTCTGTACAGATGGAGAGAACAGAAGCCCCAGGCTCCCAAGGGGAGGCAGAGGGCCCTATACTTAGTATCATGATCCTCTGGGCCATCTTGCCTCATTACAGTATGCCCTTTTCCACAAAGTCCTCCCCTTTTTCTGAGCAATGAATGACTGAAGTGGGGTGAAGGAAGGGGAAGGAGACAGGGGATAGAGTTATATAGGTTTTCCTCTCCTCCTCTTCTACCAAGGAGGGGAGGATTAAGAAAACTTAGGCAAAAAATTATACAACTACATGATGGTAGGGGGCTCAAAAACAGTAAGTGAACTCAGGTCAGGGTATGTGGCATGGTGAGAATGCAGAGGGGCCTGACCTGAAACGAGGGCATCCTATAATCATAGTAATTTTTCTTATCCATCATTCTGGGAGATCAAGTAACAGCTGAGCCCGAGAAGAACAACCTGAGTTATGGGAAAATGAGAAGGAGGGGAAGATTCATCAATGTCTTGCCTATCCTGAAGGAGAGTGCTTTCTCATTTAACTTTGGGCCCCAAGCCTTTCCATTCCGGATTCTTATACCTCAAAATCCAGGCCAACTTTGGTTTCTGGGCCCGAGCTCCTTTTTCCTCCAAAACAGAAAGTTATTTTTATGACTCCACCCCTTTACCCTACACACCTCCTGTTGTGTCTTGATAGTGCATGTGTGCACTGGTCAGAGACCCTACCTACCTCAGGTCCACCACTTTTCTAAAATAACTCGTTCTCAAGACCCAAAAATCTAGATAGAATCCAAGTACATCTGAGCTGTGCTCTGTCCCTTTCAGGGACTAGGGTAACTGAAGACCCTCTGCTCTAAACCTCTTCTTCCAGGCCCAAAAAACCTAGGCAGAATCTATGGGTGTGGTGGCACCTGCCCTATGGCAAAAACCTAGGCAGAATCCAACTACATTTGATCTGTGCCCTGCCCTTTCAGGGACTAAGGTAACTGAAGACCCTCTGCTCCAAACCTCTCCTTCCAGACCCCAAAATATAGGTAGATATGGAAATCTATGCCTTCTCTCTCTCTTTCTTTAAAATTAAAAAAAAATTAAATACTTTTCCTTGAATCTGACTTCTTCTTTCTCTTGATAATTTCAGAATCCATCTACATCTGAGCTGTGCCCTGCCCACAAGCAATTTAATTTTTCCCCCCTTTTTTTGGTTGTTCTTGCTTTTCTCT
>NW_006198894.1:1553-5308 GCF_000334495.1 Tupaia belangeri chinensis
GTTTTCCTTTTTCTTTACCGTACTTTCTCCCTTTGGTGCTCTACCTCCACACACTAAGTGTCTAGACAGGTCTAGGTACATAGTAGCCAAATATCTGAATACTTTCAGGGTCATAGAAATTCTCAAACCCCACTGAACCTGCTGCAAAAAAGAGAGAATCTCTTTCTCATAAAACTGAACTCAAATCTCTTTCTGTGGATATCATGTTGCAAAACACAGTAGAAGAGAGAAATTGGCACAGTAAAACAAAGCACACAATCTTACAGTTGCAAAAACCTTCTCCAACATATTAGCCAAAAGTGAATATGTCACCAAATAACTAAAAATCAGAGAAGAAAGAATGCAAAGTAAGCAGCAGGGAGAAATATGAAGCTGCAGAGAAAGTGTGGCTCATCTCTTCTGACACTCCTCTGAACTCTGATTTCAAACCCTACAGCTCAGCCCAAGTGCACCAATTTTCTAGAAACTGGGAGGCCTTTGTAATATCCATTTCCAACAACAAAGGTGCAGGTTTCTTGGCGAGCATCAGGGAAACAGAACTGCAGAGAGATTGCAGGTCATCTTCTCTTGCATGCCCCTGAACTCTCAGAATTAGCTCTAAGAAATTAGGAAGAAATATATACTCCATCAAATGACCAGAAACTACCACAGAGACACAAGAAACATGAGAAACCAAGAAAATATCTCTCCCCTATGGAAAAATAACAACCCTTCATCATCCCCAGACAGAACAATGGGACTCATGGAAATGTTGGATAAAGATTTCAGAATATTCATAGTGACAAAACTAATCGAGATGCACGAGGTGAGAGACAACAAACTCCAGAAGATGTAAGAGAAAAGTGACAATGAGTTCCAGGAGATGAGGAAGTTCTCCCACTATTTGAAAGAAAAATATTCACACCATAAAAAAGAATAAAATGGAACTGTCAGAGTTAAAGGCTATAATACAGGAAATCACAACCTCCCTCAAAAGTACTAAAAGCGGATTAGACCATGCAGAAGATTGAATCTTGGATGTAGAAGACAAAACCTCTAACTAGAAAAGATCACCAAAAAGACTGAGAAAATAAACTCAAGGGGACCAGCAGTTAGCGTAATGGCTTTGTTGCTGGACTCCCACATAGTCGACGATGGTTCAAGTCCCGGACCCAGTGGCTTAAAACTCACGCTAGGTGCGTGTGCATGCATGCCCAAGATCCCGAGAGGAGAATGGAGGAGAAGGGATTGCAGCGTGGCCATCCCCCCTGGGGGGTGATTTCTCGCTTTTTATCTCTCTCTCTCTCTATGTCTGTCTGGTGAGCGCACGTGCCCTATAGCAAAAACTGCTCCAAAAAAAAAAAAAAAAAATTACGACTGAACAAGAAGAGGACAATTGCTCAAACAATAAGAATAATATACATGACATATTAGATATCATTATACATTCAAACATCCATATAATTGGTATCCCAGAAGGTGAATAACTAATAAGGACATTGATAATCTATTCTATGAAATCCTGGAAGAGAACTTTCCAAACCTAGAGATGTAATCAAATATCCAGACCCAAGTAATACAAAGGAACCCAAGAAGATCTTCTCCAAGGCACATCATAGCCAGATTGGCCAAAATCACAGACAAAGACAAGATATTAAAATGAGCAAGAGAGAAACTTCAAGTTTTAAACAAAGGGTATCCCACCAGGTTAATATGTGACCTCTCATCTGAAACAATGCAAGCAAGGAAAGAATGGTGAAATATATTCAAAGTGTTAAATGAAAAACTATTTCAACCAAGAATACTATACCCAGCAAGATTATCCTTCATATGGGAAGAAACAATAAAATCATTCTTGAGATCAGCAGGTGGCATGGTGGGTAAGCCTCTGGATGCTCCCACATGGCCAATCATGGTTTGAGTCCTGGATCTGGTGGCTTGCCTTCTCACTTTCCTTCTCTCTCTCTGTGTGTGTCTCTCTCTAGTCAAATTAAAATAAATGAATGAATGAATAAAAATTTAAAAAAATTATCTGTAAATCAAGTCTATGTTTTCTCTTCATTAACTACTCATAAGGAACTCCTCATAAGATAATAACTGAGCTTGAGAGAGTGGTGGCTAAGCAGTATAACTGGATAAAATGGGATTCTGAGATAAAAAATAAAAATGAGAAAATGGCCACCTTAATAGTAGAGATAAGTCTGGAAATATGAATAATAATGTTGAATGCTAACTTACAGAAATTAAACAAAGATTGAACAACAGTAACACTGCAGATTTAACAGAAGAAAGATTAATTACATGAGACTGAACTGGTGAAATAGAACTTTATGACTTTTGACTAAAACATTACTGATTTTCTTTTACTCATTGTCTTCCAGATTTAAGGATTTCTGTTTTCTTTGTTGTTGTTGCTTTGAGCTGTTGATAGCTTCAGTTATAAAAAAAAAAAAAGAAAAGAAATTGAAACAAAAACTTTTCTCCCTTCCTGACCCCTCTAGAAGTGGAAATTGTTTGTGAGCATTCTTATTCTGTGGCAGAATGGTTATTTGTATAAGTCCAATAACACATGTTACCTTACATCAGAAATTAGAAATACTGGTTATTGCCAGGACTTTGACTAAAATGTCATATCTGAAGATAAAACCAGAAAACTATGGAACTAAGGTAGAATTCAGGAAAGCCAACAGAAGCTCTTGGAAAAATTGCCTGGCATCACAAACAGTTCTACCTAGTAGGTAAGTAAAGAATGCCACTTCCTAAAAGCGCCCCAAAACTTTCAATTACAGATACTTAAAGGTACAATTATATGGTGAATTCCTGACTGGGCTCAGTAGCCTTGGGAGGCTTTATAATGAGTCTAATCTGAAGTGCCTTATAAAAGGTTCTGCAAAGTCAATGAAATCAATGAGTATTCTCACGGGGCCTTGTGCAAATAACAGACCAAATTGAGACTAAACTTATTAATTTTTTTGCCAATAAGTTAGTTTATGACTCTATTTAGTAAAAGGGGAAACAGAGAGAGGAAAAAGACATTTCAGAAGAAAATTACAGTGCACTTGTTACTAGATTTTAGCTATATCTATATCTGTTTTTTTTGTTTGTTTGTTTTTGTTTTGTTTTTAGTATCTACCTATTGTTTGAACAGAATTCTTTTTCTTCTTAAAAATATTACTTTAGAGGCGGACTGAGGCTACAGGCCCGACCCTTCCGAACCTCCTTGCATCCCCACTGTTCTTCCTCCTTGGATCCTGGGTTGATTGCCTGGGACTTTAAGGCGAACTCCCACCCCACCCCACCTGCAATCCGGATCAAGCCGGCCAGCAGTTCTGGACACCAGGTGAACTGAGGCTGCAGACCTGACCAACCTGGTACTGTCACTCATTGTCTGATCCTTTTCCACTAGCCTTTGTACTGTTTGAATTTTGGTGATTTGAGTGGCACACGTTGCACACCACGTGATTTCCATTTTCCATTTTGTTTTTTGTTGCTCTTGGGGTGTTGCTTATTAGGTCAGTTGGAGGCTCACCACTCCTTAGAAACAGTGATGACTTTGGGCCATCCAGGGCTAGTGGCAACAGTTAATGGTAATTGTGAGCAACAGGTAGGCCAAACATAAGATAAATAATCAATTTTCTAAGCCTGTACAACTTTTAAGAATCAGAGATACCTTAAATAAGTTAGGAAGAAACATATAGATTACCTGATGACTAGGAACAATCGCAGAAGCTCAAGAAATATGAGCAACCAACAAAAGGTCTCTCCCTCAAGGGAAA
>NW_006198894.1:9201-15189 GCF_000334495.1 Tupaia belangeri chinensis
CGCACACGCGCCCGGCGTGAGTTTTAAGCCACCAGGTCCGGGACACGAACCGCGGTCGACTACGTGGGAGTCCAGCGTCATAGCCATTATGCTAACTGCTGGTTCCCGTCATTCCCTTTTGAAAAAGCAATGTAATACACTGTAACGTTATACGTAATCCAATGTAATATAAAGAAGATTATGATGATAATAAAAATTAAAATAAAAAAATATATTACTTTATTTATTATTTTAGTAAATGTGGAAGAGTTTTGAATAGTATTTCTTTTTTAATTTTTTATTTACATTTTTAAATACATTCAATCACATTATTTAGCTTACAAGGTGATCATTTTAATATGTGAACATTTCTCCCCGGTAGAGTTGATCGAAATATAACAACAACAGAATTCTAATATTTTTCCTGGCTTTAAGTCTTAAGCAAATTTTTCTTAATATTTTTTAATTTTGATTTATTCAAGCTAAAACTACTTTTCTTGAAATTAAAATGTACATAAACAAAAAAAAATAAATAAACCATACTTAGTAAGCTATATAGCCTTTGCTAGGTACTTCTTTATAGCACGTTTATTTTTACTCACTGATTTTTACATCTAAGTCAGACCTGCTTTCATAGATATGTTTATATTATTAAGTGCACTTACTATTCGAAGTATTTAGTTTAATTAAGATCTTTTGTGAATCAATAAAATGTGGGGAAAAAAAACACAGGAAAACAACTGTTGATACCAGTGACAGTGTGGGAGAAAGGTGAGAAATGGCATAGGGTGAGAGGGAGGGAATCAAGGGGGAAAAATAAGTAAAATGTGTAAGAAAAAAGAAA
The DNA here is from genome assembly GCF_000334495.1 of Tupaia belangeri chinensis. NCBI lineage: Eukaryota > Metazoa > Chordata > Mammalia > Scandentia > Tupaiidae > Tupaia > Tupaia belangeri. The sequence goes on from NW_006198894.1 coordinate 10,025, forward strand.
TAGAAAATTATTTATTGAAGATAATAGGTATGGTAGTATCTTTGAGCCAATATACAGTGTATTCTTTTTGATTTATTCAAGCTAAAACTACTTTTCTTGAAATTAAAATGTACATAAACAAAAAAAAATAAATAAACCATACTTAGTAAGCTATATAGCCTTTGCTAGGTACTTCTTTATAGCACGTTTATTTTTACTCACTGATTTTTACATCTAAGTCAGACCTGCTTTCATAGATATGTTTATATTATTAAGTGCACTTACTATTCGAAGTATTTAGTTTAATTAAGATCTTTTATGAATCAATAAAATGTGAGGAAAAAAAACACAGGAAAACAACTGTTGATACCAGTGACAGTGTGGGAGAAAGGTGAGAAATGGCATAGGGTGAGAGGGAGGGAATCAAGGGGGAAAAATAAGTAAAATGTGTAAGAAAAAAGAAATAGAAAATTATTTATTGAAGATAATAGGTATGGTAGTATCTTTGAGCCAATATACAGTGTATTCTGGATATGGAAACTCATTTAGTATGCCACAATGATATACAGTGAATGAATGTAAATATGGAAAGATTCAGAGCCCTCCCAAGGACACATCTGGTAGGATCAAGTCCAGACTTAACTGTTATCTTCCAGAAATTAAACAGAAAGAACAGACTACAACAGAAAATAAAGTGCATGAGACTAAACTGGTAAAATAGAAATGTATGATTTTTGACTAAAACTTCACTGATCTTTTTCTATGCTTTGTTTTCCAGAGTTAAGAATTTTTGTCTTCTCTTGAGTTATAGAGAGGTCCATGTACTTACTATTTGAACAGACTCCTAACCTGTTTCCTAGCTTTAATTTTTAAGCAAAGTTCTCTTAATATTTTTTGATTTTGATTTATTGAAGCTAAAACTGCCTTTCTTGAAATTAAATAATGTATTTAAAAATACCTATTTAATGACCACAGTAAGCTATATAGTCTCAGCTAGGTGCTACTTTATAGTATATTTATTCTATTCACAAAGTTTCATGCCTAAAGTCAAACATGTGTTCACAGATATGTATATATCAGCTGAACTTGCTATTGAAAGTATTTAGATTAATTAAGATCTTTTATGAATCAATAAAATGTGGAGAAAAATAAAGAATGGAAAGTAACTGAAGATACCAGAGACAGTGTGGGAGGAGGGTGGGAAGTGGCAGAGGGTAAGAAATGGGGGAGGGAATTATATATCACCAGAAATGTAAAATTATTTGTTTATGATAACTTGTATGATTAAGCCACTATACAGTGTATTCTGGTTGGGAAATTGTATATTGTACACTGTGATGGTGTTCAGTGAATTAATGTAAAATAAATAAATAAATAATTTTTTAGAAAAAGCACACCTGGAAAAAAAAGAGCTGTTCTTTTCTTTTTCCTTGACACTATAGAACCTACAAAAAAAAGTAGGGAAAAAGATGCACTTTATCAGATGACTAAAAACCAGCAGAGAGGCAAGAGAAATATAAAACAACAAGAAAATACTCCTTCAAGAGAATGCAACTCCTTATCAACTACAGACAGTGCAATAAAACTCACAGGTATATCAGAAAAAGAATTCAGAATATTCATAGGGACAAAATTAAATGAGGTGCAAGATAAAAAAGACAACAAACTCCAGAGGATGAGAGAGTTCTTCTAAAACTTGAAGCAGAAACTAGATACTATGCCAAAAAAAAAAAAAAAGAACTTCTGGGATAAATACTGTAATACACAAAATCAAAACCTCCCTCAAAAGTATTAATAGCAGATTAGACTATGCCAAAGGTTAGATATCTTATCTAGAAGATAAAACCTCTGACTTAGACAAAGCCTCCAAAATAAATAAATATAAAATAACCAAAAAAGGTGAGAAAAACATATGGTAAGTACTATGCCATTAAATGACCAATTATCTGAATAACTGATATTCCAGAAAGTGAAGAATCAAAGGGCAGTGATAATCTATTACATGTGAGGAAATCTTTCCAAACCTAGAGAAATATTCAGACATCCAGACTTAGAAAAAAAAAAAAAGCACAAGTAGAATCAACCTAAAAAGATCCCCTCCATAGCATATCATATCCAGATTGGTCAGATCACAGGCGAAGAAAAGATTCTAAAAATGGCAAGAGAGAAACATCAAGTTAGTTGCAAATATTATCCCATTAGGCTAACATCAGATATCTCAAGTGAAACTATGCAAGCAAGGAAACAATGGGAAGATATATTAAAATGCTAACAAAAAAATTTTAAACTGCAAGACTTCTTCATGTGGGAAGAACAAATAAAAGCATTCTCAGATAAACAAAACCTGAAAGATTTCACCAACATCAGAGCATCTATTCAAGAAGTACTAAAGGGGAGACCAGACTGACCCTTGCTCTACAGGAGCTCTCCAGTTCCATCTCTAGTCTCCTGGCCAGCAAGGGAAACTGAGGCAGGGGCACCACTGCCCCTAGCCAACATCCAGGCTCCCAAGACTAGGATTCTACCCCCTTTAAAGGTAGACAGGGTTTTCTTTTTTTTGTTTCCCTTTTTGTTTTGTTAATACACTCCTGTCCCTTGTCCAACAGACCAGACTGGCCCTTGCTCAGCAGAAGCTCTCCAGTTCCATCTTTAGACCCTGGCGAATCACACGGCATGTGACATTTTTTTTAATTCTCCTCTATGCTATTTCTTTCCTCTTACACTATCCTCTCTTCCTCATGCTCCACCCTGCCAGAGATTTAGACAGATCCAGAATCACAGTTCTGAAATTCCCTAGTATTGTAGGGTTCCCTGGGATCCTCCCGTGTACTGAACCACCTGTGAATACATTGATAGTACTCTTCAGACCTCTGAATAGAGTAACCCCTCTTGAGACCACAATGCTACAGACAACAGAAGAGAGACTTCCACATAAATCAATTCACAGCAAAAGGGAAATACACTTGTTCCTAGTCAAAGTAATGTTTTCCTGATTGTCCTAAGGTTGTACAAACACAAGAGATGAGGGTTAGTGCCAGATGTGGTGTGTGTGGAGAAGCGATATCTAAGGAAGGACATTTGGAGGAGGGATATGGAGGCAGAGCATTGATGGAATGGGGAGGTGTGGTGTTATTGGTTAAAGATATTTTGATCAACTGGACTGGGGAGAAATGTTCACATATTGAAATGTTCACTTTGTAAGCTAAATAATGTGATTGAATGTATATAAAAGTTAAAATAAAAAAAATAAAAGAAGAGATATTCAAAAGTGAATACATCTTCCAATGGCTAGAAGTACAAGAAGAGCCTCAGGTCTGAATAAGTCAGGGGATGTGTCTCCATCAAAGGAATAGAGTAACTCCCCTCCATGTCTCCTAAAATCTGAGAATGTTACTAAAATATCAGATAAAGAATTTAGAATGTTCATAGTGAACAAATTCTATGAGCTGGAACAGAAAAGAGACAGCAAACTTCAGGAGAATAGGAAGTCCTTCCACGATATGAAAGAAGAAATGGCCACTCTGGGAAAGAATCAGATGGAGCTATTATAGATGAAGTCTGTAATACAGGAAATCAAAAACTCTCTTTAAAGTATTAAAAGTTGATTAGACCATACTGAAGATAGAATCTCCGATGTTGAAGATAAAACCTCTGACCTAGAAAAAACCACCAAGAAGATAGAGAAAATAGCAAAAAAATATGAGAATAATATATGAGAAATACTAGATTCCATAAGACACCCAAACATCAGAATAATTGGCATCCCAGAAGGTGAAGAAAATACTAATGGCATGGAAAATCAATTCCATGAAATCCTGGACAAAAATTTCCCAAGTCTAGAGAGGCATTCAAGCTTCCAGATCCAAGAAATAAAAAGGACCACAAATAGACTCAAACACACAAGATCTTCCCCAAGGCACATCTTAGCCAGACTGTCCAAGACCACAGATAAAGACATAATACTAAAACTGGCAAGAGAGAAATGACAAGTGACTTACAAAGGTCATCCCATCAGGCTAACACCGGACCTCTCAGTGGAAACAAGGAAACAAGGAAAGAATGGGAAGATGTATTGAAAGTGTTAAGAGAGAAACAATTTTAAACAAGATTATTACATACTGAAACATTATGCTTTATATGGAAAAAAATAATAAAATCTTCTCAGACAAACAAAACCTGAATGCATTTGCCAGCCCCAGACCAGCTCTTCAAGAAACCCTGAAGAAAGTACCGTTCCAGGAAAACTAAAGAATTAACAGAGAGAAACAAAGGAATAAAAGGCAACTAAGACAATGGCCAACTTAAAGGTCGGGACAGGTCTGGTAACATCGATAATAACATTGAATGTGAATGGATTAAATTCTCCAATCAAGAGACGCAGACTCGCTGAATGGAAAAAGAAACCCTTTATCTGTTGCCTACAGGAAACCTGTGATAGGCAGTTAGTTAGTTGTGAGCGGGCAGCCCTAAGAGAAAAGCAAAAGGCTCATCTAGCTCCAGGCACCAGGAGGGTGAGGCAATTTGCCATCTTCCTTCCTTGGGGCCTGAGGGAAGCACAAGGGATTATTCATAGATTTTTCTCTTATCAAAAAGACCTAAGCAAGCGTTTTGGTCAATGCCCTAATTCCCAATAGGGCGATGGACTAATTGGGCAGTCTAATTTGGGCAACCTGGCTCACATTGGGCATGCATGATTAGGTGATCAAGTTCCTCATTCTTTACCTGTGAGGAAGGTGCGCAGGTACAGGAAAAGAATGTGAGGATTCAAATTCAAAGGAAGGACATAGGCAGCGTAATGGGCCTCCCACTAATGAATATTCTTGACCTCTAGTACTAAAAATAACGGTTAACTACTACGAAGGGCGTTGTCACCTGGCAATCTGCCCACGCAAGAACCATTTTGGGTGTACTTTCTTTTTTTTCCTTTCTTTTCTATTAAATCTTCTCTTCTACCTACTTTATTCATGGTTGCAGTTTCATTTTGCGCCTAGGGATAGATCTCTAATTTTAGTGATCTGGACCCAAAGGATTTCACAACGCAGCTTGACACTCTCCCATCCATTAACAAATACACTTCACGGATAAAGACATACATAGACTGAAAGTGAAGGGTTGGAGACAGGTTTTCCATGCAAATGGGAATCAAAAAAGAGCTGGAGTTGCGATACTAATTTCTGACAAAATAG
>NW_006198894.1:15802-16088 GCF_000334495.1 Tupaia belangeri chinensis
CCCTGGGGGGTGATTTCTCACTTTCTGTCTCTCTGTCTCTCTCTGTCTGTCTGGTGAGCGCACACGCCCTATAGCAAAAACCTCTAAAAAAAATCAAATACATGGAAACTAAATAACCTACTCATGAATGACTCCACCACTACTGATGAAATAAACACTGAAATTAAAAGATTCATAGAAGCCTATGACGAGGACATGAGTTCCCATAATCTTTGGGACACTGCAAAAGCAGTCATAAGAGGGAAGTTCATAGCAATTAGTGCATATAAGAGGAACATAGAAAGAA
>NW_006198894.1:18809-30608 GCF_000334495.1 Tupaia belangeri chinensis
CCGGTGGCTTAAACTCATGCCGGGTGCGTGTGCGTGTGTGCCCAAGGTCCCGAGAGGAGAATGGAGGAGAAGGGATTGTGGCGTGGCCATCCCCCCTGGGGGGTGATTTCTCACTTTCTGTCTCTCTGTCTCTCTCTGTCTGTCTGGTGAGCGCACACGCCCTATAGCAAAAACCTCTAAAAAAAATCAAATACATGGAAACTAAATAACCTACTCATGAATGACTCCACCACTACTGATGAAATAAACACTGAAATTAAAAGATTCATAGAAGCCTATGACGAGGACATGAGTTCCCATAATCTTTGGGACACTGCAAAAGCAGTCATAAGAGGGAAGTTCATAGCAATTAGTGCATATAAGAGGAACATAGAAAGAAGGCAAATGGATCACCTAACATCATGTCTTAGAGAATTGGAAAAGCAACAGCAAAAAAATCCAAAAAAACTCCAGCAGAAAGGAAATAATAAAGATACGCGCAGAAATAAATGAAATAGAAAATAAGCAATCTATACATAAAATAAATGAAAGTAAAAGCTGGTTCTTTGAAAAGATAAACAAAATCGATACACCACTAGTGAGACTTATTAAGAGGAAGAGAGAAAGGAACCAGGTGAATCAAATCTGCAATGAATCAGGCAATATAACAATAGACAAAGTAGAAATACAAAACATCATTAGAGGATACTATGAACAACTATATGTCAAGAAGTACTAAAGGGAATATTAAATCAGGAAAACTAAAGAGAGAAAAATAAAAATAAGACAACAAAAAACAGCCAAAAAAATAGCTAGCAAAATGGTAGGGACCAGTTCTCAGATACTGATAATTAAGTTAAAATTTAATGAATTAAAATCTCCAATTAAAAGACAGACTGGTTGAATGGATTAAAAAGCAAGAACCCTGTATGTGCTGCCTACAAGAAATTCATCTCACAGATAAAGAAAAATGTAGACTGAAAGGGAAGGATATGGAAAAAAAAATATTCCATGCTAATGGAAACAAAAAGGCCAGAGTTGTAATAATATCAGATGAAGTAGACGTCAAGATAAAAGCTGAAGGAAGAAACAAAAAAGGACACTGTGTAGTACTAATACTACTAACTGATCAAAAAGATATTACATTTATATGGAACCAGCAGTTAGCATAATGGCTGTGTCACTGGACTCCCACGTAGTCGACCGCGGTTCGTGTCCCAGACCCAGTGGCTTAAAACTCACACCGGGCATGTGTGCGTGCGTGCCCAAGATCCCGAGAGGAGAATGGAGGAGAAGGGATTGCAGCGTGACCATCCCACCTGGGGGGTGATTTCTCGCTTTCTGTCTCTATGTCTCTCTCTGTTTGTCTGGTTAGCGCATGCGCCCTATAGCGAAAAAACCTCTTCAAAAAAATTTTAAAAAAAGATATTACATTTATAATTATCTATGCATCCAATACTCTAGAACCAAAATACATGAACAAGAAGCTGTTAGATATTAAGGAAGAGATACTACAGCACAAAAATCATTGGTGTTCTCAACACCTCACTGTCTCCTCTGGACAGATCATCTACGCACATACACACACACACACACAAATAAACAAATTATACAGGATCTTAATGATACCATGAATCAAATAGACTTGAAGACATCTAAAGAACATTTTACTGAACAACAAAATACATGTTTGCCATGCCCACATGGATTATTTTCAAATATTGACCACGTGACATGTCCCATAAAATAAGCCTTTAAAGATTCAGAGAAGTAGAAAATATATCCACATACTTTCTGACCATGACAGAATCTAACTTAGAATCAACTGCAGAAACAACCCTGAAAAATACACAAATACAAAGAAACAAAACAATCTATTTTGGAATGACTTCATAATCATGGAAGAAATTAAGAATGAATTAAAAGATTAATTGAAATCAATAACAATGAACACAACAGTTTTCATAACCTATGGGACACAGCAAAAGCTGTCATAAGTGAGAAATTCATAGCAATTAGTGCTAACAAGAAAAAAAAATAGAAAGGTGACAAATGAACAAACTAAGAACACATCACAAGAAACTGGAAAAACAACAACAAAATATCAGAAAGATCACCAAAAAAAAAAGTAAAGATTTGAGCAGAAATAAAAGAAATAGAGATAGAAGTACTACACAGAAAATAAACAAAACCAAAAGCTGGCTTTTTGAGAACATAAAAAAATTTGACATACCATTAGCTAGACTAATTAAGAAGAGAGAAAAGGACCAGATAAATCCAATCAGCAATAAGGTAGGCAATATTATAACAGACCTAACACAGATACAAAAGATCATTAGAGAATACTATACGTGAATATATGTAAACAAACAAGAAAACCTCAATAAGATGGACAAACTGGAAACATATAATCTAACAAGATTAAATCAGGAATACATAGCTGACTAGTCCCACAACAAGCAATAAGATCGAATCAGTAATAAGTAACCTCCCAACCAAGAGAATCTTGGGTCCCAATGGTGTCGCTTATGAATTCTACAAAACTTACAAAGAACAGCTCACCTCCATTCTACTCAAACTGTTTCTAAAGGTCCAAATGGAAAAAACCCTCTCAAATTCATTTAATAAATCCTCCTTCAGCTTCATCCCCAGCACAGACATCATTAATAAATAAATAAATAAATAAATAAACAAACAAACAAACTACAGACCAATATCTCTGATTCATAGAGATGCAGAAGTTCTAGACAAAATACAAGCAGGTCAAATTAAATGTCACATTATAAGGATGATACACCACGATGAGGTAGATTATATTCCAGGGATGCAAGGGTAATTCAACATATGCAAAAACAGAAAGGTATAATAACATTGTATTAATAGAAAACAAAATAAAAACTATATGATTATATCTATGGATGCAGAAAGCATTCAATAAAATACATCACTTCATGATTAAGATTCTCAGCAAAATCGACATAGAAGGGACATTTCTCAACAAAACAAAAGCCATATATAAAAAATCATAGGTAGCATCATACTGAATGGGGAAGAGCTGAAAGCTTTTCCACTAATAGCTGGAACAAGACAAGGCTGCCCCCTTTCTCAAATCCTTTATTAAATATTTATTTATTATTATGATTATTTATACTTTCAATCAAAATACATCATTTATCTGGTAAAAAGAATTTACCCAACATGAAATGTACCTCAGACCAGTACAGAATAATATTATAGTTGAGAATACTATACATGTTATCATCAACAGGTAATAAACACTTTCTGAGTCCTACAAATGTCTTACCTCTTCATTTTCCTCCTAATTTACTTCCCTACATTATTCCCCTCTCCCACCCTCCTTCCACATTGTCTCCAGTGTTAATAACTATTTTCAGTACTTTTGGGTCCTCCAATCATTCAGCCTCTACTATAGATTAGATATAGTATATGTTAGGTGGAGATATACAATGTCTCTCTTTCATAGCCTGACTTGCTTCACTCAAAAATGAATCTTCCATATTTGTCCACTTTCTATCAAATGCCAGAATCTTGTGTTTGTTTGTTTGTTTGTTTGTTTGTTTATTTATTTTTATGATTGGACAGTATTCCATGAAGTATATGTGCCACACTTTTTCAATCCATTCATCTGTTTGTGGACATTTGGGTTGGTTCCATGTCTTAGCAATCATGAATAATGTCACAGTAAACAAAAATATGCAAGCACTTTTCCAACTGAGCATTCTCCCGTCCTTTGGATAGATACCCAGGAGTAGAATTGCTGGATCACATGCTAGTTCTATTTGTAGGTCTTTGCGGAACCTCCATATTGTTCTCTATAGTGACTGTACTAATTTGTATTCCCACCAACAGTGTAGGAGAGTTGCCTTTTCTCCAAGAGAGTTCTCCTTTCACCACATCCCCACAAACTTTTATCATTAAAAAAATCTTCTCCATTCTGACTGGGATTAGGTATCTTATTGTGGTTTTGATGTACATCTCCCTATGATGAGGGATGTTGAGTATTTTTCCATATGCTTTTTGAGTGTTCATATATCTTCCTTAGAGAGTTGTTTGTTCAGGTCATTTTCCCATCTTTTAATTGGTTAATCATTTTTGTTTCCTGGTAAACTGATTGAGTTCCCTGTGTATGTTGGCTAACAATTCCTAATCTGGGGCATAGTCTACAAAAATGTTCTCCCATTCTGAAGGTTGTTTTGGCTTTGCAGAAACTTCTTAATCTGATGTAATCCCACTTGTTTATTTTTGGTATTATTGCCTGTGCTTTGGGAGTCTTATTTAAGAATTCTTTGCCTACCCTAATTCTTCCATAGTTTCCCCAGTGTTTTCCACCAGTACTTTTATAGTTTGAGGTTTTAGGATTAAATCTTTGATCCACTTTGAGTTGATTTACATTAATGGTGAGAGATAGGGGTTCAGGTTAATCTTTCTGCAGGTGAATATCCAGTTTTTCCATCAGAAATTGCTAAAGATATTTTCCTTTTCCCACTAAATTGTCTGTATCCTTTGTCAAAGATCAGTTGGCTGTATGTCTTGGGGTTTATTTCCAGGGTCTCTATTCTGTTCCATTGGTCTTCATGTCTGTTTTAGTGCCAATACCATGCTGTTTTTATTATCACAGCTTTGTAATAAATTTTGGGATCAGGGAGTGAGATGCTGCCCAATCCACTCTTCTTGTGTATAACTGCTTTGTGAATACAGGATCTTTTATAATTCCAGACAAATTATATGACTCTCTTGTCTAAAACTGTAAAGAATATATGTAGTCATTTGACTGGTATTGTGTTAAATATGAAGATTAATTAGGTTAGAATTGCCATTTTGGTTATATTTATTCTCGTCCAGAAACATGGGATGTCCTTCCACAATTTTAATGCTTCCAATAGGAATTGGAAATGCCTTTTATTTCATTCTCTAATCTGGATGCATTGGATAGGACTTCTAGCACTATATTGAAAAGGGTGTGGGGATGGCTTATTTTGTACCAGTTTAATGTTGCCTATAGGTTTTTTAGTACAATGTTACTTATAGGTTTTTCATAGTTGTCATTTATTATGCTGAGAGTCTTAATCATGAAAGAATGTTGTATTTTGTCTAATGATTTTCTGGATCTTTCAAAATGATCCTATGGTTTTTATCATTCTTTCTATTAATATTCTGTATTATATTTATGGTTTTACATATGTTCAACCACCCTTGCATCCCTGGAATAAGCCATACCTGGGCATGATAGAAATAATTTTTATATGTTTTTGGGTACAATTTGATAGCCTCTTGTTGACAATTTTTGCATCTATATTCATCAGAGAAATTGGTCTGTAGTTTTACTTTTTTGTCATATTTTTGTCACTTTTGGGAATGAGGGTGATATAGGCTTCATAAAATGAACTTAACAGGGTTCCTTCCTTTTGGATCTTTAGAAATAATTTGAGTAAAGGTAGATTAAATCTTCTTTAAAAGTTTCATAGAATTCAGAACTGAAACCATCAGGATGTAGGCTTTTCTTTGTTGGGAGGTTATTTGTTTTTTTTTGTTGTTGTTGTTGTTTTTTTTTTTTTTGAGAGATTTTCACTGTAGGGCGTGTGCGCTCGCCAGACAGACAGAGAGAGACATAGAGACAGAAAGCGAGAAATCACCCCCCAGGGGGGATGGTCACGCCGCAATCCCTTCTCCTCCATTCTCCTCTCGGGATCCTGGGCACGCACGCACACGCGCCCGGCGTGAGTTTTAAGCCACCGGGTCTGGGACATGAACCGCGGTCGACTACGTGGGAGTCCAGCGACATAGCCATTACGCTAACTGCTGGTTCCCAAGGGAGGTTATTTGTTATTAATTCAATCTCATTGCTTGTTATGGGTCTATTCAGGCTTTCTATGTCCTCCTGATTCAATCTTGGTAGATTATATGTGTCCAGGAATTTGTTCATCTCATACAGGTTTTCTTGTTTGTTGGTGTTACTCACTCAAAATATGCTCTATTGATGTTTTGTATTTCTATTATGTCTGTTGCACTATAGCCTGTTTCATTACAAATTTGATTTATCTAGTTCCTTTCTTCTTAATTAGTCTAGCTAATGGTGTGTCAATTTTGTTTATCTTTTCAAAGAACCACGTTTGGGTTTCATTTATTTTTTGTATAGTTCTTTGATTTTATATTTCATTTATTTCTGCTTGAATGGATTATTTCTTTTCTATGGGAATTTTTATTTTTATTGCTATTATTCCAATTCCCTGAGGCATGATGTTCTATTGTCCATTTGCTCCCTTTCCATCTTTTTCTTATGCACACTAATTGCAATGAAGTTCCCTCTTATGCTTTTTCAGTGTCTTATAGATTATGGAAACTCATGCAATCATTTTTGTTTGTTTTAATGAATCTTTTTATTTCAGTCTTAATCTGTTTGGGAGTAATGAAGACATTCAGGAGTAAGTTATTTAGTTTCCATGTATTTTTGCATTTTTGAGGGGTTTTCCTGAAACTGATATCAAGTTTAATTCTATCATGGTTGGAGTAGATGCTGGATATAGTTTCTATGACTTTGAATCTGTGAAGAGGGTTTTGTGCCCTGTCATGTGATCAATCATCAAGAAGATACCATGCAGCAGTGAGAAAAATGTACATTTTGTGGTTTGGGGTGTAAAGTTCTATGGATGTTTGTCAAGTTCATCTGATTTATTTTATCATTTAGGACTTGAATCTCTTTGCTTATTTTTTGTCTTGTCTATCTGTCTAAAGGAGATAATGGGGTGCTGAGATCCCCAACAATTAGTATGATGCAGTCTATCTCTCCTTTTAGTTGCAGTAGTCTTTCCTTCTGGGTGCTCCTGAATTGAGTGCATAGACATTTATAAGTGTTACATTTTCTGGAGGAATTAGCCCTTTTACTATTATATAATGCCCTTCTTTGTCTCTCTTTCTTTAAATTTATTTTCATTTTATTGCATTCCGTACTGACAAAAGTGTTTTTAGATAAAAGAGGACTGGGCTGCCTATATTTTTGATCTTCAATTGCCAGAAAAGAGGTATTGCAAAGAAAATATCTTGTCATTGATATTCATTCAATGGTGGGCATCTGGACTTTCACATTTTGACTTTCAAATGATTTCTGTACCTTCCAAAATACTTCCTCTTAGTGACAGCACCAAGAATACTTTGGAAACATGTGATGAGTTTTGTGATGCAGAGAAAGCCACTTGTGACATTTCTCCAGGATACATTATGTGGGGTTTAAGAGTAGAAAGCAATCAAGTCCTCCACGTGGGTCTTGCAAATAGCATCTTCCTCTAAGTCCTCAGATAACTATGCAGAGCTATCTGCCATGGCTGCTGGAGTGTCTCTGACCCACAGTTCCTCATGATTTTCATCTCTACAAGCCTGGACAATGACGACTTTGTGTTTTTCCTTCAGGCTGTGGCAATTGTGGTTATTTAATATCCGTTAAATGTTACAAGGTAGCACATATGGTGTTTCTTTACTATGGATAGTTCACAGATTCCTTCTAGAATTCCATATTACATGAATACCAAGAATGTGTTATTTGAAGACTCATGCTCTGATTGGGCAGCACAATCCTACCACTCTGATTCCACGTCCATGGTCAAAAGTTTCTTTTTCACATCTACACCATAGTCTAGGCCCTCAAGTAGACCCTTCATTTCTGTGATGTCATGGTCAGCCCCATTGCTCAAAGGAAGATGGTCAAATTGTTGTATATGATGAGAACAAAACAAGTGTGCTCCTCCTGCTCCTTTATGGGATAGATCTCTTCAGTCCTTTCTTCATGAAGTTTCAAAGTTTCAAAGATTCCTCTTAAGGACAAAGCTTCAGGATATCTATAGGTTGTGCTGACTCAGCACCCTCTCTGGAAAAGCTCTCCTGGTGGACACCTTAAAGAATATTTAGATAAATTTTGACTTGCTTCATGGTGTTTGTCTCACACAGTATCCACCACAACCCTGAGCTTGTCTTCAGCTTTTGCATCATAATTTTTTTCTTTTCTTCTTCCTTCTACTTCAGCACATTGTTTTCCAATAATTCGCTCAAAATATCAGTGGCAATTTCTTTGCCTAATAATTCCAAAAACTTAAGTGGTTATTCTCTGGTTGTTTTCAGCCCACAGGTAACATTGTAGTGAAGAGAACCTCTGATTATCTTTGTCTCTTCTTACAGTTTTTGTCTGAAATCACTATCACGACTCATTATTTTTTGGTTTCTGTTTCCATGGAATATCTTTTTCCGGACCTTTGCTTTTAGTCTATGTATGTCTTTATCCATTAGATGGGTTTCTTGTAGGAAGTAGATGGAGGGTTACTGATTTTTTTTATCCATTCAACCAGTCTTTGTATCTTAACTGGAAAATTTAAATCATTAACATTCAACATAATTATTGATATTTACGGACTTGTACGTACCATTAAGTTTGTCATATTCTTGATTGTTTTTTGTTCTCTTATTTCTGTCTGTCTTTCATTTTTTTAGGTATATTACACCCTTCAGAACTTCTTGAAGAGCTGGCCTGGAGTTGGTAAATGCATTCAGGTTTTGTTTATTTGAGAATGTTTTTATCTTTCTTTCTCATATGAAGGATAATCTTGTCAGGTAGAGTAATCTTGGTTGAAATTGTCTTTCATTAACACTTTGAATATATATCCCCATTCTTTCCTTGCTTGCTTTGTTTCCAATGAAAGGTCCAATGTTAACCTTATGGGGTATCCTTTGAAAGTAACTTGACATTTTTCTCTTGCCAGTCTTAGTATCTTGTCTTTGTCTGTGGTTTTGGTCAATCCTACTATGACGTGTCATGGAGAGGATCTTCTTGGGTTGATTCTATTTGGAGTTTTTTGTATTTCTTGGATCTAAATGTTTGATTGTTTTTCTAGACATGGAAAGTTTTCTTCCAGGATTTTGTGGAATAGATCAATTCCCTTATTAGTTTCTTTGGCTTCTAGGATACCAATTATTCAGATGTATAGACATTTAATGGAATCTAGTATATGGACATCATTTTATTTTTGCTAATTTTTAAGTCTTTTACAGACTTTTTGTTAATTTTGGTGGTTAGAGGTTATGTTTTTACGTCCGAGATTTGATCTTCTGCATGATCTAATCTGCCTTTACTACCTTCAAGGGAAGTTTTGATTTCCTGTATTACAGTCTTCATCTCTAATAGTTCTGTCTGATTCTTTTTATGGTGTCTAATTATTCTTTCACATCATGGTAGGACTTTCTCATATCTTGGAGTTCAATGTCTCTTGTCTCTTGCATCTCACAATGTTTTGTCACCATAAATATTCTGAATCCTTTTTCTGACATTTTGGTAATGTCCTCTAAATTTTCTATACTTGGAGACAAGGTACTGTGTTCCCCAGTCAGAGATATATTAGTAGGTTCTCTTATCCTTGAGACTCTTCTCTGATTTTCAGTCATTTGGTAATGTATTAACTTTTGGCTGATTTGTTGGAAAAGTTTTATGTAACTGTGAGCTCTTATGTTTCCCTTTACTGTGAAATAATTCTGTGCGCTAAATTCTCCCTTCTATGGTGTTTTGCAACATGGTGACCACAAGTAGAAATTTCAGATCAGATTTATGAAGAGGAGCTTCCCTATTTTTTCGTAAGATTCAATGAAGAGTGAAGATTTCTTTCTTTCTTTCTTTCTTTCTTCTTTCTTTCTTCTTTCTTTCTTCTTTCTTTCTTCTTTCTTTCTTCTTTCTTTCTTCTTTCTTTCTTCTTTCTTTCTTCTTTCTTTCTTCTTTCTTTCTTCCTTTTTTTTGTAGAGGTTTTTGCTATATGGCACATGCGCTCACTGGAGAAATAGACATAAAATGAGAAATCACCCCCCGGGGGTGGATGGCAACACTGCAATCCCTTCTCCTTTACTCTCCTCTTGGGATTTTGGGCATGCACACATATGCACCCCATGTGAGTTTTAAGTTGCTGAGTCCAGGTGTTGAACCATGGTCAACTATATTGGAGTCCAGTTATGTAACCATTATGCCATCTGCTGGTCCCAAAGGGTGAAGATTTCTCTGAGCCTCACAATAGTCAGTTGTTTGGCTACTATGCACCTAGACCTGTCTAGGCAGTGGATGAAGGCTGAGAAGCAAAATGAGAAAGTAGAATAAAAGAAGAAGAGAATAAAAAACAGAAATAGGAAGATAAAAAAAAAAAACAGAGAAAAGAGAAAACCAAAACATAATTAATTAAATAAAATTTTAAAATGGAAACTGTGTGGCACACTTACATGCTGTACAAAAATGCCAGCACATGCCTGAAATGGAGATGCCTGTGATTACACTGTCCTAAGAGCATGGAAGAGAAGAGAAAAATTAGCAAGAGAAAGGCACGGGGGAAAAAGTGGTTGTTTTCTTTTTTAATATGGTAGAGACTGAAAGACTGGAGAACATAAAAATATTAAAAATTGTAATGGACACTAGAGACAAAGTGGAAAGAGAGTGTGGGAAGGGAAGAGCATAGGAAATTTGGGGGAGAAATGGAGAGGTAAGACACTTGTGGAATGTAGATAAGATTTATTATCTGTTGAGGAGGATGTGTATGGTGGTCTCAAGTGGGCTGGACTGAGATATGTATCATGCTCGATAAAGTCTCTTCACAATGTAAATGATGTATAGCAATTTAATGTATGAATAATAAATAAATAAAGAAGAAGATAAAAAAGAGAGAAAATAAGAGGAAAAAGAGATTTTCCCTACCTTTTCTAGATTCTTGGTCCTGGAAGGAACAGGGGCACTGACTGGTGATTCTCAGCATTGATGTTGGGCCTAGAAAAGGGCAGCACACATCTAAGATGGAGATGTCTATAATTACCCTGTCCTTTTCTGGGGTCTTGAAGGAGAGAGTCATTGGCTGGGTGCTTCCCCGTAGTGATGCTGGGCCCAGAAAAGGGAAGTAAAGGTCTAAAAAGGAGATGCATTCTACTACCCTGTTCTATGTGTGGGGAGAAGAAGAAAATTAGCAAGATAAAGGCACGGGGAAAAATTGTTGTTTTCTTCTTTAAAAGTTGTAAAAAAGAGAAAAGAGAGAGATTTTACCTACTTTTTCTAGCTTTTGGAGTCTGGAAGGAGAGGGGCACTGGCTGGGAGTCTCTCAGCAGTGATGCAGGGGCCAGAAAAGAGCAGCACGCACCTGAGATCAAGATACCTACAATTACTGTGTCTTATGTGGAATGATGAGAGGAAAATTAGCAAGAGAAAGGTAGAAGGGAACAAAATTGTTCTTTTCTTTTTTAACAAGTTAGAAAGAGAAAATAAGAGGAAAGTTAGAGTAGTTTTTCTGCCTTTTGTAGCTTCTGGTATCTGGAAGTAGAGGTGAATTTCCCTGGGCACTTCAAGGCAGTGTTGCTGGAACCAGAAAAGGGCAGACACACCTGAAAAGAAGATGACTATAATTATCCTGTCCTTTTCAGTCTTCTGGAGTCTGGAAGGAGAAGGGCACTGTCGGGATACTTCTCAGCAGAAATACTGGGCACAGAAAAAGACAGCACATACCTGAGCTAAGGATACTTATAATTACCCTGTACTTTTTTAGGTTCTGTGGTCTGGAAGGAGAGGGGCACTGACTGGGCAATTCTCAGCAGTAAAATTTGGCCCCAGAAAGGGCAGCACACACCTGAGATTGGGAAACTTGTGATTATCCTCTGCTATGTGGGGGAAGAAGAGAAAAATTAGCAAGAGAAAAGCATAGGAGAAAGGCAATTATTGTTTTGAAAAAAGTTATAAAAGAGAGAAAGTGAGAGGAAAGAGAGAGACTTTCTTACCTTTTCTAGATTCTGGAGCCAGTAGGG
>NW_006198894.1:30639-32001 GCF_000334495.1 Tupaia belangeri chinensis
TATGGAAAGGGGCACTGGCTTGGTGCTTCTCAGCTGTGGTGCTTGGCCCAGGAAAGGGCAGCGAACACATAAGATGGAGATGCCTGTGACTATTGTGTCTTTTTGTATCTGCTCGGCTCTGGAAGGAGAGGACCACTGGGTGCTTCTCAGCGGTGATCCTGGGCCCATAAAAGGGCATTTCCTGAGATGGAGATGCCTGTGATTACACTGTCCTTTTCTATCTTCAGGGGTCTTGAAAGAGAAGGGCACTGGCTGGCTTCTTCTCAACAGTGATGCTGGGCCTACAAAAGGGCAGCACACATCTGAAATTGAAATGCCTGCAATGACCCTGTCCTTTTCTAGTTTCTTGGGTTCAGAATGAGCAGGGAAATGCCTGGGCACTTCTCAGCAGTGATGCTGGGCCCAGAAAAGGGAAGAACATGATTCAGATTGAAATTTCTGCAATTACTCTGTCCTTTTCTACCTTCTGGGATTAGGAAGGAGAGCGACACAAACTGGTTACTTCCCAGCAGTGATACTGGGCCCAGAAAAGCATAGCACATTCCTGAGATAGAGATGCCTGTGATTACCCTGTGTTTTTCTAGGTTCTAGGGTCTAGAAGTAGAGGGGCACTGGCTGGGCACTTCTCAGCAGTGATGCTGGATCCTGAAAAGGACAATACATGCTGAGATGGAGATGCCCATGATTACACTGTCCTATGTGGTGGAAGGAGAGGAAAATTAGAAAGAGAAATATACAGGGGAAAAATTGTTCTTTTCTTTTAAAAAAGTTAGAAAGGAGATGAGGCTGGCAGGTGGTGTGGTAGTTAAAGGCCTGGATTCACACATGGTAGAGCATGGTCCTGGATCTGGCAGTTTGCTTTTCCCCTTTCCATTTCTCTCTCTCTCTGTGTCTCTGTCTGGTCAAAACTAAAAATAATAATAAGTGGAATTCAATAAGTAAACAATTATTTTTTTAAAGTTATAAAAGAGAAGAATAAAAGAAAAGAGAGAGATTTTTCTTACCTTTTATAGCTTCTGGGATCTGGAAGGAGAGGGGCACTGGCTGAGTACTTCTGAGAAATGATGGTGAGCCCAGAAAAGGGCAGCACACACTGAAGACAAAGATGTTTATGATTACCCTTTTCTTTTCTAGCATCTGGGATCTGCAAGGAGAGGATCACTGTGTATTTTTCAGCAGTGATTCTGGGTCCAGAAAAAGGCATCACATGCCTGAAATGGAGATGCTTATGATTACCCTGTCCTATGTTTGGGGAGGGAAAATTTAGCAAGAGAAAGGCACTGGGGGAAAATTGTGTTTTTTTTTTCTTTTTAAAAAAGTTTGAAAAGACAGAAAATAAGAGGAAAGAGAGAAATTTTCCCT
>NW_006198894.1:33711-49485 GCF_000334495.1 Tupaia belangeri chinensis
GGAGAAGTTTTTGCTATAGGGCGTGTGTGCTTGCCAGACAGAGAGAGACATAGAGACAGAAAGCGAGAAATCACCTCCCGGAGGCATGGTCATGCCACAATCCCTTCTCCTCCATTCTCCTCTCGAGATCTTGGGCACGCACGCACATGCACCCAGTGTGAGTTTTAAGACGCCGGGTCCGGGAAGTGAACTGTGGTCGAATATGTGGGAGTCCAGCGATGTAGCCATTATGCTAACTGCTGGTTCCTGCTGGCCGGAAACTTCTAAGCAGTGATCCTGGGCCCAGGAAAAAGCAGCACATGCCTGAGATTTAGATGCCTGAGATTACCCTGTCCTTTTATAGATTCTGGGGTCTGGACAAGGAGAGGAACAATGGCAGGGCACTTCCCTACAGTGATGCTAGGCCTAGAAAATTGCAGCACACACCTTAGATAGAGATGCCTGAGATTACTCTGACTTTTTTTAGCTTCTGGGGCTGGAATGAGAGGGATGCTGGCTGGATACTTCTCAGCAGTGATTCTCAGCCCAGAAAAGGGTAGTTCATGCCTGAGACAGAGATGCATGCATTTATCCTGTCCTCTTCTAACTTCTGGTGTCTGGAAGGAGAGGGCCACTGATTGGGTGCTTATAACTGTGATGCTGGGTCCAGAAAATGGGAGCACACTCCTGAGATGGAAATACATTTGATTACTCTGTCCTTTTCTAT
The DNA here is from genome assembly GCF_000334495.1 of Tupaia belangeri chinensis. Classification (NCBI taxonomy): domain Eukaryota; kingdom Metazoa; phylum Chordata; class Mammalia; order Scandentia; family Tupaiidae; genus Tupaia; species Tupaia belangeri. The sequence continues at coordinate 34,418 of NW_006198894.1, forward strand.
CTTCTGGGGTCAGGAAGAGAGGGGCACTGGCTGGGTGCTTCTCATTAGTGATGCTGGGAAAAAGGGTGGCATACATCTGAGATGGAGATGCTTACAATTACCTTATCCTATATGGGGGGAGGAGAGGAAAATTAACAAGAGAAAGATTCAGGGGAAAAATTGTCATTTTCTTTTCAAAAAGTTATAAAAGAGAGAAAATAAAAGGAAAGATAGTTTTTTCTTTATTTTCTAGCTTCTGAGGTCTGGAAGGAGAGAAACTGGTTGGGTGCTTCTCAGCAGTGATGCTGGCCCAGAAAAGAGCAGTGCATTCTTAAGATGGATATGCCTGTGATTACACTGTCCTTTTCTAGCTTCTGGGGTCAGAAAGTAGAGGGGCACTTGCTGATCCCTTTTCAGCACAGATGATGGACCCAGAAAAGGGAAGCATATGCCTGAGATAGAAATGCCTGTGATTGCCCTGTCCTATGTGGAGAGACAAGAGGAAAATTAGCAAGAGAAAGGCCCAGAGAAAGAAAATTGTTGTTTTCTTTATGAAAAAAAATAATTGGAAAAAAGGAACTAAGAGGAAAGAGAGAGGTTTTCCCTACCCTTTCTCAATTCTGGGATCTGGAAGGAGAGGGCCACTGACTGTGTACTTCTCAGCACTGATGCTGGGATCAGACAAGGGCAGTACACACCTGAGATAGAGATGTCTTTGATTATCCTGTCCTTTTCTAACTTCTGGGGTCTCAAAGTAGATGGGCACTGGCTGGATGCTTTTCAGCAGTGATGCTGAGCCCAGAAAAGGGCAGCACACATCTGAGATGGAGAAGCTTATAATTACCCTTTCCTTTTCTGACTTCTGGGTTGTAGAAGGAAAGGGGAACTGACTGGGCACTTCTCAGCAGTGATCTTCAGCCCAAAGAAGGGTAACACACACCTGAGATGAAGATGCCTGTGATTACCCTATCTTTTTCTATCTCCTGGTATTTGTAAGGAGAAGATCACTGGCTGGCCACTTTTCAGCAGTTATGCTGGGCCCAAAAAATGGCTGCACATGTCTGAGATGGAGATGCCTATGATTACCCTCTCTTTTTCTAGCTTCTCAGGTCTGGAAAGAGAGGGACACTGACTGAGCACTTCTCAGCATTGATGGTAGGCCAAGAAAAGTGTAGCACATTACAGAGATATAGATACTTATGATTATCCTGCCCTTTGTCTCTCCACTCCTTTTTAACATAGGTCTTCATGTCCTAGCCAATGCAATCAGAATAGAGAATGAAATGAAAAGCATTCAAATAGGAAAAGAAGAAGTGAATTCATCTATTTTTGCAAATGACATGATTATGTACATAGAAAACTCAGAAGAACCTACAGAAAAATATCACCTAGAAGTAATAAAGGAATACAGTAATGTTTCAGGATACAAAAACAACACATACAATTCTATACATTTCCATATACTAAAAGAAAAGACTGATGTAGAATTCAACAAATAAATGCCTATCCACAATTCCACAAAAAGTAAAAGATATCTATGAATAAACCTATCCAAAGAAATCAAAGACTTCTACAAAGTAAACTAAGAAAATCTAAAAAATAAATTTAAAATGACACAGAAAAGTGGAAGGATATCCCAGTTTCCTGGTATGGAAGAATTAATATAATCAAAATAGCAATTCTTCCAAATTAATCTACATATTTAATGTAATCTCAGTCAAATTACTTGAGACAATCTTAACGGATTTAGAAAAAAATATAAAATTTGTCTTGAATCATAAAAGACACTGTATTGTCAAAGCAATTCTGTGCAAGAAGAGAGTAGATTAGGAGGTATTTCACTCCCTGATCCCCTAGTAGATTACAAAGCTATGACAATCAAAAGTGCATGGTACTGGCATAAGAACAGGCATGTGGACCAATGTAATAGAATAGATATCTCAGAAACAAACCCCAAAACTTAACCGCCAACTAGTTTTGACAAAGGTACTAGACAATCTAGTGAGGAAAAGGAAACTTCTTAAGCAAATGGTGGTGGAATAAGTGGGTATCAACCTCCAGAAAGATTAAACTGGACACCTTTCTCTCATCATTACAAAAATCAGCTCAAAGTGGAACAAAAATTTTTTTTAGGGGGGGAGAGATTTTTGCTATAGGATATGTGCACTCACCAGAAAGGTAGAGACAGAAAGAAAGAGAGTGAGAAATCACCCCCAGTGGGGATGGCCATGCCACAATCCCTTCTCCGTTCTACTTTTGGGATCTTGGGCACACACAGACACATGCCTGGCATGAGTTTAAGCCACCGGGTCCGGGACTCGAACTGTGGTCAACTACATGGAAGTCTAGCAACATAGCCATAACCCCAACTGTTGGTTCCAAAGTGGATCAAAGATTTAACTTAAGACCTCAGTCTACAAAACTAGGGACCAGCAGTTAGCATAATGGCTATGTCACTGGACTCCCACGTAGTTGACTGTGGTTCGCGTCCCGGACCCAGTGGCTTAAAACTCACTCTGGGCGCATGTGTGTGCGTGCCCAAGATCCTGAGAGGAGAACAGAGGAGAAGGGATTGTGGCGTGGCCATCCCCACTAGGTGGTGATTTCTCGCTTTCTGTCTCTCTGTCTCTCTGTGAGTTTTAAGCCACTGGGTCCGGGACGTGAACCATGGTCAACTACATGGGAGTCCAGTGACATAGCCATTATGCTAACTGCTGGCCCCAACAAAGACTTCCTTTTAAAAATATTTTTAAATGAATTATTTTATTTAGCTTTATTTATTTATTTATTCATTTATTTATTTGAATTTAACCTGAGAGGGTCAGAAAGAGAGAGAACACGTGAGGGATGGAAAGTGAGAAAGCAAGCTTCCAGGTCTGGGACTCAAACCATAGTTGATCATGTGGGAATCCATTGCCCTCAATCACCATGCCACCTGCTGGCCCCCAAGGCAAAGACTTCTTAAATAAGACTCCCAAAGCACAAGCAATGATCCCAAAAATAAAGTGGAATTACATCAGATTAAAAAGCTTCTGCACAGCAACAGAAACAATAATTATAGAGAATTGACAATCCTCAGAATGGATAAATATATTTGCAAGCTATGCCTTAGATAAGGGACTGATAAGCTGCATATACAGGGAACTCAAACAATCTCCCCCTAAAAAACAGAAATGACCAACCTATCAAAAGATGGGCAAGAGTGAGGAAAAAAAAAAAAACTCTCCAAGGAAGACATATCAACAACCAAAAAGCATGTGGAAAAAATGTTCAATCTCCCTTATTGTAAAGGAGATACAAATTTAAAACACAATAAAATATCATCTAACCACTCTCAGAATGGCAAAGATTTCAAAAATAAAGAATGTTAAGTATTGGTGAGGCTGTGGAGAAAAGTGAATTTTCTGACACTGTTGGTGGGAATATCAATTTGTACAGACACTGGAGAACAATATGGACATTCCTCAAAGACCTACAAATAGCACTACCATATGATCCAGCAATTCCACTACTGAGTCTGTACTCAAAGGATAGGAAAACAGTCAGAAAAACTCTTGCACAAAAAAAAAAAAAAGAAAAACTCTTGCACTTCCATATTTATTGCAGAATTACTATATTTTTGGAGGTTTATTTTTGCTATAAGGGTGCGTGTGCTCGCCAGAAAGACAAAGAGAGACAGAAACAGAAAGCGAAAAATCACCCCCCAGGGGGAATGGCAACGCCGCAATCCCTTTTTCTCCATTCTCCTCTCGGGATCTTGGGCACGCACGCACACGCGCCTGACGTGAGTTTAAGCCACCAGGTCCGGGACTCGAACCACAGTCAACTACGTGGGAGTTCAGCTTCATAGCCATTACTTACGCTAACTGCTGGTTCCTATTGCAGAATTATTTGTAATTGCTAAGACATGGAATCAATCCAAATGTCCACCAACAGATTAACAAATTGAAAATATGTGCCATACATTACACTAAAGAATACTACTCAGCAATAAAAAAAGGAGTCTGTCATTTGATTTAAAAAGTAGGTAAATATGGAAGACTTACTGCTAAAAGAAGCAAACCAGACTGAAAGAGGAAATTGTGTCTCCACTCAATATATGCTGAATGTAGGCACTCCATAGCACTAACTGAAAGTTTGGAAGGTATAAAAGCATGGGAACCAACAGATAACATAATGGTGGCATTGCTGGACTCCCACGTAGTTGATAGCAGTTCAAGTCCTGGACCAGGTGGCTTGAAACTCATGCTGGGCATATATGCTTGCATGCCAGAAATCCTGAGAGGATAATGGAGGAGAAGGGAATGCAGCGTGACCACCCCCCACTGAGGGGTGATTTCTCACTTTCTGTCTTTCTGTCTCATTCATGTTTCTGCTAAATATTTTTCCCCTCATCCCCTCCCTCCCAACCCACACTACTCACTCCCCTTCTATACTACTTCTGTTATCTACAGTTGCCGTCCCTGCTATTATACCTTCTATCTTTCAGTTTCTACTAGGGTGTGAACATTTGGTGGATATTAAATGGAGACATAAAATGTCTCTCCTTCATAGTCTGGCTTGCTTTGCTTAGCATTAAGTCATAGATTTACAAAGTTTATTACGTACATAGATAGAAAAAAAAAGAGTAATCAAAGGTGCCAGAAACTTACGGTCTTCCCGCCCACCAAAAATGAAGAAACCAAAAGAAAAGAGTCCATATGACTACAACCTGAGTTGTGAGATATCCCAGTGCTGAGAAACCAAGTCTAGACTGGATCTAAGTGGTTTATAGTCTGTAACTCTATTGTTACAGGAGTGGGATAGAAAGCTTCATATGTCTTCATAACCCAGGAGGTGATGAGAAACTCTCTCATGACAGTCTCACAGAAGAGGTAAAAGAAGTAGGCAGGAGATGGCCTTAAAACAGCTCCATACAGGCCTCCCATCAACTAACATTCTGATATGATCAAGGCATTCAACTAAGACTCAGATAAGAAGAAGTCTTTGTCTATGAGGGCTATAGGGATACATGCAATATATTCATAATTAAATTTGTCATGAGAAGTAGCAGAAAAATATTCAACATCACACATTTTTATATTTTTTCTCTCTATTTTGTACTTTATTTTCTTATTTAAAAAAAAATGTAATCACTGTACATCTCCAGAGCATACAGAATGAATCTTTGCGGCATATTAGCTCAAAGTAATTTACTATACACATTATCATCAAAAGACAACTTTCCTTCTGTCCCATGAATGTTTTGCTTTTTTTTTTTCTTTGATTACTCCCTTCCAACCCCACATTGGCCACCTTCCTCCCAGACCATCTATAGTATTCACTTTTATACCATTGAATCTTTTAGTTTCTTGTCATAGAATACAGACTGTTGATATATATTGAGTGGGGACATATGATGCCTCTCTTTCATAGTCTGGCTTGTTTCGCTTAGCATTAAATCTTCCTTATTCATCTATATTCTATCAAATGCCAAGGACACATTGTTTTCCATGGCTGAGTAGTAGTCCATAGTGTATATATGCCGCAATTCTTTTATTTCATTTTCGTTTATACATTCAATCACTTTATTATTTGGCTTACAACATGGATATTTCAATAGATGAACATTTCTCCCTAGTAGAGTTGATAAAACTACAAAATATCTTCAACAGATAATACCACATTTCTTTGTGCCATTAATGCTTTGCCTCCCTATTTTTCTTCTAAATGTCCTTCCTCAGATCCTCCTCTTTCACACACACTATATCTGGTATTTACATCTATATTCTTTAGTTTTTTTCCAGGCACAGTACTGTCTTCAGGGTTTCTTGAAGGGCTGGCCTGGTGTCAGCAAATTCTTCCAGATTTGGTTTGTCTGAGAAGATTTTAATATTTTTTCCATATTAAGGATTATCTTGCACTATATAATAATCTTGGTTGAAATTGTTTCTCTCTTAACACTTTCAACACATCTTCTCATTCTTTTCTTCTTTGCATTGTTTCCATTGAGAGGTCTGGTATCAACCTGATGGGATGACCTTTGTAAGTCACTTGTCGTTTCTCTCTTGCCAGCTTTAGTATCATGTCTTTATCTGTGGTCTTGGACAGTCTGGCTAAGATGTGCCTTGGGGAAGATCATCTGGGGTTGGGTCTTTTTGGGATCCCTATTTGGGTTCCTTTGTATTTCTTGGGTCTGGATGTTTGAGTGACTCTCTAGACTTGGGAAATTTTCTTTCAGGATTTCATGAAATAAATTTTCCATGACCTTATTAGTTTTTTTATCTTTTTGAAATACAAATTATTCAGATGTTAGGAGGTCTAATGGAATTTAATATTTCTCATATGTTATCCTCATGTGTTTTTTTTTGTTGTTATTTTCTCTGTCTTTTTGGTAGTTTTCTCTAAGTTAGAGGTTTTATCTTCTACATCAGAGATTTGATCTTCAGCATAGTCTAATCGACTTTTGATACTTTCGAGAGAGTTTTTGATTTCCTGTATTGCAGACTTCACCTCTAATAGTTCCATCTAATTCTTTCTAAGCATGCCCATTTCTTCTTTAATATCATGGAAGGAATTTCTAATCTCCTGTAGTTCATTGTCTCTTTTCTGTTCCAACTGATAGAATTGGGTCACCATTGGGACCAGAAGTTAGCATAATGGCTTTGTCGCTGGGCTCCCACGTTGTTGACCATGGTTTGCGTCCCAGACCTGGTGGCTTAAAACTCACGCTGGGCTTGAGTTCCTTGTGTATTCTGGTTATCAGTCCTTTATCTGATGCATAATTAACAAAAGTATTTTTCCATTCTGAGAGCTACCAATTCACACTAATTACTGTGTCTTTTGCCACACAGAAATTTATAAGTCTGATGTAATCCCACTTCTCTATTTTGGGGATTATCAACTGTGCTTTGGGGTCTTATTTAAGAAGTCTTTTCCTATACCGGTGTCTCCCAGAGTTTCCCCAGTGTTTTCCAGGAGCAGTTTTATAGTTTGAGGTCTTAGATTTAGATCCTTGATTCATCTTGACTTGATTTTTGTCAAAGGTGAGAGGTAGGGGTCCAGATTCATCTTTCTGCAGGTGTAAATCCAGTTTTTCCAGCACCATTTGCTGAAGTGGTTTTATTTTTCTCACTGGATTGATTGGTACACCTTGTCAAAAATCAGTTGACTGAATGAATGGGAATTTATTTCTAGAAACTCTATTCTATTCCATTGGTCTATGTGTCTGTTCCTGTGCCAATACCATGCTGTTTTGATTACCAAAGCTCTGTAGTATATTTTTCGAGTTAGATGCCACTCACTCCAATCTCCTTGTGTAGAATTGCTTTGGCAATATGTGGTCTTTTATGATTCCAGACTAATTTTATGATTGCCTTTCTTAGATCTGTGAAGGATGTGTCTGGTACATTGGTTGGCATTGCATTAAATATGTAGATTAATTTGGGTAGAATTGCCATTGTGATTTTATTAATTCTTCCAATCGAGGAACATGGAATGTCCTTCCACGTTTTTGTGTCATTTTCTATTTCTTTTTAGCTTCTCATAGTTTTCCTTGTGGAGGTCTTTAACATCTTTGGTTAGATTTATTCCTAAATATCTTATACTTTTGGTGGCTATGGTAAATGCAGTAACTTTTTTCAGTTCTATCTCAGTCTGCCTGTTATTTGTATATAGAAATGCTATCAATTTCTCTATATTGATTTTATATCCTGCAACTTTACTGTAATCATGTATTACTTCCAGTAATTTTTTCATGGAGGCCATTGGGTCTTCTATGTATACAATCATGTCATCTGCGAATAGAGAGAGTTTCACCTCTTCTTTTACTATTCAAATGCCTTTTATTTTTTTCCCCTTTACTGATTGCGTTGTTGAGGACTTCCAGTACTATGTAAAAAGGGAGTGGAGAAAGTGGGCATCCTTGTCTTGTTCCCGTGTTTAGTGGGAAAGTTTTCAGTTTTTCTCCATTCAAGAAGATGGTCGCTATGGGTTTTTAATAGATGGCTTTTATTTTGTTGAGAAATGGCCCCTCTATGCCGATTTTGCTGAGAGTCTTGATCATGAAGGGATGTCGTATCTTATCAAATGCTTTTTCTGTATCAGGTGATATGACCATATGTTTTTTTTTTCTTTATTCCTCTTAATATGGTGTATTACATTTATGATTTTGCATATGGTCAATCAACATAGCATTCCTAGAATAAAGCCTACCTGATCATGGTGTATGATCTTTTTTTTTTTTATAAGTTATTGGATACAATTTGCTAGTATCTTGTTGAGAATCTTTGTGTCTATATTCATCAGAGATATTGGTCTATAGTTTTCCTTCCCGGTCCTGTTGGGAGATTATTTATTACTGGTTCAATCTCCTGGGTTGTTATGGGCCTATTCAGACTTTCTATATACTCCTGGCTCTATCTTGGTAGATAATATGTGTCCAAGAATTTGTCCATCTCATCCAGATTGTCTTGTTTCTTAGCATATAAATATTGAACGTATCCTCTAATTATGTTTTGAATTTCTACTATGTCTGTTGTTATATTACCAGCTTCATTGCCAATTTGATTCACCTGGTTCCTTTCTCTTCTTCTTAATACGTCTCGCTAGTGATGTATCAATTTTGTTTATCCTTTCAAAGAACCAGCTTTTACTTTCATTTATTTTCTGTATAGTGCGTATATTTTCTTTTTCATTTATTTCTGCTCAGATCTTTATTATTTCCTTTCTTCTAGATTTTTTGGAGTTCTTGCTGTTGCTTTTCCAATTCTCTGAAGCATGATGTTAGGTGATCCATTTGCCTTCTTTCTGTCTTCCTCTTATGTACACTAATTGCTATGAACTTCCCTATTATGACTGCTTTAGTGGTGTCCCAAAGATTATGGATACTCGTTTCCTCATTGTCATTGGCTTCCATGAATCTTTTTATTTTAGTCTTTATTTCATCAGTAGTTCTGTAGTCATTCAGGAGTAGGTTATTTAGTTTCCATGTATTTGACTATCTTTGAGGATTTCTCTTGAAATTAAACTCGTTTAATTCCATCATGGTCAGAGAAGATGCTGTATATACTTTCTATGTCTTGGAATGTATAGAGGCTTGCTTTGTGCCATATGATGTGGTTTTTGGATAAAAAGTTCTATAGATGTCTGTTAAGTCCATTTGATTGATTGCATCATTTAAATCCTCTATCTCTTTATATATTTTTTGTCTAGATGATATATGCAGAGGGGATAGTGCGGTGTTGAGGTCTCCAACAATTAGTGTTTTGCAGTCTATCTCCCCTTTTAGATCTAATACTCTTTCCATCACACATTTGGGTGCTTCTCTTTTAGGCACATAGATATTAATAAGCATTATATCTTCTTGATCTATTTATCCTTTTTCTACAATATAGTTCCCTTCTTTGTCTTTTTGAAAAGTTTTTGTTTTAAAAACTATTTTGTCAGAAATTAGTATCAAGACTCCAGTTCTGTTTTGATTCCCATTTGCATGGAAAACCTGTTTCCACCCCTTCACTTTCAGTGTATGTATGTTTTTATCCATGATGTGGGTTTTATGTAGGCAACAGATAGAGGATTTCTGTTTTTTTATCCTTTCAACAAATCTGTGTCTCTTGATTAGAGAATTTAATCCATTCACATTCAATATTATTATCAATGTTACCAGATCTGTCCTGACCTTTGAGTTGGCCATTGTGTTAGCTGCCTTTTGTTCCTTTGTTTTTGTCTGTTAGCTCTTTAGTTTTTCTGGAACAGTACTTTCTTCAGGGTTTCTTGAAGAGCTGGTCTGGTGCTGGCGAATTCTTTCAGGTTTTGTTTGTCTGAGAAGATTTTAATGTTTTCTTCCCACATAAAGGATAGTCTTGCAGGATATAATAATCTTGGTTGAAATAGTTTGTCTCTTAAGACTTTCAATACATCTTCCCATTCTTTCCTTGCTTGCATTGTTTCCATTAAGAGATATGGTGTCAGCCTGATGAAATGACCTTTATAAGTCATTTCTCATTTCTCTCTTGTCAGTTTTAGTATCATGTCTTTATCTGTGATTTGGGCATTCTGGCTAAGATGTGCCTTGGGGAAGATCTTCTGGGGTTGAGTCTATTTGGGGTCCTTTTTATTTTTTGGGTCTAGATGCTTGAGTGCCTCTCTAGACATGAGAAATTTTCTTCAAAGTTTTCATGGAATAGATTTTCCATGCCGTTATTAGTTTCTTCACCTTCTGGGATGCCAATTATTCTGATGTTTGGGCGTCTTATGGAATCTAGTATTGCTCGTACATTATTCTCATGGTTTTGTTTTTTGTTGTTGTTGTTATTTTATCTATCTTCTTGTTGTATTTTTTTCTAGGTCAGAGGTTTTATTTTCAACATCAGAGATTCGATCTTCAGCATGATCTCATCGACTTTTAATACTTTCAAAGGAGTTTTTGTTATCCTCTATTACAGACTTGACCCCTAATAGCTCCATATGATTCTTTCTCAGGATGTCCATTTCTTCTTTCATATCGTGGAAGGACTTCCTAAACTCCTGATGTCCCTTGTCTCTTCTCTGTTCAACTGATAGAATTTGTTCACCATAAACATTCTAAGTTCTTTATCTGATATTTTGGTAACATCCTCAGACTTTAGGAGAAATGGAAGGGAGTTACTCTGTTCCTTTGATGGAGACATATTTCCTGGTTTATTCAGACCTGAGGCCCTTCTTCTACTTCTAGCCATTGGAAGATGTATTCTATTTTGAATAACTCTTAGGAGCAAGAGTGCTTCCCATTAGCTGTGAATTAATGTATGTGGAAGTCTCCCTTCTGTAGTGTTTAGCAATGTGGTCTCGAGTGGTGTACTCTATTCAGGTGTCTGAGTAGTAGCATCCCAGTATTCACAGGTGGTTCAGTACAGGGGGGGAAATCCCAGGAGAGCTTTTAAAACTAAGCTATTTCAGAACTCAGATTCTAGATCTGTCTAATGCCTCTGACAGGGTGGAGAATGAGGAAGAGGGAATAATGTCAGAAAAAAGAAAAGAGTATAAAGGGGATTAAAGGAAAAGTCGCATGCCTGGCAATTTTGCCAGAGACCAAGAGATGGAACTCCAGTGCTCCTGGATGGCAAAGGTCTCTCTGTGGGACAAGTGAGAGTAGGGAGAAAGGGATTTAACAAAACAAAAAGGTAGCATAGGAAAAAAGGTAAAAACCCTTCCTAGCTCTGTAGGGAATGGGTTTCCTGGACTTGGAAGCTTGAAAGTGGGGTGGGGCAGTGAAGAACTGCTTCAGTTTCCCTTGGTACCCAGGGACCTAGAGATGGAACTGGGGTGCTCCTGGAAGGCAAAGGCTGCTCTGTGGCACAAGTGAGAGGAGGGAGACAGGGAATTAAAAAAAAAAAAGGCAGAGCAGAAAAAAAAGTAAAAACCCTTCCTACCTCTCTAGAGAATGGGGGCCTGGACTTGGGAGCTTGAAAGTGGGGTGGAAGCAGTAGTGCACTGCCTCAGTTTCCCTTGGTGGCCAGGGTCCAAAAGATGGAACGGGGGTGCTCCTGAAGGACAAAGGCTGCTCTCTCTAGAGAACAAGAGTCCTGGACTTGGGAGCTTGAAAGTGGGGTGGGGGCAGTGGTGTACTGCCTCAGTTTCCATTGGTGGCCAGGGACTTAGAGATGGAACTGGGGTGCTTCTGGAGGGCAAAGGCCACTCTCTCTAAGGAATGGGAGACCTGGATGTGGGAGCTTGAAAGTGGGTTGGGGAGTGGTGCACTGCCTCAGTTTCCCTTGGTGGCCAGGGACCGAGAGATGGAACTGGGGTTCTCCTGGAGGGCAAAGGCTACTCTCTCTAGGGAATGGGGGTCCTGGACTTGGGAGCTTGAAAGTGAGGTGAGGGCAATCTGAAGGCCTCTGGGCAGCAAGGGACAAAGAGGCAGGGGCAACACTGCCCCCACCGCCTCACCTCCAGAACCCCCAGTCCAGGATTCATCCAGACCCATAGACTGCCCCTTTGGCTGTAGCAGCCAGCAGCCAGGTACATCTGAAGGCATCTGAGCAGCAAGGGACAAAGAAGCAGGGGCAACACTGCCCCCACCGCCTCACCTCCAGAGCTCCCAGTCCAGGATCCACCCAGACCCATAGGCAAGTAGACAGTTTCTCCATTTTTTTCTTTACTATCCTCCATTCTTTTGTAAATTTCCTCCTCTCCCTCTCCCCACACTGCCCCTTTGACTTTAGCAGCAAGCAGTAAGGTAAATCTGAAGGTATCTGGCGAAATCACACGCTGCAATGTCTTTTATTTTCTCTTATCTTCTCTTCCTCGTCTTTCATCTTGCCAGAGGGACTAGTAGGTCTAGAATCAGAGATCTGATATTTTCTAGTCATATAAGGTTCTATGGGTTTCTCCCTTGTTCGGAACCAGCTGTGAAAAAGGACATACTGCTCTTTAGACACCTTACTAAAAACAACAGAACAGAGACTTCAGCAGACATCAATTCGCAACAAAAGGGAAACACTCCTAGCCAGTGAAACATTCTCCTAAGAGGTACTTAAAAGTTAGTACATCTTCCAATGGATAGAAGTAGAAGAAGAGCCTCAGGTATGAATAAATGAGGAAATATATCTCCATCAAAGATACAGAGTAACTCCCCTCCATCTTTTGTGCAAATGGAAGATGTTACCAAAATGTCAAAGAATTTCATATATTTATGGTGAACAAATTCTTCAAGTTGGAAGAGAAAAGAGACAACGAACTACAGGAGATGAGGAAGTCATTCCAAGATATGAAAGAAGAAATGGATACTCTGAGAAAGAACCAGATGGAGCTATTAGAGATAAAGTCTAGAATAGAGGAAATCTAAAACTCCCTTGAAAGTATTAAAAGTCGATTAGATCATACTGAAGATCAAATCTCTGATGTAGAAGATAAAACCTAAAAAAACACCAAGAAGATAGAGAAAATTAAAAAAAAAAAGTATAATATACAAGAAATACTAGACTCCATAAGATGCCCAAATATCAGAATAATTGGCATCCCAGAAGGTGAAGAAGCTAATAATGGCATGAAAAATCTACTCAATGAAATCCTGACAGAAAATTTCCCAGGTCTAGAGAGGCACTCTAGCTCCAAGACCCAAGAAGTACAAAGGACCTCAGTTAGAATCAACCCCAGAAGATCTTCCCCAAGGCACGTCTTAGTCAGATTATCCAAGACCACAGATAAAGAAATAATACTAAAACTGGCAAGAGAGAAACTAGAAATAACGTACAGAGGTCATCCCATCAGGCTAACACCAGACCTCTTAACGGAAACAATGCCAGCAAGGAAAGAATGGGAAGATGTATTGAAAGTACTAAGAGAGAAACAACTTCAACCAAGATTACTGTATCTTGCAAGATTATCCTTCATACGGGAAAAAAAGATTAAAATCTTCTCAGACATCAAGACTTGAAAGAATTCACCAGCACCAGACCAGCTCTTCAAGACACCCTGAAGAAAGTAGTGTTCCAGGAAAACTAAAGAGCTAACAGACAGAAACAAAGGAATAAAAGGCTGTTGTGACAATGGCCAACTTAAAGGTCAGGACAGATCCAGTAACATCAATAATAACATTGAATGTGAATGGATTAAATTCTCCAATCAAGAGACACAGACTCGCTGAATAGATAAAAAACAGAAACCCCTTATCTGTTTCCTACAGGAAACCCACCTAATGGAGAAAGACATACATAGGCTGACAGTGAAGGGTTGGAAAAATGTTTTCTAAGCAAATGGGAACCAAAAAAGAGCTGGAACTGAGATACTAGTTTCTGACAAAATAGGCTTTCAAACAAAAACTGTTTGAAGAGTCAATGAAGGGGACTATATGGTAGTAAAAGGATCAATAGATCAAGAAGATATAACTCTTATAAATATCTATGTGCCTAACACAAGAGCATCCAAATATCTGAAGGAAAGACTGTCAGATCTTGCACCAGCATTTAGCATAAGGGTTATGTCGCTAGACTCCCACATAGTCAACCACGGTTCACGTCCCGGACCCAGTGGCTGAAAACTCACGCCAGGGGCGTGTGTGTGCGTGCCCAAGATCCCGAGAGGAGAATGGCGGCGAAAACATTGTGGCATAGCCATCTACCCTGGGGGGTGATTTCTCTCTTTCTGTCTCTCTGTCTCTGTCTGTCTGGCAAGCACACACGCCCTATAGCGAAAAAAACTCTGAAAAAAATAAATTAAAACTGTTAGATCTAAAAGAGAAGATAGACAGCAATGCACTAATTGTTGGAGACCTCCACACTGCACTATCCCCTCAGGATAGATCATCTTGACAAAAAATAGGTAAAGAGGTAAAGGATCTGAATGATACCACAAATGAAATGGACTTAACAGACATCTATAGAACTTTCCATCCAAAAATCACTAGATACACTTTTTTTTTTCACCCCCACATTTGAATATTTTTGAGAAATCCTCAAAAATACTCAAATACATGGAAACTAAATAACGGACTCCTGAATGACTCCACAACTAGTGATGTAATAAAGTCTGAAATCAAAAGATTCATGGATGCCAATGACAATGAGGACATGAGTTTCCATAATTTTTTGAACACTGCAAGAGCAGTCATAAGAGGGAAGTTTATAGCAATTAGTGTTCATAAGAGGAAGACGGAAAGAAGCTAAAAGGATCACCTAACATCATACCTCACAGAATTGGAGAAGCAACAGCAAAATAATCAAAAAAAAAACTCCAGGAGAAAGGAAATAATAAAGATCCGAGCAGAAATTAATGAAATAGAAAATAAGTGAACAATACATGACATAAATGAAAGTTAAAGGTGGTTCTTTGAAAAGATAAACAAAATTGATACACCACTAGTGAGACTTATTAAGAAGAGAGAAAGGACCCAGGTGAATCAAATCTGCAATGAAGCAGGAAATATAACAACAGACAAAGTAGAAATACAGAACATCATTAGAGAATACTATGAACAACTATTGCTAAGAAACAAGACAATCTGGATGATATGGACAAATTCCTGGACACATTTAATCTACCAAGATTGAGCCAGGAGGATATAGAAAGTCTAAATAGGCCCATAACAAGCCAGGAGATTGAATCAGTAATAAATAACCTTTCAACAAAGA
>NW_006198894.1:49937-55519 GCF_000334495.1 Tupaia belangeri chinensis
CAATCAGAAAAGAGGAAAAAATTAAAGGCATCCAAATAGGAAAAGAGGTGAAACTCTATTCGCAGATGACATGACTGTATACATTGAAGACCCAACGATTCCCATGAAAAAAATCTCTGGAAGTAATGCACGAACAGTAAAGTTGCAGGATACAAAATTAATATACAGAAGTCTATAGCATTTCTATGTACAAACAACTGGCAGACAGAGATAGAACTGAAAAAAGTTATTCCATTTACCATACCACAAAAAGTATAAGATACTCAGGGATAAATCTAACCAAAGAAGTTAAAGATCTCCACAAGGAAAACTATCAGAAGCTAAAAAAAGAAATTGAAAATGATACGAAAGGGTGGAAGGACATCCCATGTTCTTTGATTGGAAGAATTAATATAACCAAAATAGCAATTCTACCCTAATTAATCTACCTATTTAATGCAATGCCAATCAAAGTACCAGACATATTCTTCACAGATTTAGAAAAGACAATCATAAAATTGGTCTGGAATAATAGAAGACTCCGTATTGCCAAAACAGTTCTACACAAGAAGAGTGGAGTGGGTGGCATCTCACTCCCTGACCCAAAAATATACCACAAAGCTGTGGTAATCAAAATAGCATGATACTGACGCAGAAAAAGACATGTGGACCAATGGAACAGAATTGAGTCCACAGGAATAAATTCCCAATCATTCAGTCAACTGATTTTTGACAAGGGGGTACCAGTCAATCCAGTGGGAAAAGGAACACCTCTTCAGCACATGTTGCTGGAAAAACTGGATTTACACATGTAGAAAGATGAATCTAAACCCCTACCTCTCATCTTTGACAAAAATCAAGTCAAGGTGGATCAGGGATCTAAATCTAAGACCCCACACTATAAAACTGCTTCTAGATAACACTAGGGAAACTCTTTGAGACATTGTGGTAGGGAACTTACATAAGACCCCCAAAGTACAGTCAATAATCCCCAGAATAGACAAGTGGGATTACATCAGTCTAAGATATTTCTGCATGGCAAAGACACAGTAATTACTGTGAATCGACATCCCTCAGAATGGGAAAATATTTTTCTAAATTATGCATCAGATAAGGAACTGATAACCAGAATACACAAGGAACTCAAGAATCTGGAAAAAAGATGGTCAACCCTATTAAAAGGTGGGAGTAGGAGTTGAAAAAAAAAACAACACACTCACTAAAGATGACATACAAATAGCCAAAAAGCATATGAAAAAATGCTCAACATCCCTCATCATAAGGGAAATGCAGATCAAAACAACAATGAGATACCACCTAAGCCCAGTCAGAATGGCTAAGATTAAAAAAAAAAATGATAAGTGTTGGCAGGGATGTGGTGAAAGGGGAATTCTCTTACACTGCTGGTGGGAATGTAAATTAGTCCAACCACTGTGGAGAACAATTTGGAGATTCCTCAAAAATATACAAATAGAACTACCATATGATCCAGTAATCCCATCCCTTGGAATCTACCCAAAGCATAGAAGAATTCTTCATTGGAAAAGTGCTTGCACTTCGATGTTTATTGCGGCACTTTTCACGATTGCTAAGACATGGAACCAACCTAAATGTCCACAAACTGATGAATGGATTGAAAAACTGTGGCACATATACTCTATGGAATACTATTCATCCATAAAAACAAAGAAAAAAAAAACATGGCTTTTGACAGAAAGTTGGAGAATGTGAAAGATTTACTACTGAGTGAAGCAAACCAGGCTATGGAGAGACATTGTATGTCCCCACTTAATATATACTGAGTGTTCGCCCTCTATGGCTGAAACTGATGGGCTAAAGGATGTACAAACATGCCAGATGTGGTGTGTGTGGAGGAGTGGGGCCTGCAGAAGGACATTTGGAGAAGGATACGGAGATAGAGCATTGCCGGGACAGGGAGGTAGTGTTATATTTTGATCAACTGGACCAGGGAGAAATGTTCACATATTGAAATCACCTTGTAAGCTAAAAAATACGTGATTGAATGTATTTAAAAAATGTAAAAAAGTGGGGTGGGAGCAGTGGTGCACTGCCTGTTTCCCTTTGTGGCCAGGGACCGAGAGATGGAACTGGGGTGCTCCTGGAGGGTAAAGACTGCTCTCTCTAGAGAACAGGGGTCCTGGATCTGGGAGCTTGAAAGTGGGGTGGGGGCAGTGGTGTACTGCCTGTTTCCCTTGGTGGTGAGAGGCTGAGAGATGGAACTGTGGTGCTCCTGGAGCACAAAGGCCCCTCTCAAGACATACAGTTTTAAAGTGAAAGAAAAGCGGTCTGGAACTGGCTTGCCATAAGTTTCTAAACCTGGACAGATACAATAATTGTGTGTGTGTATAAAACGTTTTGTTAACATCAAATGGTATTGGTAACTTATGCTTCCATTGTTCAAATCTAAGCATCGCAGAAATTTAGATGGAAGAGATATTTTGTCCACCTTATATTAAGAGCATGGGCTTCTCTCCTGAACTCTTTATTCATGGAACTCTTTATTCATGAAAAGTCTCAAATAATTAACAAAACAAGAAACCTTCCACACTAAAACTGGACATTTTTTAAGCAAATGACTAGAGCATTAGTTGTTATTTTGTTCCCCAATGCCCCAGAGAATCTGGTTTGCTTTTATTATAAAAGTACGACTCTTTATATAAATGCCCTGTTCTTTTTTTCTTTTTCTCTTTCTCTCTTTTTTTTTTTTTTTTGAGTCATTTTTGCTATAGGGCACATGTGCTCGCCAGAAAGACAGAGAGAGATAGAGAGACAGAAAGCGAGAAATCATCCCCCAGGAGGGATAGGCACTCCACAATCACTTCTCCTCCATTCTTCTCTTGGAATCTTTGGCACACACACACGTGTCCAGTGTGCGTTTAAGCCACTGGGTCCAGTACTCAAACTGCGGTGGACTACATGGAAGTCCAGCGACATAGCCTTTATGCTAACTGCTGGTCCCTGCCCTGCTCTTTTAGCCTGTATTTGACTTACACAGATATACTTAATTCTCTGTGTGTTATGTCAATCTAAATAGAGCACATTTAGTGTTAATAACAGAGCAAGTCTGGAGCACCTGCAATTGAAAAGCAGAGTATGAGAGATTGTCTTGGGAACTCCACTGTCTTTCCATCACTTCCAACTTCCCAGAGGCCCTCCCCAGCTTACAGCTTCCTCCCCTGCCATCATTCCTGGTTCCTACTTGCTGGAAGTTGCAGAAGTCAGTGAGAATGACTGAGCCCAGAGATCATCAGAAAAACTCCACTTTCTCCCCAGTGCTTACAAAAGACATCTTAAGATCTCTAGCTGCATTTTGCCCACTCAGAAATACTTTCAACTTCATTGTTTCCTGAAGCTCACATTGTGCAATCCCCTACTGTCATCCTTAATTGAAACGCTGCAACTCAGCCCCAGGTGAACCTGTTCTCAAAAAACTGAAAGGCCATTGGAATATTTAGTTCCAGGAACAATAGTGCAGAAATTAGGAAGAAACATATAATCTATCAGATGACCAGAAACCAGCACAGAAGCATAAGAAATATGAGAAACCAAGAGAATATTTTTCCCCTAAGGCAAAAGTACAATTCCTCATCATCCACAGACAGTGCAATGGAACTCATGGAAATATCAGCTAAGCAATTCAGACTATTCATAGTGACAAAACTAAATGAGATGCGAGAGAAAAGAGCCAATGAACTCCAGAAGATGCAAGAGAAAATAGACAAGGAGATGCGAGAGATTCTAAAGTCCATTCATGATTTGAAAGAAGAATTAAACACCACTAAAAAACAAATGGAGGTTGGGACCAGCAGTTAACAAAATGGCTATGTCACTGGACTCCCACATAGTCGACTGCGGTTCGAGTCCTGGACCTAGTGGCTTAAACAAATGCCAGGCCCATGTGCGTGCGTGCCCAAGATCCCGAGAGCAGAATGGAGGAGAAGGGATTGCGGCGTGGCCACACCCACTGGGGGGGATTTCCTGCTTTCTGTCTCTCTGTCTCTGTCTGTCTGGCGAGCACACGCGCCCTATAGCAAAAACTTCTCTCTCTCAAAAAAAATAAAAAATAAAAAAAGGACGAAGCCTCCGGTCATCAAGGGACTCAGAGGGAGGGTCATCTCTGACCCCCACCCCACTTCCAGTCTCCCAACCCGACTCCACCTCCTTAACCAACCTTCAAGGCTGCAGGCAAAAGGTTCAACTAGAAGCCTCCAGTCAGAAAGGGACCCTGAGGGAGGGTCATCTCAGACCCCCACCCCACTTCCAGTCTCCCCAGCCAGGCTCCACGTCCCTGACTGTCCTTCCAGGCCACAGGCAACAAGTCCAATTAGAAGACTCCGGTCAGTGAAGGACTCTGAGGGAGGGTCATCTCTGACCCCCACACCACTTCCAGTCTCCCCAGCCAGGCTCCACGTCCCTGACTGTCCTTCCAGGCCACAGGCAACAAGTCCAATTAGAAGACTCCGGTCAGTGAAGGACTCTGAGGGAGGGTCATCCCTGACCTCCACCCCAATTCCAGTCTCCCCAGCCCGACTCTACCTCCGAGACTGTCCTGCCAGACCGCTGGCGACAGGTCCATCTAGAAGCCTCCGGTCAGCAAGGGACTCTGAGTGAGGGTCATCTCTGACCTCCACCCAACTTCCAGTCTCCCCAGCCTGACTCGACCTCCTTGACTGTCCTTCCAGGCCGCAGGCAACAGGTCCAACTAGAAGCCTCCGGTCAGCGAGGGAATCTGAAGGAGGGTCAACTCTGACCCCCACCCCACTTCCAGTCTCCCCAGCCCTAATCCACATCTTTGACTGTCCTTCCAGGCTGCAGGCACCAAGTCCAATTAGAAACATCCAGTCAGCGAGGGACTCTGAGGGAGGGTCATCTCTGACCCCCACCCCACTTCCAGTCTCCCCAGCCCGACTCCACCTTCTTGACTGTCCTTCCAGGCCACAGGAAACTGGTCCAACTAGAAGCCTCCAGTCAGCAAGGGACTCTGAGGGAGGGTCATCTCTGACCCCCACCCCACTTCCAGTCTCCCCCCTTGACTGTGCTGCCAGACCGCTGGCGACAGGTCCATCTAGAAGCTCCGGTCAGCAAGGGACTCTGAGTGAGGGTCATCTCTGACCCCCACCTGTCCCAACCCGTGGGACAGTAGAACAGGTTTCCTTAGGGAAGGAGGGAGAGATGGGACGAACGGTGCACTATCACAACACGGAGATGACGCAGTGTCTCTTCAGGGTCATCTCTTTATTGTAGGCAGCACGGAGATGACACAGTGTTCAGGGTCATCCGGAGCTGACACAATGTCGCCACAGCTCAGGGTCGTCCAGAGATGACACAGCGTCACAGCTCAGGGTCGTCTAGAGACGATGCAGCATCACAGCTCAGGGTCGTCTGGAGATGACGCAGCGTCACAACTCAGGGTCGTCCAGAGATGACACGGTGTCACAGCTCAGAGTTGTCCGGAGACGACATGGTGTCGCAGCTCAGGGTCTTCCAGAGATGGCGTGGTGTCGCATCTCAGGGTCGTCCGGCAATTATGGGCCAGGGATCGTGCTTATATACACATTGCTGGGCCATGATTGGTTGAATGA
>NW_006198894.1:55717-56314 GCF_000334495.1 Tupaia belangeri chinensis
AGAAGAGACTCATGAAAAGTGGCCTCGACAGACTCGCTAGTGCACAGCCTTCCACATGTCCCCCTTTTCTGTTTTAAATTTGAGAGATGAGGAAAAGGCCTGGGGGAATCGTGCCTGTCTTAGGTTGGAGCCGTTTTTTTGAACCATACATCCATCCTCACCCCTCATTGGAGAGTCCCATAGCTATGATGGGCTTCCTGTATTAGGTGGAAGGACTGAACAGTTATTGGGTTCATCAGACTCTCTTACCCGTCTTTGGCTAACCGATTCAGCACGCCTCAGGCGAGACCAGTATAGGGGTGTTGATCTTCCATCTCCAATCTAGTATAGTGGACCTGGATAGGCCGCATAGTAAGCGAGTCAATTTGTTGTTTGAGGAATGTAATGAGCCTATTAAATATAACAGGTTCCAGTAAGCAAACAACTATAAAGCCAATTGAATGGGCCAAGTAGGGGGAGCAGGAAAGGGAGGAGACCGTTCCAGGCAGACCATAAGGGATCGCCGGAGAGTTGTCACGAATGATGCCGGACTTGTTGGCATAAAAGCAGCAGCGCTCCTATAAAGCAAGACAGAGACCCCCCCCCCCCTCTCGCCCC
>NW_006198894.1:60609-73806 GCF_000334495.1 Tupaia belangeri chinensis
GCTTGGGCGTGCCGGCGGGCTGTTCCCCTACAAGCCTCTACATATTCTGATTTCCAAAGTAAGTAATCTCCTCCTGAAAGTGTAGCTCGGGCTAATGTTTGCCAATCAGACGGTGTGAGCCAGTCCTCAGCAATAGCTTCAACTATAGCTAAGGTATACGGAGCAGTAGCTCCGTATTGGGCAAGTGCCGCCTTAATTTCTTTTACCATTTTAAAATCAAACCCGCTGTGACGGCGCCACACCTGTCCTTGGGGATCTGTATTTTCCGTAACAGGGAATGTCTCAAAGTCTGTTGTATGTGATCCCTGAACTAGTTTTGTTTCTTTGTCTGTATTGGTTTTTAGTTTCTCTAATTGTGATATTAGTTCCTGATGTTCTTTTTCTAATTGAATCTGTTCTTTTAATTCTTTTATTTTATTCAAAATCTCTTCCCTAGGGTCAATATCTGGCATTAAAGGTGGTGCAGATGCGACCAAGTTATAGGGTGGCAGTCGTTTTTTGAAAGGAGGCCATTTTGAATCATGGTACTTGCCGACCTCCGTTTCTGAAGTTTCTTTCTCAGGTGGCCATTTGGAATTACTGTACTTAGCTGACTCAGTTTCTAAAATTTCTTCAGACGGCCAATTTAGATTATTGTATTTGTCAGCCTTGGCCTCTAAGATTTCATCCTCTGAACTAGATAATGACTCATTTTTTGGCTCTTGTAGAACCTTAAGGTTGTTTTTCTTTTTTAGTTTTTTAGATTTTTTGGGTTTTCTCTCCCTTTTGGGGCTTTTAACTTCTTCCTCACTATCTAGGGAAGTAAGATCCTCTCTCTGTTCTTTTTCAGTTTCAGAATCCTCAGTTAGATCTGAGGTGGCTATAGCCTCCTCCTGGAGTTGATCATTTTGCATGATCTGCTCTCTCTTAACGAGCATAATGGCAAGGGCTTCTATTAAGCTCTGAACGGATATTTCATGCTGACTAGGCTTTTGTCCCATCATTACCCGTACTTAAAATAAAATGTAAGTAAATACTTACCAGGACGTCTTCTCTTCATCCCTCTGTTTCTGCCAGCTTTTCTGGGTTGCTCTGCACTGGAACCTTCCTCGGGAGCTCTTCACTGGATCCTTCATACTCAGGTCCCTGTCCAGGTGCTAAGTGTCCCGGCCCGTGGGACAGTAGAACAGGTTTCCTGAGGGAAGGACTGAGAGACGGGACAAACGGTGCACTATCACAGCATGGAGACGACGCAGTGTCTCTTCAGGGTCGTCTCTTTATTGTAGGCAGCATGGAGACGACACAGTGTTCAGGGTCACCCGGAGCCAACACAATGTCGCCACAGCTCAGGGTCGCCTGGAGATGATGCAGCATCACAGCTCAGGGTCGTCCAGAGATGACGCAGCGTCATAGCTCAGGGTCGTCCGGAGATGATGCAGCGTCACAGCTCAGGGTCGTCTGGAGAGGATGCAGCGTCGCAGCTCAGGGTCGTCCAGAGATGACATGGTGTCACAGCTCAGGGTCATCCAGAGACGGCGCGGTATCACAGCTCAGGGTCGTCCGGCGATTATGGGGCAGGGATCGTGCTTATATACACATTGGTGGGCTGTGATTGGTTGAATGAAGGATTGCAAAAGGTGGGTTATGATTGGTTGCTTTGTGGACCAATCATGAGGTGCCCTGATATGCAAATCTGATGGATTCTAAGCTCACTGATTTGCTATGGGAAATGACCAATCAGAGTGTGGTGTTGAAGGTGAGGTTTTTGAAGGGGAGCCAATTGTGGCTTTTGAAATTGTTTGCTCTCTGAGCCTAAGATGGCAATAGTAAGAGACTCATGACAAATGGTCTCGGCAGACTCGCTGGTGCACAGCCTCCCACACACACCCAACTTCAGTCTCCCCAGCTCGACTCCACCTCCGTGACTGTCCTTCCAGGCCGCCGACAACAGGTCCAACTAGTAGCCTCCGATCTGCAAGGGACTCTGAGGAAGGGTCACCTCTGACGCCCACCCCACTTCCAATCTCCCCATCCCGACTCCACCTCCTTGACTGTACTTCCAGGACGCAGGCAACAGGTCCAACAAGAAAACACCGGTCAGCAAGGGACTCTGAGGGAGGGTCATATCTGAACCCCACCCCATTTCCAGTCTCCACAGCCCGACTCCACCTCCTTGACTGTCCTTCCAGGCCACAGGAAACAGGTCCAACTAGAAGCCTCCAGTCAGCAAGGGACTCTGAGGGAGGTTCATCTCTGACCCCCACACCACTTCCAGTCTCCCCAGCCAGGCTCCACTGCCTTGATTGTCCTTTCAGGCCGCATGCAACAGGTCAAACTAGGAGCCTTCAGTCAGCAAGGGACTCTGAGAGAGGGTTATCTCTGACCCCCACACCACTTACATTCTCACCAGCCCAAATCCACCTCCTTGATTGTTATTACAGTCTGCAGGAAACAAGTCCAACTAGAAGCCTCCAGTCAGCAAGGGACTCTGAGGGAGGGTTATCTCTGACCCCCACCCTACTTCCAGTCTCCATAGCCGACTCCACCTCCTTGACTGTCCTTCCAGGCCGCAGACAACAGGTCCAAATTGAAGCCTCCGGTCAGGAAGGGACTCTGAGGGAGGATCATCTCTGATCCCCAACCCCATTTCCAGTCTCCCCAGCCCAACTCCACCTCCTTGACTCTCCTTCCAGGCCGCAGGCCACAGGTCCAACTAGAAGCCTCTGGTCAGCAAGGGACTCTGTGGAAGGGTCATCTCTGACCCCCCACCGCACTTCCAGTCTCCCCTGCTCGAATCCACCTACTTGACTCTCCTTCCAGAAAGCAGGCAACAGGTCAAACTAGAAGCCTCCAGTCAGCAAGGGACTCTGAGGGAGTGACATCTCTGACCCCAACCCCATTTCCAGTCTCCCCAGGCCAACTCCACCTCCTTGACTGTCCTTCCAGGACACAGGCAACAGGTACACCGAGAAGCATCAGGTCAGCAAGGGACTCTGAGGGAGGGTCATCTCTGACCCCCACCCCACTTCCAGTCTTCCCAGTCCGAATGAACCTCCTTGACTGTCCTTCCAGCCTGCAGGCAACAGGTTCATCTAGAACCCTCCAGTCAGCAAAGGACTCTGAGGGAGGGTCTTCTCTGACCCCCAACACACTTCCAGTCTCCCAGCCTGACTCCATCTCCTTGACTGTCCTTCCAGTCCACAGGCAACAGGTCCAACTAGAAGCCTGCTGTCAGCAAGGGACTGTAATGGTCATCTCTGACCCCCACCCCACTTCCATTCTCTCCAGCCCGAATTAACCTCCTTGAATGTCCTTCCAGGACTCAGGCAACAGGTCCATCTAGAACCCTACAGTCAGCAAGGGACTCTGAGAAAGGGTCATTTCTGACCACCCACCCCACTTCCAGTCTCCCCAGCCTGAGTTCACCTCCTTGACTCTCCTTCCAGTCTGCAGCCAACAGGTACAACTAGAAGCCTCCTGTCAGCAAGGGACTCTGAAAAAGAGTCATTTCTGACCCTCACCCCACTTCCAGTCTCCCTAGCCTGACTCCACCTCCATGACTGTCCTTTCTAGTCGAAGGCAGCAAGTCCAACTAGAAGCCTCCAGTCAGCAAGGGACTCTGAGGGAGGGTCGTCTCTGACCCCCACCCCACTTCCAGTCTCCCCAGCCCAACTCCACCGCCTTGACTGTCCTTCCACGCCACAGGCAACAAGTCCATCTAGAAGCCTCCAGTCAGCAAGGACTCTGAGGGAAGGTCATCTCTGACCCACAACCCACTTCCAGTCTCCCCTGCCCGACTCCACCTCCTTGACTGTCCTTCCAGGCTGCAGGCAACAGATCCAACTAGAAGCCTCCGGTCAGCAAGGGAATCTGAGAGATGGTCATCTCTGACCCCCATCACACTTCCATTTTCTCCAGCCCAAATTAAAATCCTTGACTGTCATTCCAGGTCGCAGGCAACAGGTCCATCTAGAGCCCTCCGGTCAGCAAGGGACTATGATGGAGGATAATCTCTGACCCCCCACCCCACTTCCAGTCTACCCAGCCCGACTCCACCTCCTTGACTGTCCTTCCATGCCACAGGCAACAGGTCCATCTAGAAGAATCCGGTCAGGAAGAGACTCTGGGGGAGGGTCATTTTTACCCCCACCCCACTTCCAATCTCCCCAGACCGTCTCCACCTCCTTGACTGTCCTTCCAGACCGCAGGCCACAGGTCCTTCTAGAAGCCTCCGGTCAGCAAGGGACTCTGACGGAGGGTCATCTCTGACTCCCAACACACTTCCAGTCTCCCATGCCAGACTCCACTTCCTTGACTGTCCTTCCAGTCCACAGGCAACAGGTACAACTAGAAGCCCGCTATCAGCAAGGGACTCTGAGTGATGGTCATCTCTGACCCCCATCACACTTCCATTTTCTCCAGCCTGAATTAACCTCCTTGACTCTCCATCCAGGTCGCAGGCAACAGGTCCATATAGAACCCTCCAGTATGCAAGGGACTCTGAGGGAGGATAATCTCTGACCCCCCCCACCACACTTCCAGTCTTCCCAGCCCGACTCCACCTCCTTGACTCTCCTTCAAGGATGCATGCAAAAGGTCCAACTAGAAGCCTCCTGTCAGCAAGGGATTCTGAGGGAGGGTCATCTCTGACCCCGACTCCACTTCCAGTCTCCCCAGCCCGACTCCACCTCCTTGCCTGTCCTTCCAGGCTGCAGGCAACAGGTCCATCTAGAACCCTCCAGTCAGCATGTGACTCTGACGGAGGGTCATCTTTAACCCCAACCCCACTTCCAGTCTCCCCAGCCCGACTCCACCTTCTTGACTGTCCTTCCAGGCCGCAGGCAACAGGTCCATCTAGAAGCCTCCGGTCACCAAGGGACTCTGAGGGAGGGTCATCTCTGACCCCCAACCCACTTCCAGTCTCCCCAGCCTGACCCAACCTCCTTGACTGTCCTTCTAGGCCGCAGGCAGCAGGACCTACTAGAAGCCGGGGGTCAACATGGAACTCTGAGGGAGGGTCATCTCCGACCCACACTGCACTTCCAGTCTCTGCAGCCCGACTCCATCTCCTTGACTCTCCGTCCAGGCGGCAGGCAACCGGTCCAACTTGAAGCCTCTGGTCAGCAAGGGACTCTGAGTGATGGTCATATCTGACCCACACCCCACTTCCAGTCTCCCCAGCCTGACTCCACCTCCTTCACTGTCCTTCAAGGCTTCAGGCTTCAGGTCCATCAAGAACCCTCCATTCATCAAGAGACTCTGATGGAGGGTCATCTTTTACCCCCACCCCACTTCCAGTCTTCCCAGACCAACTCCACCTCCTTGACTGTCCTTCCAGGCCACAGGCAACAGGTCCTTCTAGAAGTCTCTGGTCAGCAAGGGACTCGGAATGAGGGTCATCTCTGTCTCCCAACCCACTTCCAGTCTCTCTTGCCCAACTCCACCTCCTTGACTCTCCTTCCAGTCCCCAGGCAACAGGTACATCTAGAAGCCAGCCATCGGCAAGGGACTCTGAGGGATGGTCATCTCTGACCCCCATCACACTTCCATTTTCTCCAGCCCGAATTAACCTCCTTGACTGTCCTTCCAGATCTCAGGCAATAGGTCCATCTAGAACCCTCTGGTATGAAAGGAACACTGAGGGAGGGTCATCTCTGACTGCCCACTCCACTTCCAGTCTCCCCAGCCCGAATTCACCTCCTTGACTTCCTTCCAGGCCACAGGTAACAGGTCCAACTAGAAGCCTCTGGTCAGTAAGGGACTCTAAGGGAGGGTCATCTCTGACCCCTACCACACTTCCAGTCTCCCCAGCCCTAGCCCACCTCCTTGACTCTCCTTCCAAGCCGCAGGCAAGTGGACCATCTAGAAGCCTCTGTTCAGCAAGGGACTTTGAGGGAGGGTCATTTCTGACCCTCACCCGACTTCCAGGCTCCCCAGCCCGACTCCACCTCCTTGATTGTCCATCCAGGCCACAGGCAACAGATCCAACTAGAAGCCTCTGGTATGCAAGGGACTCTGAGGGAGGGGCATCTCTGACTCCCACCCCACTTCCAGTCTCCCCAGCCCGACTCCACCTCCTTGACTGTCCTTCTAGGCAACAGGACCTAATAGAATCCTTGGGTCAGCATGGGACTCTGAGGGAGCGTCATCTCTGACCCAAAACCCACTTCCAGTCTCCCCAGCCTGACTCCACCTCCTTGTCTTTCCTTCTAGGCCAAAGGCAACAGATCCAACTAAAAGCCTCCAGTCAGCAAGGGACTGTGAGGGAGGGTCATCTCTTACTCCCACTACACTTCCATTCTCCCCAGTCCTAATTAACCTCCTTGACTGTCCTTCCAGGCCGTGGGCAGCAAGTCCATCTAGAAGACTCCGGTCAGCAAGGGACTCTGACGGAGGGTCATCTATGACCCCTACCCCACTTCCAGTCTCCCCAGACCGACACGACCTCCTTGACTGTCCTTCCAGGCCGTGGGCAGCAAGTCCATCTAGAAGACTCCGGTCAGCAAGGGACTCTGAGGGAGGGTCTTCTCTGACACCCACCCCACTTCCAGTCTCCATAGCCCAACTCCACCTCCTTAAATGTCCTTCCAGTACGCAGGCAACAGGTCCTACTAGAAGCCTGCCAACAGCAAGGGACTCTGACGGATGGTCATATCTGACCCCCACCACACTTGCAGTCTCTCCAGCCTGACCCAACCTCCTTGACTATCCTTGCAGGCTGCAGGCAACAGGTCCAACAAGAAGCCTCCGTTCGGCAAGAGACTCTGAGGGAGGGTCTTCTCTGACCCCCAACCCCACTTACAGTCTCCCAGCCCGATTCCACCTCCTAGACTGTCCTTCCAGGCCGAAGCCAACAGGTCAAACTAGAAGCCTCCAGTCAAGAAGGGACTCTGAGGGAGGGTCATCTCTGACACTCACCCGACTTCCAGTCTCCGCAGCCCGACTCCACTTCCATGACTGTCTGCACAGGCCGCAGGCAACAGGTCCAAATTGAAGCCTCTGGTAAGCAAGGGACTCTGAGTGATGGTCATCTCTGACCCACACCCCACTTCCAGTCTCCCCAGCCCGACACCACCTTCTTGACTATCCTTCCAGGCCTCAGGCTACAGGTCCATCTAGAACCCTCCAGTCAGCAAGGGACTCTGATGGACGGTCATCTTTTACCCCCACCCAACTTCCACTCTCCCCAGCCCAAATCGACCTCCTTGACTCTCCTTACAGGACCAAGGCAACAGGTCCCACTAGAAGCCTCCAGTCAGCAAGAGACTCTGAGGGAGGGTCATCTCTGAACCCTCCCCACTTCCAGTCTCCCCAGCCCAACTCCACCTCCTTGACTGTCCTTCCAGGCTGCAGGCAACAGGTCCATCTAGAAGCCTCCACTCAACAAGGGACTCAGAGGGACGGTTATCTCTGACCCCAAGCCCACTTCGTCTCCCCAGCCCAAATCCACCCCCTTGACTGTCCTTCAAGGCCGCAGGCAACAGATCCAACAAGAAGCCTCTGGTCAGCACGGGACTCTGAGGGAGGGTCATCTCTGAACGCCACCGCCCTTCCAATCTCCCCATCCCGACTCCACCTACTTGACTGTACTTCAAGGTGCAAGCAACTGGTCCAGCAAGAAGCCTCCGGTTAACAAAGGACTCTGAGGGACGGTCATCTCTGACCCCCAACCCACTTCCAGTCTCACGATCCCGAATCCACCTCCTTGACTCTCCTTCCAGGCCACAGCCAACGGGTTCAACTAGAAGCCTCCGGTGAGCAAGGGACTCTGACGGAGTGTCATCTCTGACCCCCACCTCACTTTCAGTCTCCCCAGCCCGACCCATCTCCTTAAATGTCCTTCCAGGCCACAGTCAACAGGTCCAACAAGAAGCCTCCATTCAGCAAGGGACTCTGAGGAAGGGTCTTCTCTGACCCCACCCCACTTACAGTCTCCCCAGCCCTACTGCACCTCCTTGACTGTCCTTCCAGGCCGCAGCCAACAGGTCGAACTAGAAGCCTCTGGTCAATAAGGGACTCTGACGGAGGGTCATCTCTGACCCCCACCCCACTTCCAGTCTCTGCAGCCCGACTCTACCTCCTTGACTGTCCATGCAGGCCACAGGCAACAAGTCCAACTTGAAGCCTCTGTTCAGCCAGGAGCTCTGAGGTAGGGTCATCTCTGACCCCCACCCGAATTCCAGTCTCCCCAACCCAACTCCACCTCCTTGACTGTCCTTCCAGGCCGCAGGCAACAGGTCCAGCTAGAAGCCTCCGGTCAGCAAGGGACTCTGAGGGAATGTCATCTCTGATCTCTCCCCACTTCCAGTCTCCCCAGCCTGAATCGACCTCCATGACTCTCCTTCCAGGACCCAGGCAACAGGTCCAGCTAGAAGCCTCCGGTCAGCAAGGGACTCTGAGGGAATGTCATCTCTGATCTCTCCCCACTTCCAGTCTCCCCAGCCCAACTCCACCTCCTTGACTGTCCTTCCAGGCCGCAGGCAACAGGTCCATCTAGAATCCTCCAGTAAACAAGGGACTCTGAGGGAGTGTCATCTCTGACCCCCACCCCACTTCCTGTCTCCCCAGGCTGACCCCACCTCCTTGACTCTTCTTTCAGACCGCAGGCAACAGGTCCAACTAGAAGCTTTCAGTCAGCAAGGGACTCTGAGCGAGGGTCATCTCTGACCCACAGCCCACTACCAGTCTCCACAGCCCAACTCCACATCCTTGACTGTTCTTCCAGGACTCACACAACAGGTCCAACTAGAAGACTCCGGTCAGCAAGGGACTCAGAGGGAGGGTCATCTCTTACCCCAACCCTACTTCCAGTCTCCCCAGCCCGACCCAACCTTTTTGACCGTCCTTCCGGGCAGCAGGCAACAGGTCCAACTAGAAGCTTGCCACCAGTAACGACTCTGAGGGATGGTCATCTCTGACCCCCTCACAACTTCCAGTCTCCCCAGCCTGACTCAACATCCTTGACTCTCCTTCCAAGCCGCAGGCAGGAGGACCATCTAGAAGCCTCTGGTCAGGACTCTGAGGGAGGGTCATCTCTGACCTTCACCCCACTTCCAGGCTCCCCAGCCCAACTCCACCTCCTTGATTGTCCTTCCAGGCCACAGGCAACAGATCCAACTAGAAGCCTCCAGTCAGCAAGGGACTCTGACGGAGGGTCATCTCTGACCCCCACCCCACTTCCAGTCTCCCCAGCCCGACCCAACATCCATGACTGTCCTTCTAGGCTGTAGTCAACAGGTCCAACAAGAAGCCTCCGTTCCGCAAGGGACTCTGAGGGAGGATCTTCTCTGATCCCGACCCCACTTACAGTCTTCCCAGCCCGACTCCACCTCCTTGACTGTCCTTCCAGGCTTCAGCCAACAGGTCAAACTAGAAGACTCTGGTCAAGAAGGGACTCTGAGCGAGGGTCATCTCTGACCCCCACCCGACTTCCAGTCTCCCCAGCCCGACTCCACCTACTTGACTGTCCATCCAGGCACCAGACAACTGGTCCAACAAGAAGGCTCCGGTCAGCAAGGCACTCTGAGGGAGGGTCACCTCTGACCCCCACCCCACTTCCAGTCTCCCCAGCCCGACTCCACCTCCTTGACTGTCCTTCCAGGCCGCATCCCACATGTCCAACTAGAAGCCTCCTGTCAGGAATGGACTCTGATGGAGGGTCAACTCTGAACCCCACCCCACTTCCAATCTCCGCAGCCCAACTCAACCTCCTTGACTGCTCGTCTAGGCCACAGGCAACAGGTCCAACTTGAAGCCTCCGGTCAGCAAGGGACTCTGAGGGAGGGTCATCTCTGACCCCCACCCCACTTCTAGTCTCCTTTGCCTGACACCACTACCTTGACTGGCCTTCCAGACCACAGGCAACAGGTCTAACTAGAAACTTTCGGACAGCTAGGGACTCTGAGGGAGGGTCATCTCTGAACCCCACCCCACTTCCAGGCTCCCCAGCCTGACTCCCCTCCTTGACTGTCCTTCCAGGCCGCTGGCAACAGGTCCAACTATAAGCCTCTGGTCAGCAAGGGACTCTGAAGGAAGGTCATCTCTGACCCGACCCCACTTCCAGTTTGCCCAGCCCGACTCCACCTCCTTGACTGTCCTTCCAAGCCTCAGGCAACAGGTCCAACTAGGAGCCTTCGGTCAGCAGTGGACTCTGAGTGAAGGTCATCTCTGACCCTGCACCCACCTTCCAGTCTCCCCAGCCCAAAACCACCTCCTTCACTGTCCTTCCAGGCTGTAGGCAACAGGTCCAACCAGAAGCTTCTGGTCAGCAAGGGACTCTGAGGGAGGGTCATCTCTGATCCCCATCCCACTTCCAGCCTCCCCAGGCTGACTCCACCTCCTTGACTGTGCTTCCAGGTTGCAGGAACAGGTCAATCTGGAAGTCTCTAGGCTGCAAGGGACTCTGAGGGAGGGTCATCTCTGATCCACCATCCAACTTCCAGTCTCCCGAGCCCGACTCCACCTCCTTGACTATCCTTCCAGGCCGCAGGCAACAGGTGGATATAGAATCCTGTGGTCAGCAAGAGACTCTGAGGCAGGGTCATCTTTGAAACCAACCCCACTTCAGGTCCCCCCAGCCCGAGTTCACCTCCTTGACTGTACTTCCAGGCCACTGGCAATAGGTCCATCTAGAAGCCTCCAGTCAACAAGGGACTCTGAGGGAGAGTCATCTCTGTCCCCCACCCCACTTCCAGTCTCCCCAGGCTGACCCACCTCCTTGACTCTTCTTCCAGGCCGCTGGCAACAGGTCCATCTAGAAGCCTCCGGTCAGCAGGGGACTTCGAGGGAGGGTCAACTCTGACACCCCCCCCCACTTCCAATCACTCCAGTCTGACTCCACCTCCTCTACTGCCCTTCCAGGCCGCAGGCAACAGTTACAACTAGAAGCCTCTGGTCAGCTAGGGACTCTGAGGGAGCGTCATCTCTGACCCCCACCCCACTTCCAGTCTCCCCAGCCCGAATCCACCTCCTTCACTGTCCTTCCAGGCCGCAGGCTACAGGTCCAACTAGAAGCCTCGGGTAAGCAAGGAACTCTGAGTGAGAGTCATCTATGAACCCGCACCCCACATTCAGTCTCCCCTGTCTGACTCCACCTCCTTGACTGTCCTAGGAAGTATGCACCAAGTACATCTAGAAGCATCTGGTCAGCAAGGTACTCTGAGGGTGGGTCATCTCTGACCCCTACTCCACTTCCAGTCTCCCCAGCCCGACTCCACCTCCTTGACTGACTTTCCAGGCCACAGGCAACAGGTACAACTAGAAGACTCCATTTAGAAAGGGAATCTGAAGGAGGGTCATCTCTGACCCCTATCCCACTTCCAGTCTCCCTAGCCTGACTCCTCCTTCTTGAATGTCTTTCCAGGCCACAGGCAACAGGTACAACTAGAAGACTCCATTCAGAAAGGGACTCTGAGGGAGGGTCATCTCTGACCCCCACCTGACTTCCAGTCTCCCCAGCCCGACTCAACCTCCTTGACTGTCCTTCCAGGCTGCAGGGAACAGGTCCAACTAGAAGCCTCTTGTGAGCAAGGGACTCTGAGTGAGGATCATCTGTGACCCCCAACCCACTTCCCGTCTCCCCAGCCCAACTCCACCTCCTTGACAGTCCTTCCAGGCTTCAGGCAACAGGTACAACTAGTAGACTCCAGTCAGCAAGGGACTCTGAGGGAGGGTCATCATTGACCCCCACCACACTTCCCATCTCCCCAGCCCGATACCACCTCCTTGACAGTCCTTCCAGTCCACAGGCAACAGGTCCAACTAGAACCCTCTGGTCAGCAAGGGACTCTGAGGAAGGGTCATCTCTGACGCCCCCCCCCAGTTCCAGTCTCCCCCGCCCGACTCCACCTCCTTGAGTGTCCTTCCAGGGCGCAGGCAACAGGTCCAACTAGAAGCCTCCTGTCAGCAGAGGATTCTGAGGGAGGGTCATCTCTGACCCCCACCTCACTTCCAGTCTCCCCACCCTGACTCCATCTCCTTGACTGTCCTTGCATTCCACAGGCACCAGGTCCAACTAGAAGCCTCTGGTCCTCAAGGGACTCTGAGGTAGGGTGTTCTCTGACCCCCACCCCACTTCCAGTCTCCCCAGCCCGACTCCATCTCTTTGATTGACCTTGCAGTCCACAGGCAACAGGTCCAAATAGAAGCCTCTGGTCCTCAAGGGAGTCTGAGTGAGGGTCATCTCTGACCCCTGCCCCACTTCCAGTCTTCCCAGCTCGACTCCACCTCCTTGACTGTTCATCCGGACCACAGGCAACAGGTTCAACTAAAAGCCTCGGGTCAGCAGGGGACTCTGAGGGAGAGTCATCTCTGACCCCCACCCCAATACCAGTGTCCCAATCCCAACTCCACCTCCTTGACTGTCCTTCTAGGCGGCAAGCAACTGGTCCAACTAGATGCCTCCAGTCAGCACGGAACTGTGCGGGAGGGTCATCTCTGACCCCACCCACTTCCTGTCTCCTCAGCCCGACTCCACCTCCTTGACTGTCTTTTCAGGCCACAGGCAACAGGTCCAACTACAAGCCTCTTTTGAAATCTCTCTATCTTTATCTCTTTATCTCTTCATCTCTCTCTGTTGTCTTTCATTTAATTTCATATTATCCTCTCCTCTGTACTTCTTACCTTGATAGAGGTTCTAGATAGGTTTAGAATCACACATCTGAAATTCCCTAGTATCACAAGTGTCTCTGGGATCCTCCCTTGTACTGATCAACCTGTGAGAATGGAATTACTGCTTTTAGACACCTCAGTAGAGTTCCTACCTTGAGATCTCATTGGTATAAACAACAGAAGAAAACCTTCAGCAAACATCTATTCCTGACCAAAAAGAAACACTCCTACTCCTAGTGGGAGAAACATTCCCCTAAGAGATTTTCAAAGGGAATACATCTTTCAATGACTAGAAGTAGAAAAAGAGCCTCAGTTCTGAATAAACAAGGAAATATGTCTCCAAAAATGGAAAACGCTCCTCCATGTCTCGTAAATATGAAGGACGTTACTAAAATGACAGACAAAGTGTTTTGAACATTCATGGTGACCAACTTCTGTGAACTGGAACAGAAAAGAGACAACGAACTGCAAGAAATTAGGTAGTCCTTCCAGGATATGTAGGAAGAAATGGATACTCTGAGAAAGAATCAGGAGGAACTATTAGAGATAAAGTCTATAATACAAGAAATCAAAAACTCTCTGGAAAGTATTAAGAGCCGATTAGACCAT
>NW_006198894.1:73840-75653 GCF_000334495.1 Tupaia belangeri chinensis
CTGAAGATCGAATCTCTGATGTAGAAGATAAAACCTCTGACTTAGAAAAAAACACCAAAAAGTTCGAGAAAATAACAAAAAAAACCCACGAGGATAATATATGAGAAATACTAGACTCCATTAGACGCCCAAACATCAGAATAATTGTCATCCCAGAAGGTGAAAAAACTGACAGTGGAATGGAAAATTTATTCCATAAAATCCTGGAAGAAAATTTCCCAAGTCTGGAGAGACACTCAACCATTCACACCCAAGAAATACCAAGGACCCCAAATAGAATCAAGCCCAGAAGATCTTCCCCAAGGCACATATTAGCCAGGCTGTCTAAGGCCACAGATAAAGACATGATACTAAAACTGGCAAGAGATAAACGAGAAGTAACTTAAAAATTTCGTCCCATCAGAGTATCACTGGACCTCTCATAGGAAACAATGCAAGCAAGGAAAGAATGGGAAGACGTATTGAAAGTGTTAAGAGAGAAACAATTTCAGCCGAGACTATTATATCCTGCAAGATTATCCTTCATATGGGAAAAAAAGATAAAAATCTCAGACAAAGAAAACCTGAAAGAATTTGCCAACACCAGACCAGCTCTTCAAGAAACCCTGAAGAAAGTACTGTTCCTGGGAAACTAAAGAATAAACAGACAGGAACAAAGAAGTAACAGGCAACTAAGACAATGGCCAATTTAAATATTGGTACAGATCCTGTAACATCAATAATAACATTAAATGTTAATGGTTTAAATTCTCCAATCAAGAGACACAGACTGGCTGAATGGATAAAACAACAGAAACCCTCTATCTGTTGCCTACAGGAAACCCACCTCATGGAGACAGACATACATAGACTGAAAGTGAAGGGTTGGAAAAAGGTTTTCCATGCAATTGGGAACCAAAAAAGAGCTGGAGTTGCAATACTAATATCTGAGAAAATAGCCTTTAAAACAAAAATCGTTCAAAGAGACAAAGAAGGGCACTATATCATAGTAAAAGGCTCTATAGATCAAGAAGATATAATGCTTATTAATATCTATGCACCTAACACAGGAGGACCTAAATATGTGAAGTAAAGACTGTTAGATCTAAAAAGGGATAGACTGCAACACACTAATTGTTGGAGATCTCAACACCTCATTATCCCCTCTGGACAGATCATCTAGGCAAAAAATAGATAAAGAGATAAAGGATCTAAATGACACCATAAATCAATTGGACTTAACAGATATCTATAGAACATTCCACCCAAAAGCCACAAGATGTAGTTTTTTTCTCACGCTGACATGGAACCTTCTCGAAGATTGACCACATTATAGGACACAAAGCAAGCCTCAACAGATTCAGAGGCATAGAAACTATATCCAGTACCTTCTCTGACCATGACGGAATTAAACTTGAATTTAATTTCAAGAGCAGTCCTCAAAAATACCTAAAAACATGGAAACTGAATAACCTACTCCTGAATGACTCCACTATTACCGAAGATTGAAAGACTGAAATAAAAAGATTCATGGAAGCCAACGACAATGAGGACACAAGTTTCCATAATCTCTGGGACACTGCTAAAGCAGTTATAAGAGGGAAGTTCATAGTAATTAGTGCACATAAGAGGAAGATGGAAAGAAGGCTACTGGACCACCTAACATCAAGCCTCAGAGAATTGGAAAAGCAACAGCAAAAAAATCCAAAAAATTACAGGAGAAAGGAAATAATAAAGATCCAAGCAGAAATAAATGGAATAGAAAATAAACGTACTATAAAGAAAATAAATGAAAGTAAAACATGGTTCTTTGAAAGGATAAACAAAATTGATA
>NW_006198894.1:80996-83821 GCF_000334495.1 Tupaia belangeri chinensis
ACAAGCACAGGAGATTAGGAAGTCCTTCCATGATATGAAAGAAGAAAAAGATGCTATAAGAAAGAATCAAATGGAACTATTAGAGACGAAATCTGTAATACAGTAAATAAAAAACTTCCTTGAAAGTATTACAGGCAGATTAGATCATGCAGAAGATCAGATCTCAGATGTAAAAGACAAAATCTCACCTGGAAAAAAATCACCAAAAATACTTGAAATAATAACCCCCAAATTAAGAAGATATATGAGAATCATTAGCTACCATAAAATGCACAAGTAGCTGAATAATTAGTATTCCAGAAGGTAAAGAAACTAATAATGGCATTGATAGTCCATGAAATACTGGAAGAAAATATTCCAATTCCAGAGAAGCACTCAGACATAAAGATCCAAGAAATACAAGAGACCCTAAGTAGAATCACCCAAGAAGATCTTCTCTATGGCACATCATAGGCAACTGGCAAAAAGCACAAATAAAGACAACACACTAAAATTGGCAAGAGAAAAACATCACATTACTTACAAAAGCTATCCAATCAGGTTAACATGGAACCTATCATAGAAAACAATGCAAGCAAGAAAAGAATAAGAAGACATATTCAAAATGTTGGGAGAGAAAAAATTCCAGCCAAGATTACTATACTCAGCAAGATTACCCTAGCATTCTTTCTCAGTTCTACCCCTCTTGCTCTGTCCCACTGAGGTCAAATTTAAATAAATAATTAAATAAAGTTAATTAAAATACTTATTTTTAAAAAAGGACTGAAATTGAAAGATTCATTAAAGCCAATGATAATGACTACATGAGTTTCCATAACCTATTGGGCACAGTACAGAGAAGTTCATAGCAATTAATGCACATAAGAAGATGGAAAGGTGGCAAAAGGACAACCTAACATCATGCTTCAGAGAATTATAAAAACAACAAAAATGGGAACCAGCAGTTAGCATAATGGCTATGTCGCTGGACTCCCACGTAGTCGACCGTGGTTCGTGTCCTGGACTCGGTGGCTTAAAACTCACGCCGGGCGCATGTGCGTGTGTGCCCAAGATCCCAAGAGGAGAATGGAGGAGAAGGGATTGCGGCGTGACCATCCCCTCTGGGGGGTGATTTCTCGCTTTCTGTCTCTATGTCTCTCTCTGTCTGTCTGGCAAGTGCACGCGCACTATAGCAAAAGCCTCTCAAAAAAATTCAAAAACTTTCAGAAGAAAAGACATAATAAAGAATTGAGCAGAACTAAATGAAATATGAAACAAATTAACTACTCAGAAAATGAATGAAACCAAAAGGTGGTTCTTTGAAAAGATAAACAAGATTGACACACCAATAGCTATACTAAATAAGAAGAAAAGAGAAAGGATTCAGACAAATCAAATTCACAATTAAATTGGCAATATTACAACTGACACAATAGAAATGCAAGGCATCATTAGAGTATACTATGACTGACTATATGACAACAAACATGAAAACCTGGATGAGATGGGCAAATTCTTGGACACATGTAATCTACCAAGATTGAATCAAGAAGACACAGAAAGCCTGAATAGACCCATAACAAGCAATGAGATTGAATCATTTTTAAATAATCTCCCAACTTAGAAAAGCCCAAATCCAAAAGGAAAGAACCCTCCCCAATTCATGTTTGTTTTTTTTTTTTGTAAAGATTTTTGCTATAGGGTGCGTGCGTTCTTCAGAAAGGCAGATAGAAACAGAGAGACAGAAAGTGAGAAATCACTCCCCGGTGGGATGGCCACACTGCAATCCCTTCACCTCCATTCTCCTCTTGGGATCTTGGGCACACACGTATATGCACCCGGTGTGAGTTTAAGCCACTGGGTCCAGGACTCAAACCACGGTCGGCTACATGGGAGTCCAGTGACATAGCCATTATGTTAACAGCTGGTCCCACCGGGTCTGGGGCTTGAATTGCGGTCAACTACATGGGAGTTCAGTGACATAGCCATTACACTAGCTGCTGGTCCTCCAAATTCATTTAATGAAGCCTCCATAACCCTCATTTCCAAAACAGACAAGGACATAACAAAGAGGAAAGACTACAGACCAATATCTCTGATGAATATAGATGCAACAATTCTCAAATAGGGACTAGCAGTTGGTGTAATGGCTATGTCGCTGGACTCCCATGTAGTTGACCACAGTTTTAGTCCCAAACCCAGTGGCTTAAACTCATGCCAGGCATGTGTGTGTATGTGCCCAAGATCCCGAGAGGAGAATGGAGAAGAAAGGATTGCGGCATGGCCATTCCCCCTAGGAGGTAATTTATCACTTTCCATCTCTC
Source organism: Tupaia belangeri chinensis (assembly GCF_000334495.1). NCBI lineage: Eukaryota > Metazoa > Chordata > Mammalia > Scandentia > Tupaiidae > Tupaia > Tupaia belangeri. The sequence continues at coordinate 83,300 of NW_006198894.1, forward strand.
TGTCTCTGTCTTTTGGCGATTGCACATGCCCTATAGCATAAACCTCTCCAAAAAAAAATTCTCAATAAGATACTAACAAATAATATCCAGCAACATATACAAAAGATTATACATTATGACCAGGTAGGCTTTATTCCAGGGAGGCAAGGGTGATTCAACATACACAAAACCACACAAACGTGATATGCCATATGAACAGAAAGAAAGATAAAAAACATATGATCATATCAATCAATGTAGTGAAAGCGTGTGATAAAATACGACATCCTTTCATGATGAAGACTTTCAGCAAAATTAACATTTCTCAACAGAATAAAAGCTATTTATGAAAAACCTTTAGTTAACTGGTGCTAGACAAAACTACCCACATCCTTCACTCCTTTTCAATACCTTGCTGGAAGTCTTAATCAATGCAGTCAGAAAGAGAATGAAGTAATAATCCCCTCTCCTCCTCCCAGAACAGCCCTTCTTCAAGAGGCAGACAGCTCCATGGCTCCTGTGATCTAGCCATTTGGGGAGAAA
>NW_006198894.1:83928-92123 GCF_000334495.1 Tupaia belangeri chinensis
TCTTGTCTGTTTTTTTGCTGTTGGTATTGTTTCCCTCTCTCTGCTTCTTTTTCTGCACACTCCTCGACCCTCTGATTGAACTTCCAAGTTTGGGAAGAAACCGACCATCCACCAGATGACTAGAAATCGCTGCAGGACCACAAGAAATATGGGGAAGCAGGAAAATACCTCTCCCACAAGGGAAAAGGATAGCTCCTCTTTATCCACACACAGTTCAATGGAAATCATGGAAATGTCTGATAAAGAATTCAGAACATTCATAATGGCAAAGCTAACAGAGATGGAAGAGAAGAGAGACAAGGAACTGCTGAAGAGGAAGGAGAAAGGAGTTGAAGAGTTCCAGGAGGTGAGGAAATTCATGCTAGATCTAAAAGAGGAATTTCACACTTTACAAAAGAATCAGATGGAACTGTTAGAGATGAAGGCTATAATACAAGAAGTCAAAATCTCCCTTGAAAGTATTAAAAGCAGACTAGATCATACAGAAAATAGAATCTCTAATGTAGAAGAGAAAATGGTTGGCCTAGAAAAATCCACCGCGAAGACTGAGAAAATGGCCCAAAAATTTGAGAATAATATGCGAGAAGTACTAGATACCATCAAACGTCCAAACATCCGGATAATAGGCATCCCAGAAGGTGAAGAGACTCATAAGGGCATTGATAATCTATTCCATGAAATCTTACAAGAAAATTTTCCAAACCTGGAGAGGCACTCAAAGATCCATTCCCAAGAAATACAGAGGACCCCAAATAGAATCAACCCAAGAAGATCTTCTCCAAGACACATTATAGCCAGATTGACCAAAACCACAGACAAAGACAAGATACTAAGACTGGCAAGAGAAAAAAGGCAAGTTACCTACAAAGGGTATCCCATCAGACTAACGGCAGACCTCTCATCGGAAACAATGAGAGCGAGGAGAGAATGGGAAAATGTATTCAAAGTATTAAGGGAAAAGCAATTTCAACCGAGAATTCTGTACCCAGCAAGGTTATCGTTCATTTGGGAAGAAAAGACACGAACTTTCCCAGATAAACAAAACCTGAAAGAATTTACCAGCACCAGACCGGATCTCCAAGAAGTTCTTAAGGGAGTGCTATGTCAGTAAAATTAAATGCAGACACACAGAAATAAGAGTTCAGAAACTAAGAAAATGGGCAACTTAATTGTAGGGCCAAAAGCTGGAGTTGAGTATTACATCCCAGATTTCAATCTGGAACATCGAACCTCAACAGATACAGAAGAAAGATTAAGTACATGAGACTGAACTGATGAAACAGTATTCTACGACTTGACTAAAATATTGCTGCTTTTCTTCTAAGCTTTGTTGTCCGGTTTTAAGGATTTTTGTCCTGTCTTCAGCTATCAATAGATTCATGTTCCGACTATTTGAACAGAATACTAACCTGTTTCTAGGCTTTAAGTTTCAAAGAAATATCCTTACCAGTTCAAAACTGCTTTTCTTGAAACCATCGGCTGATCTTGCTATTGAAAGTAGTTAGATTACTTATGATATTGTGTGATCAACGAAATGTTGGGGGAAAAGGAATTGAAGACAACTGTAGACAGCAGAGATAGTGTAATAAGAGAGTGGAATAGGGCAGAGGGCTAGACATGGGGTAAAAAACATATATATGAAAGTAGAAATGGAATATTATGGATGATAACATGCATTATTAAGCCACTATATAGTATATTCTAGATGGGAAACCACATTTAGAATGTTGTGATGATGCTCAGGGAATGAATGTAAATTAATAAAAAAAATTTTCAGAAGAAAAAAAATAGGCATTAGAAATACCTATTTGATGACTGCAGTTAAGCTATATAGCCCTAGTTAGGTGCTACTTTACAGTATGTTCATTCTATTCACTGAGGTTTATGCCTAAAGTCAGTCTTGTGTTCATGGATATGTACATATCAGCTGTGCTTGCTATTGAAAATATTTAGATTTATTAAGATATTTAGTAAAACAATAAAATGGGGGAGGCATAGAAAGCAACAATAGATACCAGACACAGTGTGGGAGGAGGGTGGGAGATGGCAGAGGGTGAGATAGGGAATCAAGGATGGGAAAAAAGGCAAAATATACAGAAAACAAGAAATGGAAAATGATTTGTTGACAATAACACATATGTTGATGTGCTTGATTGAGCCAATATACAGTGTATTCTCAATGGAAAAATCTCATTTTGTATGCTATAATGATGTACAGTGAATGAATGTAAATAAAGAAAAAATGTATTAAAAAAAAAAAGAAAGAGAATGAAGTAAAAAGCATTCAATGGGAAAGAAGAGGTGAAATTATCTGTATTTGCAGATGACATGATTGTATACACGGAAGACCCAAGGATATCCATGAGAAATCTTCTGGAAATAATAAATGAATACAATAAAGTAGAAGGGTACAAAATCAACATTCAAAAATCTATAACATTTCCGTATATGAACAGCAAGCAGACTGAGGTAGAATTGAAGAATTACCTTCTACCTCAGCAAAATCGAAGGTAATTCAATTTGTGGCTATGTTAGAATTGAATTATACAAAAAGTATAAGATACCTCAGAATAAATCTGACCAAAGAAGTCAAAGAACTCTACATGGAAAACTATGAAAATATAAACTAAGAAATTAAAAATGACACAAAAAAGTGGAAGGACATCTTATGTTCCTGATTCGGAAAAATTAATATAATCAAAATGGCAGTTCTACCCAAATTAATCTAAATATTAATGCAATCCAGTCAAATTACCAGAGACATTCTTTATAAATCTAGAAAAGATAATCATATAATTTGTCTAGAATTATAAAAGACCTTGTATTGCTAAAGCTATCCTGAGCAAAAACAGTGGAGCAGGAGGTACGTCATTCCCTGACTCCAAAATATATTACCAAACTGTGATGATAAAATCAGCATGGTATGGCACAGAAGCAGACATGTGGATCAATGGCATAGGATAGAGACCCCAGAAATAAATCTCTAAACATATATCCAATAAAACCAACAAAACCCTGGCCTTTGACAGAAACTGGAAGAATATGGAAGATTTACTACTGAGAGAGACAAGCCAGGATATGAAGGAAAGACAGTGTATGTCACCACTTAACATATACCAAATGTCTGCACTCTATGACTGAAACTGATTGACCAACCATTGTACAAACACAAGAGATGAGTGTGAATGTCAGATGAGGTGTGTGTGGAGGAGTGGGGCCTAACGAAGGACATTTGGAGAAGGGATACAGAGGTAGAGCATTGACGGGATGGGGAGGTTTGGTATTATTTTGACCAACGGGACTGGGGAGAAATGTTCACATATTGAAATGCTCACATTGTAAGCTAAACAATGTGATTGAATGTATATACAAAAATAAATAAATTTATTAAAAAAAAGAAAAAGCAATCCTCTTTAGGAAATGGTGTTGGAGAAACTGGGTATTCACTTGCACAAAGATAAACCTGGGCCCCTATCTTTCACAATTAACAAGAATCAACTCAAAGTGGATCAAGGATCTAAACGTAAGACTTGAACTATAAAGCTACTAGTGGAAAACAGTTGGGAAACTCTGGGAGGCTTTGGAATAGGCAAAGACTTCTTAAAATAATACCCCAAAGCACAGGCAATAATCCCAAAAATAGACAAATGGGATTACATCCGATTAAGAAGTTTCTGCACAACAAAAGGCACAGTAATTAGAGTGAATCAACAACCTTCGAAATGGGATAATATTTTTGTAAACTATGCTTCAGATAAGGGACTGATAACCAGAATACACAGGGAACTCAAAGCAGTTTACCTGGAGAAAAAATCAACCCAATTAAAAGATTTGAAAATGAGCTGATCAAACAACTCTGTAAGGAAGACATACAAACAGCCAAAAATCATATGAAAAACTGCTCAGCATCACTTTTCATAAGGGAAATGTAGATCAAAACCACAGTCAGATACCACCTAACACCAGTCAGAATGGCTAAGATTAAATGTATAGGGTAAAGTCTCTTCACAATCTAAATGATATATAGCGATTTAATGTATGAATAATAATAAAATATATAAATAAAAAATAAATTAAAAAATATACAAGTGCTGGCAGATCTCTAGTGGCTTAAAACTCATGCTGGTCATGTGTGCCCAAGATCCTGAGAGGAAAATGGAGGAAAAGGGATTGTGGCGTGGCCATCCCTCCTGGGGGGGGTGATTTCTCGCTTTCTGTCTCTCTGTCTCTGTCTGTCGGGTGAGCGCACACACCCTACAGCAAAAAAAAAAAAAAATAATTTCTCTATTTTTTACTCCTATTTCTGACTCTCTGTCCTTTCCCACCCTCTTCTCACATGATCTCTGGTGTCTACAGTTGTCTTCCATTCTCCCCCCCCCCACATTGTATTGATCACACAATTTCTTAAATAATCTAACTACTTTCTGAGCTTCCTACCACTGGCCAGGCCATCTGCAGGTACCAAAGCCAGGGTAGAATAATGAGGGTCACAAAATCTCTCCCACATACTCTTGTAATGGCTTGCACAGGTCCCAGAGGCAGTAAGGGACCTGGACTCTTTTGCTTTATCTTCCACCTGAACCTGGCCCAGTTCAAGTCCCAGAGCCATGGGTGAAGGAGCAATGCAGTGGAATCTTTCCCATGTGCTCCAGAAAGGGCCAACATAGCTCCCAGAGATAATAAGGCACTGTGACTCTCTGGCTTGTCTTTCACCACAAAACAGGCCCTCCTTGAGTCCCAGAGCTTCGATGGTCCAGGCAGGGTCATAGAATCTCTCCCACATACACGGACTTGAGCAGCTCCCAGAGACAGTAAGTAACTGGGGATGTTTGGCTGGGTCTTCCACCAATGGCCAGGTCCTTGACTGGGTCCACAAACTCCAGCTCAATCCTCCAATGCTGATCAGGCCCTCTGTGGTTCCTAGAGCCATGGGGAAAGGAACAGATTCAAAGAATCACTTCCACATACGCCTGCAAGGCCCTGTGCAGCTCTGAGTGAAGCTCTAAGTAAAGGCACTGAGTAAAGCAAGCCAGCTATGAAAGAAAGATATTCTATATCTCCACTTAATATATATACACCGACTATCTGCACTCTATGGTAGAAAGTAAAATATTGGAGAACATAAATGCAGTAAAAATACTTACGGATGGTGGATACAGTGTGGAAGGAGGGTGGGAGCAGGAAAGAATGTAGGGAAGAAAATCCGGGAGAAAAAAATAAAGAAGTAAGACATGTGGGACACAGAAATGATTTGTTACCTGTTAATGATAATGTGTATAGTGTTCTCAACTTGACTGGTCTGAGATGTATTTTATGTTGGGTATATTCTCTTTACAAGCCAAATGATATATAGTGATCAAATGTTTAAAAAAAATAATGAGAACAATAACTTTTTTATTTGAATTTATTTATTTACATTCATTCACTGTACATCATTACAACATACAAAATGAGATTCCATCCAGAGAGCACTGTATTGGCTCAATCAAGCACATCAACATACATGTTATCATCAATAAATAATTTTCCATTTCTTGTTTCCTGTATGTTTTGCTTTTTTTCCCATCCTTGATTCCCTATCTCTTACCCTCTGCCATCTCCCACTCTCCTCCCATACTGGCTCTGGTATCTATGTTTGCTTTCCATACTGTATTTCCCCCATATTTTATTGAGTCACTAAAGATCTTAATTAAATAAATATTTTCATAGCAAGCACAACTGGTATATACATTTCCATGAACACAAGTCCAACTTTAGGCATAAGCCTCAGTGAGTAGAATGGACGTCCTATAAAGTAGCACCTAGCTGGAGCTATATATATTACTGCAGTCATTGAATAGGTATTTTTAATGCATTTTTAAAAATTTCACAAAAAACAGGTTTTTTTCTGAAACTTTCATTTTTAACTTAATTTACATTCATTTCAAAAGCATTGTCACAGCATACAAAATGTGATTTCCCATCCATGATTTTACTGCATAGTGAATCATGCATGTTATTATAAAAAAATTTTCATTTCTAAGGACCAGCAGTTAGTGTAATGGCTATGTCACTGAATTCCCACATAGTCGACTGCAGTTCGAGTCCCAGACCCAGTGGCTTAAACTCACACCAGGCGTGTGTGCATGTGTGCCCAAGATCCTGAGAGGAAAATGAAGGAAAAGGGATTGTGTCATGGCCATCCCTCCTGGGGGGTGATTTCTCGCTTTCTGTCTCTCTGTCTCTGTCTGTCAGGCGAGAGCACATGCCCTATAGCAAAAAAAAAAATTCCATTTCTAGTTTCTAGTATTTATTTTTTACCCTTATTTCTGACCTTCTGTCCTTTCCCACCCTCTTCTCACATGATCTCTGGTGTCTACAGCTGTCTTCCATTCCTCCCCCATACACACACGTTTTGTAGATTGACAGGGCCATGCAGACAACACAAGCTGGTAAAGAGGCTGTCTTGTCTCCCACTTCTAAAGGCAAGGCCTGGGCTGGGATGAAACTGCGAGACAAGGCCGCGGTTTACTAACCCTCCTTGTGTCGTTTTACTGGACTGTAGTTAATTTCTCTGCTGTGAGTTTTACTGTTATTACGGTACCCTGCAAGGGTAAAATATCACCCACAACCATTACAATAAAGCCAATTAATGATCTTATAGGAATATGGTTTCCTAAGACAAAGCCGGGAAGTTTGAGACTCCCCCATCTGTCTGTTTTAGCCAAAATTAACATATGTTAAGATTAAGTTAGTATAAGCCAAATTAGCGTTAGTAACCTATGTAGATTAAGTTAGTTTAAGGCTAGTTTTATGTAAATACCCCTTGTTAAAGCTACAGGCCAAAGTTAGCTCATGCTAGGCAAAGTCAGCACATTCACCCAGAGATAAAGCAAAAGAACTCACTAATTGACAGAGTCAGCAAATAAACAAAAACCCATGGTTTTTTTAAGAAAGGAAAAGCCTGACTACTAGATCATCTTCCTTTCCCATATAGATCATAGACTCACCCTCTATTGCCATAATATATAGATAGTCCATATATTAACTGTGTCTTTACTTAACAAGACAAGATTTCTATCTAGGTCTTTGCAACCAGCAATGTTACCACCCTGGCCCGGGACTGAGACTATCAAACATCCTGCAAGCTCCTTCTTCAAAAGACACTTCCCAGTAATCAAGACCTAAGAAGAAGATACAACAGACAAATGGACTTCCTCATCCTAAAAACTGCGATTGATTTTTACCTAATCTGACAAGACAACAGCATGTTTTATAATTATTGTTTCCATGCTTTGTATTCCCTGTTCCTTAGAGTGGTTTTTTTACTACCCTTCACCCCCCTTTACTTCCTAAACGTCCCTCAATAAATACACATGTCTTAATATCCATGGGGCTGCAGCCCAGAGTTCTGCTCTGGCTGAAGTCAGCTGAGAACATGCTAAGGAGCATTGAGATTTCAGCCTAATTCTGTTCACCTGCTCCGCCTCTGACAGAGTCAATCCACCCTTGCCGAGGCTGGACCCTGGCAGTTGATCACACAATTTCTTAAATAATCTAACTACTTTCAATAGCAAGTTCACTTGGTACTATTAAGAAAACCACTTTTAATTTAAAGAAATGCTAAGGAAATTTGATTAAAACTTAAAGCCAGGAAACATGATAGGATTCTGTTTAAATGGTAGGTATATGAACCTATCCTTATCTCAAGACAGGACACAAATCCTTACAACCAGATAAAAAAGTCTACAAGAAAATCAGCAATGTTTTAATCAAAACTCATAAAATTATACTTCACCAATTCAGCCTCATGTATTTTATCTTCTGTTGTGGTTCGATTTTCCCAGTTAAATTCTGAGATATAATATTCAACTCCAGACTTGTCCCTATAATTAAGTTGGCCATTTTCTTAGTTTCTGAACTCTTATTTCCGTGTGTCTGTATTTAATTTTCCTGATATAGCACTCCCTTGGGAACTTCTTGGAAAGGTGGTCTGGTACTGGTAAATTCTTTCAGGTTTTGTATATCTGAGAATGTTCTTGTCTTTTCTTCCCACATGAAGGATAATCTTGCTGGGTACAGTATTCTTGGTTAAAATTGCTTTTCCCTTAACACTTTGAATATATTTTCCCATTTTTTTCTTGCTCGCATTGTTTCCAATGAGAGGTCTGCTGTTAGCCTGATGGGATATCCTTTGTAGGTAACTTGATGTTTTT
>NW_006198894.1:92160-104564 GCF_000334495.1 Tupaia belangeri chinensis
TATAATGTGTCTTGGAGAAGATCTTCTTGGGTTGATTCTATTTGGGGTCCTTCATATTTCTTGGGACTGGATCTTTGGGTGTCTCTCTAAATTTGGAAAGATTTCTTGCAGGATTTCATGGAATAGATTTTCAATGCCTTTATGAGTCTCTTCCCTTTCTGGGATACCAATTATCCAGATGTTTGGACGTCTGATAGTATCTAGTACTTCTCATATATTAGTCTCATTTTTTGGGCAATTTTCTCAGTCATCATGGTGGACTTTTCTAGGTCAGCAATTTTATCTTATATGTCTGAGATTCTATTTTCTGTATAATCTAGTCTTCTTTTAATATTTTCAAGGGATATTTTGACTTCCTATATTATAGTCTTTACCTCTAACAATTCCATTCGATTCTTTTTTAAAATGTGTAATTCCTCTTTTTGATCTTGCAAGAATTTCCTCACCTCCTGGAACTCTTCAGCTCCATTCTCCTTCCTCTTCAGCAGTTCCTTGTCTCTCTTCTCGTCCATCTCTGTTAGCTTTGCCATTATGAATGTTCTGAATTCTTTATCAGACATTTCCATGATTTCCATTGAACTGCTTGTGGATGAAGGGGGGTTATTCTTTTTCCTTGGAGAAGAGGTATTTTCTTGCTTTCCCATACTTCTTGTGGTCCTGCGGTGATTTCTATTCATCTGATGGATGTTGTGTTTCTTCCTCATTCTTGAAGTTCAATCTGAATGTTCAGGAGCAAGCAGAAAGAGGTGATCTGGAATCTCTTTGCCATTCTGTTGTGATTGCTTTGTGCAGCAGATTCAGTAGATATTGAGGAATATGTTAACCCTAATACTATTTGGATGTATAGCTACAGTGCCCTTAGATCCATCTAGAAACACAGTAAATGGATATGGAGGAGTGGAGAGACGAGGAAAAAAGAAAGTGAAAAAGAAAGAGAGAAAAACAAGAAAAAAAACTGAAAAAAAAGAAAAAATACCAAAAAATATAATTGTTGTTTTTCTTTTCTTTTCTTTTAAAAAAAGCACAAAATAGAAAACCACACAGCACGCTCAAAATCACTAGTTTGCAGGAGCCATGAGGAATCTTCTCCTGAATGCCTGCCTCTCACCTCTCCTGCCTGGGTAAAAGGAGCAGAGGGAATTATTAGCAAGACAAAAGGTGGAGCTGAGAGCAAGAGAAAAAATTACCTTTAAAAAAATTTAAAAAGAAAAAATTACCAAAAAAAGAGAAGACAGAAGCTGGGAGAGACAGAGACAAAAATACAGAGACAGAGATAGATAGCTAGGAGCTCCCTACCACTCTAGCTTGTTTGCTGGAGGCTGAATTATTAGTAGGAAATTTTCATTTCTCTTTTACCCTGAAATGACTAGTTCTCAGGAGCCATGATCCAATAACATTTTTTTTTTAAATGGGGACCAGTTGGTGGTAGGCGATTAAGGTGCTGGACACTCCCACAAGGTCGACCACAGTTCAAATCCAGGACCTGGTGGCTTACTTTCTCACTTTCCCTCTCTCTCTGTCTCTGGTCAAATTAAAATAAATGAATTAATAAATAAAATTAAATAATAAAAAATTTTAATGTAAAAAGAGAGTTTTCCTTGTCATCTTTTCCTGCTCCTGCCAGATGGCAGCAGCTAATGCCAGTGAGGGCTGAGGCCAGAGATCTCTGTCTCTCCACCCCTTCCAGGAGGCCACTTAGATCTCTTAATGCCTTTTGCCTACTCACTAATATTTTTAACATTATAATTTTCTAAAGCCATGAGCATTGCAGACCACATGACCCCTACTTTCTCCCTCCACTGTAACCCTGACACCACCACAGAGGCACAAAAAATATGAGAAACCAAGAAAATATTTCTCCCCCAAGGGAAAAGAACAATTCCTCATCATTCAGACAGTACACTGGATCTCATGGAAATGTCAGGTAAAGAATTCAGAATATTCATAGTGAAGAAACTGAAAGAAATAAAAGAGAAAAGAGACAATGAATTTCAGACTTGTAGAAAAAGAAAGACAATGATCTTCATGAGGAAGATCTTCCATGATTGGAAAGAATAATTAAACACCATAAGAAAGAATGAACAATATAGGAAATTAAAACCTCCCTTGGAAGTATTAAAAGTAGATTAGTTCATGCAGAAGATAAAATCGTAAATGTAGAATACAGTACCCTGACCTAGAAAAAAATCACCAGAAAGAATGAAAAAATAAATAATTGAAGACAAAATGTGAGAAATACTAGATACAATTAAATGATCAGACTTCCAAATAATTGGCATCTCAGAAAGTGAAGAGACTAATAAGGGCATTACAAATCTATTCTATGTGGACCAGTAGTTAGTGTAATGGCTATGTTGCTGGACTCCCATGTAGCTGACCATGGTTTGAGTCCTGGACCCAGCAACTTAAACTCACGCCAGGCACGTGTCTGTGCATGTCCATGATCCCGAGAGCAGAATGGAGGAGAAGGGCACAAAACAAGCCTTTAAAGATTCAAAACCATGAAAATTATATCCAGCATCTTCTATGACCATGATGGAATTAAACTTGACATTAACTTTAGAAGGAACACATGAAAACACACAATCATAAGGAAACTAAATAATCTACTCCTGCATGACATCACAACAATTGAAGAATTCAAGACTAAAATCAAAAGATTCATGGAAACCAATAATAATGAGTACATGAATTTCCATAATCCTTGGGAAAGAGCAAAAGCAGTTATAAGAGAGAAATTCACAGCAATTAGTGTTCACAAGAAAAAGGTGGAAAGATGGCAAATGGACAACTTAACATCATGCCTCAGAGAACTGGATAAACATCAACAACAAAATCTAAAAAATGCCAGGAGAAAAGAAATCATAAAGATTCAAGCAGAAATAAATAAAATATAAAAATAAACAAACTATACAGAAAATAAATAAAAGCAAAAGCTGGTACTTTGAAAAGATAAACAAGGTTGACACACCATTACCTAGACTACATAAGAAGAGAGAAAGGAACTAGAATACTCAAAAATGCAATGAAACAGGAAAAATTACCAGACAAAAAAGAAATACAAAACATCATTAGAGAATATTATGAGCCACTATACATCAACTAACAAGAAAATCTGGGTGAAATGGACAAATTCCTGGACACATATAATCTACCAAGATTGACTCAGATGACATGGTAAGCTTGAATAGATCCATAAAAGGAAATTAGATTGAATCAATAAAAAATAACCTATAAACAAAGAAAAGCCCACGTCCTGATGGCTTCATTTCTGAATTTTACAAAACTTAAAGAAGATTTAACTCTAATTGTACTCATGTTATTTTTAATGATCTGAAAGGAAGGTTCTAATTGTAGTCATGTTATTTTTAATGATCTGAAAGGAAGGTACCCTCTGAAATTTATTCTATAAAGCTTCTATTGCACTCATCCCAAAAGTAGACAAGGACATGATGAAAGAAAATTATAGACCAATATATCAGTTGAATATAGAAGCACAAATTCTCAACAAGATACTAGCAAATCGTATACAACAACATATTAAAAAGATTATTCATCATAACCAGGTAGGCTTTATTCCAGGAAAGCAGAGGTGGTTTGACATATGCTAAACCATAAACATAATAAACCATATTAACAGAAAGAAGGATAAAAACCATGTGATCATTTCAATTGATGAAGAAAAAGCATTAGATAAAATACAACATCCTTCATAATTAAGACTCTTACCAAACTCAGCATAGAAGGGACATTTCTCAACACAATAAAAACCATCTATGGAAAATCCATAGCTAGTATTATACTGAATGGGGAAAAACTGAAAGATTTTTCACCAAAAACCGATATAAGACAAGGCTGCCCACTTTCTCCACTCTTTTACAATATGTTGCTGAAAGTCTTAGTAAATGCATTCAAAAAATAAATTAATATAAAAGGCATTCAAATAGCAAAAGAAGGGGTTAAATTATCTCTCTTTGCAGATGATTTGATTGTATACCTAGGAGACCCATGGGTATCCACAAGAAAACTTCTGGTAGTAATAAAAAAAAATAACACAGTAAAGTGGCAAGATACAAATTCAACATTAAAATATCTGTAGTATTTCTATATGCTAACCACAAAAAGACTGAGGTATAATTGAAAAAAAATAATTCCATTTACCATAGAACAAAAAGTATAAGATAGCAAGGGATAAGTTAAATTAAAGAAGTCAAAGACCTCTACAAGGAAAACTATAAAAAAAATCTTTAAGAATATATTGAAATGACACAAAAAATTGCAATAAATACCTTGTTCCTGGATTGGAAGAATTAATATAATAAAAATGACAAATATACCCAAATAATCTACATATTTAATGCAATCATAATCAAATTACCAGAGACATTCTTCACAGATGTAGAAAAGACAATGATATAATTTATCTCAAATCATAAAAGACCCTGTATTGCCAAAACAATCTCCACAAGAAGAATGGATTAGGAGACATCTCACTCCCTGACCTCAAAATATGTTACAAAACTGTAATAATAAAAACAACATAGTATTGGCACAAAAACAGACATGTGAACCAATGAAACAGAATAGAGATTCCAGGAATAAATCCCAAAACATGTAGCCCACTGATTTTTTACAAAGAGTACCAATCATCCTCTTGGAAAAGAAAAGCCTCTTTAGTAAATGGTGCTAGAATATGTGGGTATCCACCTATAGAAAAATGAAACTGGAACCAAATCTCTCAAGATTACCAAAAATCAAATCAAAGTGGATCAAAGATCTAAACCTAAGAACTCAAACTTTGAAACTACTAGTGGAAACCACTGGGGAAACTCAGGGAGACATTGAAGTAGGCAAAGACTTCTTTAAAAAGACTCCCCTATTTCTTAAATAGACAAGTGGGATTACATCAGATTAAGAAGTTTCTGCACAGCAAAAGACTCAGTAATTAGTGTAAATCGACAACCTTTGGATGGGAGACTATTCTTTGTAAACTATGTCATAGATAGGGAACTGATAACCAGGATACACAGGTAACTCAAGTGACTGAGTACCTGAAAAATAGATCAGCCCAATTAAAAGAACCTATAGCCCTTACCTGAATAAGAAATCAGTGTGTAGGTTGCCTGCGTCAGCATGAGACAGTCTGTTACTCACACTGATTTCCTGGGATCTCCGTAGAGATGGACAGTGTGCACCTATAGCCCTTACCCGGGCGAGAAATTAGCATGTAGATTGCCTGAAAAAAAAAAAAAAAAAACTACCTTGCTCACTTCCAGCTCTGAAAAGCACAGATTTTGTCTGTCGCTTTTAGGATCAAGCACCAACACAGCTGCCACAGAGCTATCTTATAAAGAGAACAGACCTTAAAGGTGCTCAGGAGTTGACGAAATTCACAAGCCCTCCAACAAGCATGGCTCTGTATGCCTGACACAAAGCAAGCAAAATAAAGTGATTATCCGTTTTGATTTCTAGGGTTCTGGCAGTGAAATGGCAGCTAATGTAAAACTACAACAAGGATACAGAGCAATTCTTTGGCAAAATCTTCACAGTTCAGCCTGGAACAACGTATTTCATGGGAGGAAAAAGTAATATTGTGTATCAAACAATGGCATAAAATTTCTATAGCCCAATGTGGCTCACAGAATTCTAGGCTGTTGTTTACTCCCAAGCGCTCTGCACAAAGGTAACATACCTCTTTACTACATAGTAATCTAGTTCTGCCTGACAGAGAGGATTAGAGAAGATATATGAGAGAATTTATAACATAAAATAACCTGGACTTTTCCAGCCTAGCATTGTAATCAGTAAAGATCGCAAAAGAACAACCACACTGGAGGATTATCTTGAGAAAGACTTTTAAGGAAAAAAAGAGACTGATCTTTGCCTCCAGGTGGTAGATAACAGAATACTTGGTAAGCATGGCTGAATTGAGAAGGTTTATGAGTGACTAGTGTGATGGTCATTTGCTTTTCAACAATTTGAGTAGTTGACATGTAAATAATTTCTCAAAAATATTTAAAACCATACTGTTTCTGCTGTTATAGAGTCACAAAGTTATACAAAATTATAAGAAATATTTTGAACATTATCTTAAAATTCAGTATTTTGAAATTTTGAAAGTTGTTTATTAACTGTCAAGAACTATGGAGTATGAACAATTTTTTTTTTGATATGTGAAGTAAATGTTTGTGGAAAAATGTAAAAATAAATTAATTAATTTTAAAAAAGATAGGAGAATGAGCTGAACAAACAACTCCCTAAGGAAGACGAACAGCCAAAATGCATGTGAAAAAATGCTCAACATCCTTCATCATAAGAGAGATACATATAAAAACCACAACGAGATACCATGTAACCCCAGTCATAAAGGCAAAGATTAAAAAAACAAAATACGATAAATGCTGGTGGGGCTGTGATGAAAGGGGAACTCTCCTTCACTGTTTGTGGGAAGGTAAAGTGGTCCAGCCACTGTGGAGAACAGTATGTAGGTTCCTCAAAGATCTACAAATAAAACTAACATATGATCTAGCAATTCCACTCCTGGATATCCACCCAAAGGATAGGAGAATACCCAGTTGGAAAAATTCTTGCATGTCTTGATTTATTGCAGCATTACTCATGATTGCTAAGACATGGAACCAATGCAAATATCCATGAATAAATGAATGGATTGAAAAAGTGTGGCACATAAATCTACGGAATACTACTATATCATGACAAAAACAAGATCCTGGAATTTGATAGAAAGTGGAAAAATATGGAAGATATACTGCTGAGTGAAGCAAGCCAAGGTATGAAAGTAAAACATTGTATGTCTCTACTTAATATACACCAACTGCCCACACACTATGGTGGAAATGGAAAGTTTAGAGGATATAGAAGCAAGGAAATTGTTATGGATACTGGATACTGTGTGAGAAGTGGGTAGGAGAAGGCGGAGATTGTGAGGAAAGAAATTGAGAAATAGAGAGAGGCAAAAAATTTATGGAACACAGAAATGGATTACTGTCTGTTGATGATTATGGGTATAGTGTCTTCCACTGGACTGGTGTGAAGTGTATTCATACTGGGTAAATTCACTTTAAAAGCTAAGTAATATATTGTGATTAAATGTATAAAATAAATTAAGAATTAAAAATTTAAAAATTAATGATTAAAAAATGAAAAAAAGAAAGAAAAAAGAGAGGGTTTGGCTACCTTTCTAGCTTTCTGAGTCTGTAAGATGTAATTGAAGATGAAATGTTTCACCTTGGATCTTCTTAACTTTGACACATTGTGAAATGTGCAGTGCATGCCTCATATTGAGATGCCTTATGAAAAGGCCTGAAATCTCCTTGTCTGATGAGAGGAAAGGAAAAAAATTGCAAGAGAAAACAAAGAAATTTTTTTTAATTTATAAAATTCTAAAAAGAGATAAATAAAAAAAGAATCAGCCTCTTCTCCTCTCCATGGACTGCACATTTGGCAGTAGCAGCCACCAGCCTGGTACATCGGAAGGCACCTGGCCAGCAAGGGGACAACACTGTCCCGACCAACTCCCATCCAGACCCCCCAGCTCAGGATACACCCAGAACCATAAGCAGGTAGTAAGATCCTACATTTTTTTTCTTTGTTACTGTCCCCCATTCCCCTGTAAATTTCTTCCTCTCCTTCTCTAAACAGACTGTCCCTTGGGAAATAGCAGCCAGCAGCCTAGTACATCTGAAGGGACCTGGCCAGCAAGGAGGCAACACTGCCCCCACCGACTCCCATCCAGACACCCCAGTCCAAGATCCACCCAGACCCGTAGGCAGACTGCCACTTTGACAGTAGCAGCCAGCAGCCTGGTACATCTGAAGGCACCTGGCCAGAAAGGGGACAAAACTGCCACCACCAACTCCCATCCAGACCCCCCAGTCCAGGATCCACCCAGACCTGTAGGCAGGTAGTAAGTTCCTCCTATTTTTTCTTTTTTACTGTCCCCCTTCCTTTGTAAAATTTTTCATCTCCTTTTCTCCACAGACTGCCCCTTTGGCAGTACCAGCCAGCAGCCTGGTACATCTGAAGGCACCTGGCCAGCAAAGGGACAACACTGCCCTCACTGACACCTATTCAAACCTCCCAGTCCAGTCCAGGATCCACCCAGACCCATAGGCAGGTAGTAAGTTTCTCGATTTTTTTTTTTCTTCTTTACTGTCCCCCATTCCTTTGTAAATTTCTTCCTTTCCTTCTCTCCACAAAGTGCCCCTTTGGCAGTAGCAGGCACCAGCCTGGTACATCTGAAGGCATCTGGCCAGTAAGGGGGCAACACTACCCCCACTGACTCTGATCTAGACACCCCAGTCCAGGATCCACCCAGACCAATAAGCAGACTGCCCCTTAGGTAGTAGCAGCCAGCAGTCTGGAGCATCTGAAGGCACCTGGCCAGAAAGGGGAAAACACTGCCCCTACCGTCTCCCATCCATACCCCCCAGACCAGGATCCACCCAGACCTGTAGGCAGGTAGTAAGTTCCTCCATTTTTTTTCTTCTTTTCTGTTCCCCATTCCTTTGTAAAGTTCTTCCTCTCCTTCTCTCCACAGACGGCCCCTTTGACAGTAGCAGCCAGCAGCCTGGTACATCTGAAGACACCTGGCCAGCAATGGGACAAAACTCAACCCACCGACTCCCATCCAGACCCTCCAACCAGGATCCAACAAGACCCATAGGGAGGTAGGAAGTTCCTCCATTTTTTCTTTTTTCTTAACTATCCCCCATTACTTTGTAAATTTCATCCTGTCCTTCTCTCCACAGTCTGCCCCTTTGGCAGTAATAGCCAGCAGCCTGGTACATCTGAAGGCACCTGGCTAGCAAGGGGACAACACTGCCCCTACCAATTCCCATCCAGACCCAACACTCCAGGATCCTTTCAGACCCCTTGTCAGGTAGTAAGTTCTTTCATTTTTAATTTTCTTCTTTACTGTCCCCCATTCCTTTGTAAATTTCTTCCTGTCCTTCTTTCCACAGACTACCCCTTTGGCAGTAGCAGCCAGCAGCCTAGTACATCTGAAGACACCTGGCCAGCAAAGGGACAACACTGCCCCCACCGACCCCCATGCAGACCACCCACTCCAGGATATACCCAGACCTGTAGGCAGACTGCACCTTTGGCTGTAGCAGACTGCAGCCTGGTACATCTGAAGGCACCTGGCTAGCAAGGGGACAACACAGCCTCCATCAAGTGCCATCAAGACCCAGCTGTACAGGATCCTCTCAGACTGGTTGGTAGGTAGTAAGTTCTTCCATTTAATATTTTCTTCTTTACTGTCCCCCATTCCTTTGTAAATTTCTTCATCTTCTTCTCTCCACAAGCTTCCCCTTTTGCAGTAGCAGCCAGCAGCCTGGTACATCTGAATGCACCTGGCCAGCAAGGGGGCAACACTTTTCCCAATGACTCCCACCCAGACCCCCTAGTCCAGGACACACTCAGACCTGAAGGAAGACTGTCCCTTTGGCAATAGCTGCCAGCAGCCTGGTACATCTGAAAGCACCTGACCAGCAATGGGACAACACTGCCCCCCAGACTCCCATTCAGATCTTCAGTCCAGGATCCACCCAGACCGGAAGGCAGGTAGTAAGTTCCTCCATTTTTTTTCTTCTTTTCTATCCCCCTTTCTTTGTAAATTTCTTCACCTCCTTCTCTCCACAGACTGCACCTTTGGCAGTAGCAGGCACCAGCCTGGTACATCTGAAGGCACCTTGCCAGCAACAGGGCAAAACTGCCCCCACCGAATCCTCTCCAGAACCCCCATCCAGCATCCACCCAGACCGGAAGGCAGGTAGTAAGTTCCTCCATTTATTTTTTCTTCCTTATTGTCTCCAATTCCTTTGTAATTTTTTTCCTTTCCTTCTCTCCACAGACTGCCCCATTGGCAGTAGCAGTGAGCAGCCTGGTACATCTGAAGGCACCTGGCTAAAATGGGGACAATACTGTCCCCACCTACTCCATTTCAGACCTTCAATCCAGAATCCACCCAGACCCTTAGGCAGGTAGTATGTTCCTCCATTCTTTATTCATTACTGTCCCCCATTTTTTTTTGTAAATTTCTTCCTTTTCTTCTCTCCACAGACTGCCCCTTTGACCGTATCAACCAGCAGGCTGATACATCTGAAGGCACCTGGCCAGGAAAGGGGCAACACTGCCCCCATCGACTCCCATCAAGTCCCCCCAGTCCAGGATCCCCCCAGTCCTATGGGCAGAGTGCCCCTTAGGCAGTAAGCAGTTAGCAGCCAGGTACATCTGAAGTCACCTGGCAAGCAAGGGGGCAACACTGCCCCTACCAACTCCCATCCAGATCCCCCAGTCCAGGATCCACCCAGATCCATAGGCAGGTAGTAAGTTCCTCTATTTTTTTTCTTCTTTACTGTCCCCCATTCCTTTATAAATTTCTTCCTCTCCTTCTCTCCACAGATAGCACCTTTAGTAGTAGCAACCAGTAGCGTAGTACATCTGAAGGCACCAGGCCAGCAAGGGGACAGCACTGCTCCCACCGACTCCCATCCAGACTCCCCAGTCCAGGATCCACCCAGGCCCATAGGCAGGTAGTAAGTTCCTCCATTTTTTTCTTCTTTTCTATCCCCCATTTCTTTGTAAGTTTCTTCCTCTCCTTCTCTCCACCGTCTGCTCCTTTGGCAGTAGCAGCCAGCAGGCTGGTACATATGAAGGCACCTGCCCAACACAGGGGCAACATGATCCCCCACCGACTCCCATCCAGACCCACAGTCCAGGATCCACCCAGACCTGTAGGCAAGTAATAAGTTACCCCACTTTTTTTTCTTTACTGTCCCCCATTTGTCTGTAAATTTCTTCCTTTCCTTTTCTCCACAGACTGCCCCTTTGGCAGTAGCAGCAAGCAGCCTGATACATCTGAAAGCATCTGGCCAGGAAGGGGGCAACACTGCCCCCACTGACTCACATCAAGTTCCCCTGTGGCGTGCCCCCGCCCATCGCCTCTCGTGTGCCCCCTAAGATGGCGCCCAGCGGAAGCCGGTGGTGTGCCTAGAGCAGTAAACAACTTTAAGGAAGTAAAACAGCGGAGAGCGTGGAGAGCACGGGAACACGACATGCCACCAATCCTCACTCGAGGATTGGCTTCCATGCATGTGGACAATGATCTGATTGGCTAGGGGCCCTTTATAAGGCCCCGGGGAAAGGGAAAGGGGGAAGAACTTCTGTAACATAGCCTGGGGAAATAAAGTGCTGAAGAGAAGACCGTCTTGGAGTCGTCTGTTGCGCAACATTCCCCCAATCCAGGATCCACCCAGACCCGTGGGCAGAGTGCCTCTTTGGCAGTAGCAGTTAGCAGCCGGGTACATCTGAAGTCACCTGGCCAGCAATGGGTCGACACTGCCCCCACCAACTTCCATCCAGACCCCCCAGTCCAGTCTTTACCCAGACCTGTAGGCAAGTAGTAAGTTCCTTCCTTTTTTTCCTTTCTTCTTTTCTGTCCCCCATTCCTTTGTAAATTTCTTCCTCTCCTTATCTTCAGAGACTCCCTCCTTGGCAGTAGTAGCCAGCAGCCTGGTACATGTGAAGGCAACTGGCCAGCAAGGGGACAGCACTGCCCCCACCGACTCCCATCCAGATCCGCCAGTCCAGGATCCACCCAGACCCGTAGGGAGGTAGTAAGTTCCTCCTTTTTTTTTCCCCTTCTTTTCCCCTTCTTTACTGTTCCCCATTCTTTTGTAAATTTCTTCCCCTCTTTCTCTCCACAGACTCCCCATTTGGCAGTAGCAACTAGCAGCCTGGTACATCTGATGGCACCTTGCGAAATCGCGTGTTGTATTGAAGAGATTTTCCTTTTCTCACTACATTGATTGATACTTTATCAAATATCAGTTGACTGCATGTTTGGGAATTTATTTCTGGGGACTCTATTCTGTTCCATTGATCTACTTGTCTGTTTCTGTGCCAGTACCATGGTGTTTTGATTACCTCAGCTTTGTAGTATATTTTCAGAATCAGGAGTGAGATGCCTCCCACTCCACTCTTACTGTGCAGGACTGCTTTTGCAATACGAGATCTTTTATGATTCCAGACAAATTTTATGATTGTCTTTTCTAGATCTGTGAAGAATGTGTCTGGTACTTTGATTGGGATTGCATTAATTATGTAGATTAATTTGGGTAGATTTGCCATTTTGATTATATTATTATCTTTTAAATTTAAATATATGTATTCACATTCATTCACTATACATCATTACAGTATACAAAATGATATTTCCCATCCATGTGATACAGGAAGTCAAAAACTCCCTTGAAAGTATTAAAAGTAGGTTAGACCATGCAGAAGATCGAATCTCTAATGTAGAAGACAAAACATCTGACCTAGAAAAAAGTATCAAGAAGATTGAGAAAACAACCATGAAAAATGAGGATAATATA
>NW_006198894.1:106216-106588 GCF_000334495.1 Tupaia belangeri chinensis
AACCATACAGAAAATAAATGAAAGCAAAAGCTGGTTCTTTGAAAAGATTAACAAGATCGACACACCATTGGCTAGACTGATCAAGAAGAAGAAAGAAAGAAACCAGATTAATCAAATATGGGACAAAATAGGCAATATTACTACAGACATAGCAGAAATACAAAATATCTTTAGAGGATATTATGAGCGACTCTACACCAATAAACAAGATAACCTGGAGGAGATGGACAAATTCCTGGATGCATATAATCTACCATCATTGGATCAGGAGGACATAGAGAACCTGGATAGACCTATAACAAGCCAGGAGATTGAATCAGTAATAAATAACCTCCCAACAAAGAAAAGTCCAGGTCCAGATGACTTCACTTC
>NW_006198894.1:108393-109183 GCF_000334495.1 Tupaia belangeri chinensis
CAAAAGATGGGAAAATGAGCTGAACAAAAATCTCTCTAAGGAAGACATATGAACAGCCCAAAAGCATATGAGGAAATTCTGGACATCCCTCACCATAAGGGAGATGCAGATTAAAAACTACAGTGAGATACCACCTAACCCCTGTCAGAATGGCAAAGATTAAGAACATAAAAAATGATAATTATTGGTGGGGATGTGGTGAAAAGGGAACCCTCCTACACTGTTGGTGGGAATGTAAACTAGTTCAACCACTGTGGAGAACAATATGGAGATTCCTCAAAGATCTACAAATAAAACTACCATTGGATCCAGCAATCCCACTTCTGGGTATTTACCCAAAAGACAGGAGAATGCTCAGTCAGAAAAGTGCTTGCACATGAATGTTTATTGCAGCATTATTCACAATTGCCAAGGCATGGAATCAATCTAAATGTCCACAAACTGATGAATGGATTGGAAAAGTGTGGTATATATATTCTATGGAATACTACTCAGCCATAAAAAATAACAAGACCCTGGCATTTGATAGAAAGTGGTCAGATATGGAGGATCTATTGTAAGCCAGGCTATGAACGAAAGATATGGTATGTATCCACTCAATAGATACCAACTATCTGCACTCTATGGTAGAGAGCAAAACATTGGAGGACATAAAAGCAGTGAAGGTACTTAACGAGAATAGGACAGTGTGGAATGGGGGAGGTGAAGAGAAGAAGATAGAGAAAGATAGCAAGAGAACAATGGAGAGGCAGGATGGTAGTGAGAATCAGATATGGCTTATTACCTGTTG